>NW_024582091.1:42833506-43276210 GCF_017639235.1 Corvus kubaryi
GAGAAAGAGAAAGAGAAAGAGAAAGAGAAAGAGAAAGAGAAAGAGAAAGAGAAAGAGAGAAAGAGAAAGAGGCAAGGCAAGGCAGAAAAAAACAAAACTCAATAAACAAATTGTAAAATCTTCTCTGAGATGCCAGCAATCCAAATCAATCCAGCCCACTGAGATTGCAGGCAGGCAGGATGTGCCAGTCTTTGGCCATTACCAAATATGTTTTATTTTGACAACTCTCTTCCTTTATTCTTATTGCTTATTCAATAACCTCAGTTCTCATTTTAGTTTGAATGCATTTTCAGCTTAGCAGGATACTAAATGTTTCTGCTTGCATATTTTTGTGCCTTTCCAAAGCTTTAACTGATCTCCCATTTTGGGTATCACAGAGTTGCCAAGTTTCTTGCATAGAACAAACATTTTAAAAGTGCCCAATCAGACTTTTGACTGGATTCTAACTACTACTGTTAGACCTGGTCTTGCTTTGGTCCTTATTTCCTCTTTGAAGTTCAGAGCATTTAAAATTCATACAATTAACTTGTTCAAGGAGCTTAAATACTTGGTTATTATTAGGCTTTTCTTCTTTTTTTTTTTTTAAGCAAACTCATGCAAGAGGTCCAGCCTGGTCTATTTGTATAATCTATTGAGCTGGGTGATCTATTTATGACATAATGGAAAAGTAGATGAGAGTGATGGGAGCCGTGTGCTTGGCAGTAGTTGTTGCAATCAATATTCTAGTCACGCACAAACTGTCAAAAATTAAGGATGCACAGAACTGTATTATTTTATCATGGGCTGGGTTATTTTCAAAGGAATCCGGGGGACTTACAGGCCCAGTTCTCATTAAATTCTAATGGGAACTGGGAGTCACACTCTATTGAGCTGTCTTGAAAAAAGTCACAGCAGTGGTGAATAATTTTATGAGATCACTCTATCAAAATAAATTCTGTCATGACCTCTACACACAGTTAAACAACTTTTTTTGGCTTAATTCTTCTCTTTTAAAAGGATTAAGAAAACCTAAATAAATTGTATTTAGATTTTTGTGGAATTTCAAATTATGTTTTCCTGGCAATAGCCTGACTTCTTTTTTCCTTTTAGAGATAAATTAGTTTTCATGTCATACTTTGTCTTTACTGTGCCATAATCCCATGAGAAGGTGATGAAAAATGTAACTGCTGATACATTTGCAGTGGAAAAGAAGATGTGCAGTACATATTATGAGATTTTCACATTCTACAGGTAGCTCTGGTAAAACAAAGATCTGTGATCAAATTTACTGTTAGATTAAAGAGCAGGGATCAATACTTGTCCAGCATTAGTAAACTTTCATCTCTTATCACCCACCAAGTTTTTTCTTCAAAAATGCATTAATATATTTAGTTTTATGCAAATTTTACCAGAGACCTGACTACATGCTGAGTTTCTGTATAACTTAAATGGGGAAATAAGAAAAGGAAGTGCAGAAAATTGTCATGAAATGGAGCATTTCCCCTGCCATTTCATCAGTCCTGTGAGTGATTGTCATCAATGTGGCCTGCCATTCTTCCTCTACATACAGAAGAATTCTTGCCAGCTTCTCATTCTTCTTACCACATGACTCTATAGGAAAATATTACATAAATTGAAATTTTCGTTCTTGCCAAGCAGTCACTTTCATAGTGATCATGGGCACATATATAAATGGTGTCCTTGGTGGAGGGGAACCTGTCTCTCTTTTTATAAAGTAGGCAAGTTGCTCATTCATCCTAACATGAAGGACCCTGTTCTTGTCTCATCCTTGCAAATATAGAATTCAGAAAACCCACAGGAAGTATTTGCAAATCCAAGTTCACTGATGAGTTCAGTGAGGCTGTTCTTTGCTGAAGCCATGTGTCTCTTGATTTGTCCACCTTATATTACCATACAACCCTTCTGGGGAAAACAAGGTCTGTTTGCAGATTCACTGTCCTGCATCCTCCTTCACATAATGTCGTGGAATGCTCATGTTTGTAAAATAAGTGGCTTGTCTGCAGCCGCGATTTTTCTCCTGTCATTTGCTTTATCTGACATCAGGGTATGTAAAACTGAAAGAAAATAAAATCAATGGGAAGCTGAGGGCCTTAATTACCAGTAAGGGTGGATTAATCACAGTCTCTATTTCCTCTCTCTTTTCCCGTTCTCCAAACATTCAGTGGTGGTACCAGACACAGTAACTAGAAAACTCAGTGCAAGTAAGGCAATTTTCTTTCACAATGAAACCTTTGCTTTTATTTCTCCATGAACACAAGACAAGGTCTATGAAAATGATATTAAAAGATGAGCTGCATCAATTAGAAATAAGAAAATAAGAATTTAGACAATCCAAAGAAAAAAACAGGGAAGGACAGATTATTAAAATACTGATATGATTAATAAGGAGGCAGAAAATGGAATGAGCAGCCTTTTAGCCAAACTAAGTTTTCCTCCACTCCTTTCAATTTTCCACCAGTTTAAAAGCTTTCAGTAAATATGTGAATATATTTATTTATATATAGCTGTGCATATAGGCATACATACACAGACACATGGACACACACATGTCCTCAGATAATGTGAAACAGCCTTTTTTTTAACACCTTTTTCCTGCGATAACATAACGGCTACTGTTTAGCTAAATACTTGCCTATAATCCTTCACTCAGAATGTGAATTTCTCAGAACACAGTTTTATATCATGTGAATATAGCCAGCAGTTCCAAGAAAATATCTCTGGTACTCCCTCTGCAACTACTCTATCATCTTGTTAGATTTCATTTTTATTATCAATAATAATACCACAATTTTCTTAATTTTATCACAAGGCATTTGTTTTATTATGAATGAATATTTGTGAAGCTTACGATTATGATTGCTTGCAGCAATAAAGGCCATTGAGTTCCAGAGAAAACTCCACAGCAAAAGAATATGTATTTTTAACAACTTTAAAAATTTCCTTTTTTCCCCTCTACTTAGAACATTTTTAAAGGTTAGTGGTGCTACTGTTTCTCACACAGTCTTTGAAACTCCAGAGTACCTTCCATCAGCACCTACAAGGAGAACCATATATTTTCAATCTGTTGAAAATAATTGTGTGGAAAAACCCATTCTGTTCCTTCCAGACACAATCCAATCAGTGTAATGGTTTTTGAGAAAGAAGGAACTATATTCACATTTCATTCATGTAAAGAATGAGATAATAGAAGACTTTCATGGTAGATGAGCACCCTGCAGGTACTGCAGTTTGCTGCAGCACACATAAGGCCTTGTTGGGTTCACTGCATAAGGGAAAAATCTCTCTTAAATTGTATTCTTCCCCCAGGCTTCAAATACATATTTTTTTTTAAATAGACTGAAGCAGGAACTGGAGGGATTTTGCATCCCAGTATGACTTTTGCTTTTGAATGGCTGCTCTGAATTTCTGAAAGAACTTGCCATAATTCTTGTCTTTCTTTAATGAGGCAAAATTGGCCCAGACAGCAGATAGCCCTCGCCACCACGCTTAGATCATTATTTCCCAATCACACAAAGAAAAGCCCTAAAACAAAAGCATCAAGGAAATGAACATCTTGTTTCTTTTTGGTGTTCTCTATGCCTGGTCCCTTTGTGTGGTTTTCAGTTTTAAGTGAAATTCAGTAACAGCAGAGTTCAAACGCAGAGTGGTTGCCAGCCAGTGTACTGCAGCAGCAGCACTGCCAGAGAGGTGCGGCTGTTTGACAGAGAAGAATGTTCCTTTGCTTTTTATAGCACAACATTGTTATCCGTTTCCTTTCTATTGTAGCGGGAAAGAGAGCCACCACTTCCCTGTTCAAACGCTGTGCCCATGACAATCCCTCCTCAGCTGCTCACAACTCCCCAGATCACACCCCTCCTGAGCTGAGACTGTTCACCTTTGCACAGAGAAGCACACATTAACAAAGATGTATCATTAAATTAAAAACTAGGGGGAAATGTGGAGCTGAAGACATTCAAATATGTCATGAAAGTGAGTTTTGATCAGTAGTGACAAGAATTTCCTCCTAACTTGACTCGTTTGACCTTACTTGTGTTACCAATTGATTTTAATTCAAGAGATGCAAATGCTTAACTGATACTATATATATATATATATATATATATATAAATTACCAATAGAAAATGTATGCAAGAGAAAATGAATTCTTGAGGAAAAGCTTTACGTGGTTCAAAATTACGAAGAAGCACAAAAGATCTCTTCTTAACAATGTTTATTAGCTTTTACATGCAATTCTTGTACTTCATTTTAAACTGTCTGGTCTCATATTTTGGATCAGTTCTAAACAGCACTCAAGATAGATTATGTTGTTTGCAAAGTACCAATTTTATTACAGAAATTAAGGTTTGTATTATTTATTTTCTTTATTAATGTAACACTGTCACAGGCAGAGTTTATATTAGTCTTCATCAAATCTTTCTAGAAAGATCTGTGGCACAACTGCATTTGTAATATGGAATTTTTAGGTCTGGGATTGGCAGTCAGCAATCATACTTATTCACATACCTGTGTGACATGGCCAAGGTTAACACATACTTGCAATTTCATGTGGCCCTAGTGAGTTCACTTAAAGACTTCTCATATAGAGGAAAATTCCTGCATGATTTAGCAAAGCTCATGAGTTCACCACCCCTCCACAAACCTAAAAGTTACAGAAAGAAACCAGAGGAATATTTATATAATTCTTGTAAGTTTATTTGACATGTTACTAGTTCATTAAAGCTCTTTCATTCATGGAATGCTTATAATTTTTGGTAATGCTGCTCTTACAATGGTAATTTTCACTACATTTATTTTATTGCATTGGATACATTTTTGTGGAGACTAGGTGCTAACTATGCAGCTGAATTTAGAATAGAAAATGGAGTTTCACACCGAGGATGAATAATTCAGTTTTTAAGTTGCTAGCAAGATAAGAATAAGTGGATTGCTGTCAAATTATCTTTATCTTATTTGTCAAGATAAAGCACAGTCCCAAAGCCATAAACAGATTGTAAAGGAGACATTTCCTTCTTATCCTTTCTTTCACACTTTCAAAGATCTTTGCAAATCTGTCCAGCTAAATTAGAGTACATTTTTTCTCTTTATACGCTGGTACTGTTTAAACAAGAAAAGTCTTAGCTTATGCATCAGTATCTGAAAAGACTTACATGACCATCCTTTTAAAATTCTACATATATTTAATTGTGCATGATGATATCTGCAAACCCTGCCATCAATTTTGCAACATATTTTAAAGAGAAAAAAAATCAGAAAATCAAAACAGCTGCGCATTTTTATTTTTCTGACATAAAAAGCTTCAGCCCATATATTCTACCCCCTAGATCTATAATCTATTTAAGGTTAGGTAAATTTACCTCTGGTCATAGCTGGTACAGTATTGTTCTCATTAATGAGAACAGTGAAAAAAATAATGTCATCTCCCTTTTCTGCCTCCCTTTACTTCCCAAAACTCCCTCTTCCAGAAGTGACATGTTGTTGAAATATAGGCAAATCATCCTCTTCTTCTTCTCTACCTATCTTTTTGAACAGTGCCCCAGAGGGTAAAAAAAGGATTCTGACCAAATTTGGAACACGTTTTCAAGCTAAAGAGTAGTTCCCACCAGTAACAACTTTGGTCTCAGATCAGGACCTCAACTCACATAAATCAACATAACATGTCTTTGAAATTTAGAATTAAGAACTCTTGTTCACTTATTTCATTTTGCCTTAATTCTGTTCCTTTAATCATTCCCTTAAAATTGTTTGTATTTTAAAGAATGTTCTTCTAGTCCCCTCTTTTGAATTTCCTTAAAAAGGTGAAATTAAGAACTTCTCCGACTACAAGATTTCTTCTGGAAAGCCATAGTGATATAGGCAAAGCTTATTAGAATAAGCAATTATGTTAAGAAAGCATAAATTATTTAGGAATCTAATATTAAATATACACAGGGACTTTGTCAGCTATCTACAGTTTTAAGCAGCATTGTCCAACACTGAATCGTCCAACACAGAGATCATAGACTCACAGAATCATTAAGGTTGGAGATACTGTTAAGATCATCAAGTCCAACCATCAACACAGCACCACTACCATGTTCACCACTAAACCATGTCCTCAGGTGCCATAGCCATGTTTTTTGAACACTTACCAGGAACGAGGCTGCCAGGTAACTGAATTTGGAAGGAGTGAGAGGAGATTGAGGCCATGTCCCTACAGGGTGCATCAGAGGGTGGGCACCCCAGTGGATGCAAGGGCACCTACTCACTGCCCATGCGAGGGAGAGCCTGTTCAGCCTCTGATTTTACAAATAAAGGACTGTCCTCGTCCATGATACTGAGGGTCCTTTTTTACCTCCTTCTTAGGTATTTCTTACCCTCTGAGACAGCTGACTGCTGAAGTCATTTGTTCTTGTGACTGACGCCTTTAGGCACCAGGGTTTGCATTTTACAGGGAACTTGGATGTGACAAACTTTGTATTCAAGAGGCTCTGGCATGACTCGGGACCAACCATAAGAAGCTTGTTTTATTGTGGAACCTTCAGATAACACTTCAGATATCTTGCCTCTGAGTGACTAATGTACTCCTCTCTCAACCTTCAAACAAGGAGTCATCAGGCACAAGAAGGTAACAAAAAGTTCCCATTTCTTACTTATCCCACAGAGTCTATCTTCGGCAGGGTTTTTCCAGAAAAACTTTTCCAGCATTATCCAAATATAAGGTTGAGCACATACATTTCCCAGAGAAATGTTTCATTCTCACAGTCCTGCTCTTCTCATGAAAGCAATATGTGTAGCAAAACAACAGTGACTGAGGAGCAAAACCAAAATGCCTCATTGTTTTTTAATATTTCTTTTTAAATAATAAAATGGCTCAATCAGTACAACTTCTACTGAATTTACTGAATTATTATGTGCATAAAAGAGTGGCGCATATCTCTGTACTTAATGCTTCTGAGAGATAATCACTTATCATTGGATTACAAGTTCCTTTGGGGTTTGTGAGAGGGAGGGAAATGAATTTTTTTGGTATTCAGCAACTTAGCATATAAAATTACATCTGTCTTTTGCATTGCAGTTTAGCAACTGAAGAGGGAGAATTTTTAGGAAGAAGTCACCCCAAATTTGTTGTCTTACTCATCTGAGAGACCCTAGATGTACCGAATTTCCAAGTATGATCCGATTATAGGGTGTGAAACATGTCTCTACCCCAGCAGGATGCTTCGGGTAAACATCAAAAAGTGGCTGGAGCCAGAAAACCTGGGTCTGCACAGAGAGCTGTATGAGTCCTCACATCCTGCTGTACAGACCATGCGGGAGCACAGACAAGCAGCATGAACTCCTAAATTCAGTACCTCCTGTTAAAATATCCAAATTCTTGATGATGCCGTCACACTGACCTGAGTTTCTGAAAGAGGGAAATTCAAATTTTTGTCTGGAAGAGTTCTGAACTTTCTGCAAATTAATGCATAGGAGTTTATTGTGCCAATTAATGTATTAATTAATTTTTGTTTGCATTTAGAAATACTTACTTATAGTAGAAAAACTTCATAAGAGATGAGAGAAGTATTCTACTGGAAGATGTGAGGTTCTGAAAAGCTTATGTTTCAAAGAGCAATTGCTGTCTAAAAGAAAACAGTGAAAAACATTGCATTTGGACATGTTCCATATTCTCATTTCTTCCCCATACTTTGTATTAGTTGGGCTATTTACATGAAAACATCATCTTTGTTCCTTAAGTGTTCATCTGCTGCTTGCTCCATGCCTGAAGTCGAAATAATATTATGTTTGTAATATTTTAATCACCTCTACTGCAAACAATTATGAAATTATAAACAGAAGATTATGACTTCAAGTGGGAACTAAGTGGCTGGAGCTGATGAACTCTTAAAAGCAAAGATCCTGTTATCATGCAAATGCTTCCAGTAATGAAGAAAATGAAAAAAAACCCATTTAAAAAAAAATCTAAATATGAGTATCTAAATCATAGACAGCAGTGGGTCTTTCAGACAAGATAATGGTAGTTGAAATTATTTCATAATAAAATTATAAATCCATGCTAGCAATTATTACTTCATTTTATGCACATTTTTGCATCTGTAATATTTTTTTTGTCAACAGGATTTTGTTTTGAAAAATAGAATCCTCACAGGGCCTACCATTTTTTGAACAGCATCTCATCATTTTCTGTAGATAGCACATGCTTTTCACACCTCTTATTTGTTTATGGCAGTTACATCCAAGGAAGCAGGGCAAGCATGGCTTACACTGCAGCTTCCCTCTCCTTCCAGCTGAACAGTGCTATGGAAGTCAGGAGTAAGCCTGATATGTTCAGCTTCACAGGTACCAAGAGAAGAAGCCCATGAGCCAGCACCTGCAGAGCAGCAGTGTAGGTGTTCTCCAAACAAACCCTTTGCCTCATCTCTGTGCATTGCTGGCAGAGGGAAGGGCTCTAACCCAGACTGGCTTTTGTCCCCAAGGGAGGATACATTGTGAAAAGCATTTGACACCAGCCTACCTTCCCAAAGAGTTGCAGTGATGCACCACCAAATGTGCAACCACTCCTATTCCACAGCTTTTCCTTACAGAGGTGATCCAAGCACTCTGCTCAGCACGTGCACAGGTTTCACTATCGCTCCCTCCTGACTGGCACCGGCTTAGCAACGCCGATCCGCTGAGCGACGGCACCGCTCAGGGAGACCTGCTGTTCTCATGCAGCCTGTGGATTTGGATTGCCCTGAGAATCCCTGGCAAATCCTGACACATCCACTTAAAAAGCTGTTTGTTCCCAGTATGCTCTTTGAACTGCACTCAACCTTGGTAATAAGTAGCTGGATATTTCTGGCTATCGCTGGATTCTATGTGCTGTTTAGGAATCTCTGCACAAGATTCCATTAAACTTGCCTTATATATTTTCAGAGTGTGTTTTATTCCTGGCAGCCAAGCTGGTGGCCTGAAAATCCATTTTACAGATTGCAGTTGCTGCTGGCATAAGAACAGGAGGTCACTAACATCTGGAGACACTTCCAAGGCCACGGAGTCTGGTAGAGGTGATCTGGTCTAGCAAAGGTGATTCACCTGAGGACTGAGGTATAGCCCAGTCTCCAGGGGCAGAACTGGTCATAGCAAAGGTGAAATCAGCAAGAGAAACCTAAGCTAATGTCAGCTCTCTACACAAGCAGATAGCATTTTGACCACTGAAGTCATGGTATAATTGCCTGAAAGCAAAAGTGCCTGTAAAGTAGGGCAGAAGTGAGATTAAGGATATGGCAGATGTCACTCACAACATATCTTTACTGTGATGGCATGGTAATCAGGTGAAAAGGGAGGTTTATCTGGTACTGCTCTTTGAGAAAATGGCTGGTATTTGTTGATGACAGGTTTCAGTATATTTGCTTTGCTAACTGAAGCTTGAGTTAACTCCAAAGACATAATTGTACACCATGTGATGAGAGCAGCACACACTTTAAAAGCAGATTCCAAAAGATAAAATCAGTTATTGGGTGAAATTTGTCACCTCAAAGGACTAGTATAAGATTCAGTAAGACTTGTTTTGGTAACGTTTTCTACCTTGCAGGGAGTCTGAACCTCCAGGAAGAATTAATGCATACAAAAATCAGGTTTTATTTTTTAAGTAAATTTCTAGTATTGTGTTGCAGAGAAAATCTTTAATATACTATTCAGGTGCACTTTGAAAGTGCCTAAATCAGAAATCTAACTAAATAAAATTACTTTTCAAAATCTCATGGAAAGGAAGGAAGACTTTTATCTTTAAGTTTCAGTGTTAGGTGACTGAGACTGGAATCTGTGGAACTTCAGTCACATTTACACAATAATTTGAAGACTTTTGTGGAATTTCACCATATTATTTCCTACATAAAGTTTGCCTTTACCTTGATATATTTAATAGTTCTTAACTAATCCATGCCAAGCTCTTCAAAAGACGTGTATTTGAAAGCACAAACATTTATGACATGTAAAGCGTTAGCTCAGCTATAGAAGCATTTAGATATCTGTGTCTTGTACTTTCTCTGAAGACTATATGCCAACAAGAAATTTCACACCATCATTTACATCTTATACATTCTTTCTGTAAAACATGTTTGAAAAACTCACACAGTTGAATGAGAAAGCTACTCCAGTTTTGGTTGTAGTCAAGACAGTGTTTCTTATAATCTTGTTGCTCAACCTTTTAATTTAATGGCAAGTGTCACAGGTTTGGATTGTTTATGTCAATAGACCATATTACAAAATCAGCTTTCGAAGAAAAAAATCTTTCCTGATTTGCTCAATACACTGCTTGATACAAAAACTGTATTGTGAAGGTACAGAAATCAGAAAGATAAATAAAATATATTATACTTTAGTAGCTTAAACATTTCTAAGTCAGCAGCATGAGTTCAGGGACCTAACTCAATGTGATGCATTAAATGTTCACTTAACAATACTTATTATATACATGCTTTATTCTGTTTAAAATGCAGTTAGGAGTTTTTTAAAGATCAGCAAAATTCCTCCTAATTTTTCTGACATGTGGAAGTGCAAAACACTTTTACTTACTGTCAAAATTTCTTTTCTAGTCCTCTCTATAGAAATAATTGAAAGTAGAATGTATTTATTTTTAGAAAGAATTCATGCTTTCAATTGCTTTCGTATTTAAGATTCTTAAAGAAATAACAAATAGACAACTACATAGAAATGCAGTTTATAAAAGGCTCCTTTGCAATGCTAGCATTCCCTAACCATTCCTGGCCCTGTTTTCTATCACTGCTTCTTTTTCTCGTCTAAGGCCATGCAGTGTACAAGCTGTTTTTAATTATTTTGCTAGGTTTGTTATATCAGTGTGATGTTCTAATGAAGATTCAAGGAGCGAAGAGGCAGCAGGCCAACTGTTTTCAGAGACACGCTTAGCAAAGTGAGATATACAACCATGGAAATTATTTTTTTCTTCTCAGTCTTTGTGGGATGCTATTGCAACCTGCAAATTCCACAGTGTAATTGTACAGCAAGAGACTTCTATCATTCTCTGCTGCAGGAAACAACCAGTCCACTGAAACAGATGTACTTCTCTATTATCCTGTCTAGTGTCTCCAGCCAGAAAGCAAAAGCAGCAGTTCATCCTTGGTCAGGTCCCACTTGGGACTATGTAATTACCACTGTGGTGGATCAGAAGCAATTAATTTTACTCCTCTTGCTTTAAAAAGCAGCAATCAAAAGAGGGGGATGGTGAGGCTTTTAATGCTGGAATTCAGTCCAACACAGAGATTACACAATTAAAATAAGAAAATGTCAAGCAACAGAAAAGTTAAAATAGCACTACCTCAGACGGTTTACAGCAATGGCAGAGAGCTACGAGGAACAACGTCACTTCATGCTCTCTGTAGATCTATTGCAGGTTTCCAGCAGTTCAGACATTGTTACTAAACCTTTTTCTTATTAATCACAAAGTGCAGTCTTTTCTGCTACAACAAGCTTTGTCGCTTGATTTTTCTTATTCAAATCTCAGAGTAGGACATGATGATGTAGCCTTTTTGGACAAGTGTGAGTCACCATGGCTATCATTCCTCATGGTGCATATTTACACCGATCCCCAATACCAACAGTTTTACTCTAGGAAACAGAACTTTTCAGTAGCAAACTGTAAGAAATTTGTCTAACTTTTCCAGGCTCACATTGCATTTCCTCTCATAATAAGAAATCAATCACCATAATAAGTTGTGTCTTTCACCACATGCCTCACTCATCATAGTTGTAAAAATTTTGGAGTATATAAGTATATATCCTTTCAAATGTCCACTGAATTTCATACAGCAAAAACATACTGCTCACAAAGAGGGCACAGTTGTTTGTGATGCAGTTTCAAATGGTTGGGTAAGCTGTCAGTGACAACCATCAAGTTTTTGTCTTCCCTCATTGAATTCCCAGCAGAGAAATAAAGCTTGTTTGAAAGTCAGTCTACAGGTTGCCTTGTCCTCTTTCAGAAACAATGTCCAGAAAAGAATGTTCTGTATGGGTAAGAGAACAGTAGCTTTGTTAGATATGGTTCAAAGGAAGAGACATTGTGAAATACATGACAGAAACTATCTTAGATGTAGTAAACTATGCTCTAATGTCCTTTGGAACCATGAACTCCTTAATCTGACAGAAAAAGTATATGCTAGTTCTGACCCACTATGGTGCTCTTGAAAAAGAGATTGCAATAAAAATGATGGAGGTGCTTTGCTAAATGATCCATTTCTATTCAGATAACAAACCTCTCTTAACATCTAAAAATGTTATCTCATCTCTTTTCAAACTGAATGGACTTGTCAAGAGACTCTTGCATGGCTGAATTGACTCAAGCAATTTTGGAGAAGTTTTATGGGTGGACTCCAGATAAATATATAGAGAATGTGAGACAGAATTAGATAATGTCCTGTCTACTGTATCACACAGCTAATCAGTTTACTTATCTCCTGATATTTAAGTTTTGCTTTCTGTTTTTATTGGATGTGGGTTTTAATATTATTGGAAAATCTGCCAGTGAAAACATGGATACTTTAACATGTCAAAGTTCAGGGGTTTTTAACCTCTAGTGCTGGGTGTCTTGCATTTGCCTTACTACTTGACATCACCTAAACCAGGCAAATAACTAAATGCTGACTGCTCAGCTATCCTGCAGTGAATAATTTGAAGGCTCTTAACTCCATTTTCTCTCCCATTATGGAGGTTACAGCAAATTATGTGAGTAGGTGTAGCACAGAACTGTCATAGTCTTTCATTTCAGGAACCCAAGCACCACACTGGCAGCAGGAGGCTGGAATAAGAAAGGAATTATATGCCCTGTTGGGGTCAGGAAATATGCTCCTCTTCCCACTCCCAATTTTGTGCCTGTCTGCTGCTCAATCCACTACTCACCTGCCATACATCTACCATCAGTAGATGACATTGCATGTAGGGAAGCCCTGCTCTTAAATCCCAGCATGCAGTCCTATCACAAAGCAGTGCATAAACTCACAGACACCAAGACTTAAGGAAATCAGGAGCACTGTAAGAACAGTTGTGCTCACAACCTTAGGTTTAAGTCATGAGGTGTAGTATTACATTTGCAACGTAAGTGGAAAGGTTTAAGTTGGACAGCAAACCAAGGCCTGAAGTTCATTAGTGGTACACCACTCACGACATCTCTTTTACATTGGCATAATACCTCCAGATTTTTCATTAGAGCATTTTCTTGTAGGTCAGACTAGAGAGGAACATATTCTAACTACACATTCAGACCCAGCACCAAAGGCAGGCAGAAGGGTTTGGGAGCCCCTCAGTGTGCAAGAAGAGCTGTCAGAAAGTTCTGATTTGTATTAATGTTAACCTTTCAATGCTCCTGTCAGAAAAGGCTAATACAATTTTAAAACAAACAGATTACAAAAAACCAGAAGTTATGCATATAGCTCCTACACACACACAAAGTAATCCATTATCAAAGCACACATTAACCTGAGCAATCATTTGCTTATTAAGCAGGAGTGATATGAACGTGGGTTAAGGTACACTGGTTGGCCCTGCACTGCTCATGCACCTCTGCATAAACAATGTCGTATCTCAAAAACAGCCTCAGCTTAGATTCTGTTTAATGTGGTACAATGACAGTTCACACTCCAGCCTGTTTGTGTCGTTTGTGTAGTATACTTCTAAGGATCTTGATGAAAATGTTGAGGAACCAAAGGCAAAATGCATTTATTACAATATGCAATCTCAAATCCTAGATACTTGTTTTATTTTTTTTCTCCTCAAAAATTACCTCCAGTGTTCTGTCTATCACAGCCTGCCTTTCCTCGTAGAGCAGCATATTCACTATTGACAATTTAGCTAAATAGCAACCTACCTGGGGAGCAGGGAAACCTGCTTAATTGCCTGGATTCTGGCTTCACAGAACAGCTTTCACACCTTAAGCTGGACTAGTTCGCATCTGTGGCTGTCAAGTTTCTGGCCTGCAAATGAAGAAATCAGATGCTCCTGCTCCTTAAGGAATACCCAAGGGTACCAAACCTCATGCATAAAGTCAAAACATACCATCTGATTTCCATACTGAATAAGAATAACATATTTTGTTATTAAGGACTTCCTGAAATTACTGTACCCACCTTTTCTAATTATTATTTTTATTGTATTCAGAAGACACTATGACATGATTGTAACCTCAGTTATGTCATCTGGGTCCATTCAGAACTTTTACTAACTATGTTTTGATTGACATGTTTGAATCATTCTGGGGGGGGTAATTTAAAAAAAAAGGTGTTATGAAAAGCCTGCCTTATAACAACATATACGACAAAAGCTGTCAACCAACAAAAATTCTTGCCTTTCAAATCTAAGCACCAGTTCAATTGAGAAGTGTGGAACAGATTATTTTATCCCTGCACAACTTCCCTCTTTAAACACAGATTGAGTCAAGGTAAATCATTTTCTTTATGGTAAACCTAAATGTTAAATAACTACAAAGCTCCAGTTTTTTGGAAGGAAAGGGAATCCTCTTATAAAAGAGGTTTGCTGGCATCAGATGTTCTATTAAAAAAAACCTGCATGGCCTAGTTTACCTTTCTCCATACAAATTATTTTTCAAATAAAAGACTGTGTACCCTCTTCTGTATTTAAAAGATACTACTATATTCAAATAACTTTAAGGGTGGCAAGTTGAATAATAAAAAATGCTGGAAATTAGGTGTTTTCTTCTACTTTACATTGTAAATCAAAGTCCGTCACTGTGGGAGCTGAATATGTTCCATCTAAAATCATTATCAATAGCAAAATCCGCACAGAGTTGATAGCATTTTCATACTTATCTGCTTTGGCATCAGAATTTTGCCTGTTCATGGTTCATTCAACTGTGCAGTTTATGTGTATTGCTGATACAATCTTTAATTAGGTAATTACCCAGTATTTTTCAACACAAAGCACAAGATGACTAGCTCTCTCTTCATGAGCAACTAATCAATATTTCTTCTTATTCTCCTATTTATTGTGTAGTTCTGACCCTATTTATTCCAGAGTCTCTTCACTGAGCAGAAAAACATTTGTTTCTCCATAGAATTCTTTGTGATATTGCTGTCACCACAATAGAGCTCAAAGGTAAATAATTTATCTTTGCAATATCCTCAGCAGGTAAAACCCCTGGAGAATTAAGACCTAGGGAACAATTGCTCTCTGGTAGTATCTGAAAGTTGTATTCTCTTGGCCATTTCTCTGGCCCATGCTTTTGGACTTCTACCAAAACCACAGAATGGGAAAACAGAAGGCTCACATCTAGGTCCCCATTTAATCTGGATGTCATGCCTCTGGAACTGGCAGGTTTTTTGGGTTCCACAATTTAAACTTAGCCAGAGACCAAAGATCTAATAATTGCCCCACATGTTTGTGCAGACATGTAGGAACAGACTTCTGTATCTTTTCCTGATTTCTTAGCATTTCAGCAAGGAAGCTCAGCTGGACAACAACTCATATTAAAAAGGAAAAATAAAGATTGTGAAGGGATTCACTGGAGCCTGCCCAGATCTTCCTCTTGTAGACAATAGCTCCAGGCCCTAGATTTTCACACAAAAGAAATATGACAAAACAATCATCAGTGTTCGAAGCAAGAAAGTTCTATCCTCTGAAACTAAAGGCAATTTAAGGCAGTCACAGTAAAATAAACAGTAGATAAGGGCATGCCAAACTGAGCTCTGGAATATTGAAAGTGGAAGCTATGAGAAAAACTGTGGTGCTGTGAAACTTTAAGTTGTTATGTTTTAAAATGTGAAATTGTTTATGAATTTTAGGATAGAAAGTAATAAAAGTATTTTTAAAAGACACTTTAAGTATTTTTCCATTGAGCAGAGCTTACTGTTAAACAGATGAGGCACAAATATGTCTTTTTTCCTACTGTTGACATGAAGAGCAAAATGCCCTGAGAGAAGAACATGAAGTGGGAACAAACACTTTTCTCCTCTGCCTCTACAGATTTCCAGACTACCTCCACATCCTCTTACACAACTTTAAGAAGACAAATTTCTTGGGGTAATGTCCCAAAGACTAGGCATTTCTTCATTACCCAGAACAACTGGGAAAATAAAAGGTATTAATTAGACCTTCACAGAGAATTTCAATACCTTCTTGGCAATGAGTCCGAGAGCTTGAAATGGACATTGAAAGAGGTTTGAAAACTTTTCTAAAATTTGTACTGTCTCCTACTAACCATGTTTCAAGTTGCTTTTTTAACTTGGAAGTTTGAGCAAGGAAATTTCAGAAGGTAAGTTTTTCATGTGTCCCATTTACTTTTTAGTACTAGTTCTAAATGGTCAGCAAAAATTTTTATCCAGTTATCATCAATTTAAAACCTGTGGGAAGTAAAATACCCACTAAAGAGGAATTTAGATCTTATTTTAGCAGCTCCAGCCACTGTGACATTCTCTTAGCACGAAAAAATTAGTTTCCCACTTAAACACCAAGAAGTACATCTTATTGATTTTCCACAGCAGAAGTAGAAGGAAATGAAGGTCTAGAAGGAAAAAAAATGTTTCTATGGCCATGTACATGGCACACGGTACTTCCAGATTTTCAGACAATTGGCTTATATAGATCAGCATCTCCACAGCATGTTAAACACATAGCTTTCAGCTATAGGGAGAAATAGAGGGGCTAGAAGCAACGAAGCTACAATTTATGCACAGGTTAATTTAGTTTAGCGAGAAATCAGCAAACTTCACATTTGAATTCTTATGCCCTGAATCTACTTTGGTGTTAAAACAAACCATTAGAAGTCAGTTTTCTTTCTCTTTATTCTCACAACCTGACAGACTGAAGAAAATGAAAGACGGAAAATGTCAGTCTTTTTTTCCTTACTTTTTCTTTTTCAATTTCTCTATAAAAGGGAAAAATGAGAGCCCAATAAATATAGCTGGGGGAATGATGCCTGAGTTGTTGCTACACTGCACATATTCTTATAGCCTTCTAAATCGTAAAATGTTAACAGCAAAACTAAATCTTGACATGTTGATAGCTAAAACCATACTGCAATATGGCACATCAATTGCCTGTTATGTTTTTGAGGACCAAAAAATATTCTCTTCTGTACCATTAACATAAATCAAACTGGTTAAATCACTTGAATACTCCAGGTACCTTTTTTCCCCTCATATGGCACAATGGTTGATGTGAGTGCTAGTGGCAGAGCGGGGAGCGAAGAAGAGGGGGAAGGGAAATCAGATAGACTGTAGATTTGCAGAAGGCTTCGGTACACAAATCAAGCTCAATAAGCTTGTCAGACGAACATTTCACATTAAACAAAATAATAACCTGTCATATGATTTTAAACAGCTTCTTTTCTCTTTTTTTTTCCTTTTTATTTCCTGCCAGGTTTCAGAAGAGCAATGTGGGGCTGTAGGTACAGTATCACAGCTGCATATCTCAGAGGAAATATTTGAAAGGCTTCATACCCATGGTTCTTACCAGATGTTGATTCTGACAGGAGATAAAACACCAGGTTTTTCCAAAACTTCAGCATGGGTGAATTATGGCTAGTAAAAAAGAAACAACAACAACAACAAATGTAAAATCTCTAGTTCTGCAGATCTGCAAAATTACTGTGTGCAAGTAACTTTTGACCCAGGAGAAAAGTATCAATCAAAATACAATAAATAGAGAAAACACAACCCAATTGGAATTTGACCACTTTGAATATTTGGAGGCTAACTCTCATTCCTTAACTAACCAAGTTAAGATGTCAGCATGCTCTCTTCTAACCACCAGTAACTGATTTCTCTCAAAGCAGCTCTGTCCAACCTTCAATAAATATTTAATTCTCTAATGGTGGCAAAGGTCATCCTGGAATTCCTCTACTTGGAGAAGGAATGGAGCTCATAAAATCTCAGGGTTCATTCAAGGCAATCTGTCTACGAGCAAGTTTTTCATGAAAAATTCTGTTTCATGAGCTGCTTCAATTTCAGACAACTAAAACTGTAATTAATGGTAATGGAGTGACTAGACCTCATTTGCCTGATGAGTGCACAGTCCACCTGATGCCCATCCTTATACTGGGGTTTGCTGCTGTGTTCAAACATGATTATACGGGTTAACAGCTGAGAGATCTGGGTTAATTTCTGATGTTGTTTATACAATCTTGGCTTTTGCTTTAGAGTCTGTGCCTCAGCTTTCCTGGCTGTAAAGGTGAAAAAACCCCAAATTATGCAAATCACTTCAAGTTTTGTGCATAGGGGAGTCCTAGCTGTATGTACAGAGCATTAGCCAATTCATCCTCCAGTGTAATTAGGTTGCTTGTAACTAATTCTCTTTGTATCATGATGTATTACAAAACTGTTATTAAAGACCATATTTCTGAATGCCTTCAAGAAATTAGGTTCTGGTTCTCTTCATACTGAATTTGATGGCAAATTTTCCATTAAATTCATTGGTTCAGGATCACAGCTTAATGAGCATAATTCTTTGAGTCTGCTCTTGGTATAACAAAGAGTTTTCATTATACTGTAGTCTTTGTTCACTGCAACATTCAGGATATAGTCAGTATATCATTAAAAGAAACTCATTAATTGTGCAGCTACATTCAGAGTAACTCAGATTAAGATTTTAGTATAAAAGATACTGTGACAGAGAGAGTGTATATTTGTAAATGAAGGAGAACTCAGATACAGAACTATTTGTTTTGAAAGAGCACCTCAAGTCCTCAATCTCTCTTGTCTATAAATTGCATTCATAATCGACAGCTCATTAACAACTCATTATGGATACTGAATATTGCACAAACAAAGACAGTGCAGCAAAGGAGAATTCATGAAAGGGAAAACAGGGAGATATTTTTCAGTTGAAGAGTATGGCTTCATTAATGGCATTTTGGGTTCTCTTTTTGCTACATTTCAATCACTACAAACAGATCTCTTGATAACTACCATTTCTCAGTACCTGAGGAAAAATGTGTCTGCTATATGTAGATAATGGACCAGCTGTATAACCATGCAGCGCCTGTTTTTCACAGACTACAAGATTTAGGAGATGGAAATTAGTAAAATTCTACTAAATTGCATATAAAGTAATTAGAAATTCAGTAACTCTTTCTGTATCATATGTGAAATGAGCCCAGTAGCCTTCATAGAGCAGCCTAGGAAATATTACTTCTTCCTTACACTGTCAGTCCTCAGAAAGTTACAGTGACACTCAACACATTACCATTTGACCTGAATCTTTATGCAGTCACCTATCACAGGCATTTTAATTATTCTATTTCACAGGAAAGAAAGTACCAAAGGAAAAATATTATTTTTCAAGTCCATGAACTCACACATAGACAGCCCCAGGGAAGAAGGGTAACACACCTTTCCTAAGTTTTAGTATAATTTTAAAGGTACTGCACATATGTTGGCAGCTTTGGATTACACATTTCCACAATCATTTATCAGTACAATGGGATCAATGACTCCTGCAAGCCCACAACACCAATACTTCAGATTATTTAAATACTATCTTGTTCTTTTACAGTAATATAAGGAAGAGGAATGTGTGAAGTAGTCAAAGCAAACACCTTTAAAAAAATAAAGGAATTAACAGAGAAAATACTGTGCTGACGAAATGTTATATTCTTATCTTCAGGCAAGGAAATGGGAAATGTATAAGAATTACGCATTTTCAGTGTCTTAGAGATTACTTTTTATTTCACTACAATTTGTGACAAGATTTATTAAGAAAAAATAAGAGCTGAAAAATTTCTTTTTTCATCCTCTCAAGGGAAAGTCCAAAGTCTGACCTTGTTACACTCCACTGATGGAGCTTCTGTCCATACAGAGCTCTGCAGGAAGTACTTCCTGAAGACATTTTGGGAGCATTCATAAATGACAAACTTGAGTGTCTCTCAGTTTTCCTCTGTGAATTTCTGAATGAATTTATCTTAGTTGAAAGAAGATTCTCCCAGGTTTGAAGAACTTCCTTGATTTTCCCTCTGTCAGATCTAGCTCTATGCTGACTGCAGCAAAGACCAAAAAAAGTCATAACTGAACACTGTTATGCCAAAACTGAAAAGATTAATAGCTGTTCACAGGCTTCTGAAAGGCCCTTTTCCTTCCTGAGTAAAAAATGCAATGTCCCTTCTCTCAAGGAAGAGCCAAGACTGGTTAAAAAGGATCTTAAGATCATTGCTTTCAACATTGTTCATAGAAAGATAAGTGAAGCTGAAGATCCCTCTGTGTGGCTATCTGTTGAAATCCATTCCATTTCAAGAATGAAATGTTTGTGGAAATATGTGAATTTCATGCAGAGAATTTGAGATTGCCTAGACAAGATGGAAGATTTCGCTTGTATTTTACCAATATCATATCAATGAATTGTGCATGTAGTGACAAAATTGACTTAAAGATTAACATAGTTGAAGACAGAGAGCCACAGAACTACAAGACTGGAAGATGAGCTGTGGCTGATGGCATCTTTATTTTATTTAAAATCGTGCAATAACATTACTTAGCCTGTTATTTTTCAGAAGTGTGACAGCCACTCAGACAGTGGGAGTTAGACAGTCAGCACCACTGAAAATGTCCTCCGGTGGTACTTTTATGAAGGCTCCAAAGCAGTTAATGGTTGTCTGTATGTATGTACTTACTGCAACGAAACTTACATTACATTGCAGTCCCATGTCATAGCACTAACATGTAGGGAATCACAGGTGGAAAACTGTTGAAAACCATATACATTATGATTTTGTTGAAGGTGGGATGCACATGAAGAAACACATTTTTAAAAAAATGCAGAAAAGAAAGAAAAAAGGACAACTGTATGTACAATCCTTGAACTTCATTTACTTTAATTAACCTTGGGTATCACCTAATAAATGTGAAAATGGAGAACAGTCAGTGGGAATTAAAGCTTTGAGGAGT
Organism: Corvus kubaryi; assembly: GCF_017639235.1. Classification (NCBI taxonomy): domain Eukaryota; kingdom Metazoa; phylum Chordata; class Aves; order Passeriformes; family Corvidae; genus Corvus; species Corvus kubaryi. The sequence continues at coordinate 42,854,368 of NW_024582091.1, forward strand.
ATCCCAGTCTAGCCATATAATGAACTTGAAAATTTTGATTTTTCCCTGACAAGGTTTCCAATTGTAGATATTTATGAAAATATGGATGAAGATTTGTAACTTCAATTTAACATCATAAAACATTGGGTCATGTCAAAAAACCACGTAAATGTGTGCAGTTGTTGCTGGAATTGTTTATTGGTGAAATTCTCTGAGAAGCACAACAGCAAAATTGTTTTGATGATTCTTAGTAAATGAGAGCATTCATTTCCTTTGTTTAAACACCCTAAAATTCCCCTGCTCACTCTGAAAACTCTTTGCAAGCAGATTGCTGTGCAGACATTCATATTTTTTCTAGCAAAAATTAGGTTGGTACTTCTGTTCTAAATTGATATCTTCAGTGACAACAACAGCTAATAAGTCATTCTTACATATGTATTCCAGGCTGAAGTTCAGAAAAAACTATTTCAGTCTAAAATTAACATTGTTCTTTTATCAAGCTATTTTTAAGTTTTTTGGTTTTTTTCCAGGGGGCAATTTTTTTGCTTATACCTTCTGCAATGTACATTAAATCAGCAGGGGAGGAAAAGGAAACCTAGGTACTTTGTATTCTGAATGGAAATTACCCATTTTTTCTCTATCTTTCCAAAGCCTTGTCAGTAGGGAATACCCAAAGACAATCCTTTCTGATCAGTGGTAAAGTAGGTATCTCTTCAAAGTCTTTATATTTAGTGCAGTAGGTTTTTTCTGAAAAACAGGTTATTGAGAATTATGTAGTCATTGCCAAGTGACAATAAATGGCCTTGTTATATGCTGGGTCAGATTAATTCTTCCTTCTGGCTTTAGAAAGCTAATCAACTCAGGAATAAGGGGAAAATTTTAAATATGTATTCTAGTTTATTATTTTTATGGTCATCCTATGTTACAATACAAACTGAAATTCCTTCATATTTTGCACAGGCTGTGGAACTTGAGAGACCAAAACATCAGAAGTTCTACCCCTGTCACACAGTTTTGTAGTGGCTAATTTGTAACAATATATATTATCCAGACATTTCTCTAGGTTTTCTTTTAAATACTGGGAAACTTCTGATTTTACAGAAAAGTCAACTTCTGATTCAGTTGCATTCAGTTCAATAATGTGTCTTCAGGTTTAAAACACTATTCTGAACTCTTAAATCAATGGAGCTCTTTTATGTCAGAGATTTAAGAAAAGTTTTGATTTTACGTGGTGTACCAAAAAGCAACTTGTGACACGTTATTTCATAGGGCACTTTTTGTCACAGAGTATGTGACAAGATGTGACAGAGAATGTCCAAGCAGAGGGAGCACCTCCAAAGCACATTGTGTCCAGCTAGAAATTTTGTAAGTTAACAGAGTGCAGCTCAGTCATCATAACTGCATCAAGACACAGAGGTAGTATCACACTACAGCTTACAATATGTCAGAAGAAGATTTTTAAAAGATGACCTGCTTCATCCCAAGAAATAGACAATTAGTTTATAGACCACAGAAATGAGATATGAAACGAAGTCAATGATGTATCAAAACCTCTAAGTAAATATGACACTCTGCACCAAAATGTGAAGCTGTCATTACTCTCTGCAGCTATGCTCTTAAATCAAACTGGAAGAAAATAATTCACTAATGACTGTTAAAATACCTTATCATATTTACTAGTGCAGCTGGGCAGATATATGTAGCAGGCAAGTGGGAATTAAAAAGAAAGAAAAAAGAATACTGCTGAGAATATTTTAAATGTTCAAATCTTTTATTGAAAATAAATAATGGCTTCAAAATTCAGAAAAAAATAGCTTTCTCTTTCGCCACCCCTGAGGGAGGAAGAGGATTGGCCCACCTCATGGGTCCCCACAAAAGGGACACGTCCATTCAGCTGACTTTAAGCCACAAGCCCTATATTCTGACAGTATCTGTCCTCACAGGCAGATTTTCCTTCTCTGAACAAAGTGTTACTTTGAAGGCCACCTCTCCCACAAGTCCCTGTAAACAACTGTGTACTTTACCACCTTACAGAAAGATGCAGTTTTTTAATTAACCATACTTCAACTACCAGAAAACTACATTCCTTCACGGGCTGAAATGATCTAGTGGATCATCCTTTCTCTATCTTGAAGTACCACAAATAGAACAGTGAAAATTTCAAAGGCATCCGATTGAAAATACAATTGAAAGAGATGGGGGAAAGAAAGTAGAAAAGTCAACATGCACCCATTTTGATCCCATCAGTGAAAGTAACTGCACAGAAAACTGTTCATATTTTATTTAACTCGTATGTCTCTTCATTCCCACAAAGACATCACAAAAAGATCTAATAATTTAAAAAATATCTTGATTTTTAATTTTTAATGTGTTTTAATCAATCATTTCTTTATTTGGTAAGGAGGAATAAGAATTTTTGTTGCCATCATACTGGCAAATAAAAATGGAGAATTATTTCCCTCCAAGATGTATCTCTATTAAAACTTCTAAGGAAATTAGTTTTGATCATCAGCCTACACAGTGACTGAAAAGCCTTATATAATGATTTTTCTAAATTTGTGAAGTCCTCTATTCTCAAATAGCAGAATTATTCCATTTTTATTACTGTATTGCAATGACAGAATTAATGATCTTTATAGGAATACAGTAACAGAAGAGCAATTGATGAGATTTTTTTTAAAAGCATTTAGAATACTTAGAGGATTTCCCCTGAATCAGTTTCAATTAACTTGAGGAAACCAACTCTTCAGGATAGAAACAAGTACCTGTATTAGGAGTTTTGCAGAAGCCAGTGTGCTCAGGAAGTTAGGGATCTTGAGCGAGCCACATCTGCTATATGGGGCCTTCTACATAAGGCTTGAGAAACCTGCGTGCCAGCATGAGTGGCCACGGCATAGCCATGTACATATAACAAGGTAAGGGAGTGTGTGGGAATATCCTGGATACGGTTCCCAGGTATGTGTTGCTAGATATGTTCTGATGGGCATTAAGAAAAGGATAACAAACACTGTCAAGGGAAGTTGGAAAGTTTTGCTGCTGTAGAAGTAAGGAGATACTGTATAGAAGGAGGTGGAACCTCTCCTCAGAGGGTCATCCTGCATAGCAGGTCATGGCTGTCCAACAGGCGTCTGCCTGGTGTGAATAAAGGTGAGGTTCCCACCCACTGAAAGAACGTAAGACTGGCCTGCCATCTGTATTTCTCTTCCTACTTTCTATCTTATTCTACCCACGGTTCTGTCTTTCTTACTGAGACTCAGAAAGAACCCAGCTCCTCCTGGGGCAGAACAATACCTTCAGAGTTCCAAAATAAGGTTATAAAACCCAAACCCAGCAAATTAACAGCAAGTTCTCAAACATTTGTGATAAGCCTCCAACTCCGGAAGAAGACATCCAGGGAAATTTCTGTGACCTTTCTGGGGAGCCAAGAAAGCACAAGAGTTGACTACAGGATGGTCTTTTGGGAAAGACTATGACTAAATGTCGAGCTAGAAAGGGAAGGAGAAAGGGTTGTCTAGGGTTCATTACTTCAATTCATGACATAAGCAAAATGAGGGAGAGTAGACAAGTGGCTTCCCAAATGATACCTTCTAGCACTGCCAATAAGGGACAGGAGAAAAAAAAAAAAAAACACAAAAAAAACCCAGAAAACCCCCAACCCTATTTCAGAGAAACACTGTACAGAAAATATCCTCTTTCACTGTTTAAATTCATCACAGTGTCACACAGTGACTGAGATGTATCACAAGGAATAATTAAGAGTGAGATGTGCAAACAAAATGCTTTCTTTGCTATTCTAAACTAGTTCTAGAATGGAAAAAGCAAGGATAGCATAACCTATCATCAGTAGAGCCTGAAGTTATTAAAAAATAAAGGTGAAGGGGAACAGAAACTGCAGTTTTTCAACTAGTTATTTACCTTTGAATTTTTTTAATTGTACAAAATTAGGTTAACTGAAAAAAAAAACCAAACAAATAAACAAACAGAAAATAAAAAGAGAAAAAAGCTACTGTATTGATTTTGTCTAGTCCAGCAGGAGAAAGACAGGATTAGACAAAACCCTAGACTGACCATGGGGTTCCTCTGTACGAGGAAAAATGAAATGATCAGTTGTGTAGATTAGTGATACAGGAAGATAATAGAAACACATTGTGGCCCAGGACTTCAAAGCTTTAAGTTCAAAGTTATGAGATGCCTCACTCCTATTTAAAGCAAGGTCAAGTGATTAAACACTTGAAGAATTTTATCTTGAGAGTCCAAAAGGAAGGCTACATGTATGTGAGGTGACAACAGGTGCATTTTTTCTGAATGCAGTCCCAGTTATTTTGATTCAGGCAAGTCCCAGATAGATGGGTCTAAATAATGATTCAGCTTCTCAAATCAGGACTGAACCAGCAATTTTCATGCTGCAGGGGTGTTAGTTGCTTGATTGCTACAGACAGATACAATAGATGTCCTTCAGTTCCTACACTGTCCTTTGAAATGAACACCGCACAAAGGTTTTGCAGTAAGCTGGGGCATAGCATTCCTAATGTTCTTATTTTCTTACATATCTTATTATATGCTTAAAAAAAATTCCAATGGCAGATTTTGCATTTAGTGGAAAATTTTTAGAGTATGAAAAAGTTTCAAGACCCTTATTCTAAAATCACATTTATATTTTGAAAAATATTTTTGCTCCCTGACAGAGAGTTTCAGGAAGTCAGAGACTGATGATGGGCAGTACTTCTCCACAGCCTTCAGGAAAGGATGTTCAAACAGCTGGCTTTGTCTGGGCTCTGACGTCAGGTCACAACTTGGACCTATCCCACGTGCCACTGATGGCTCCAGAGCAATCTCCACATATCTTTTTGACTGAGAAAACACTCGACACCAGTGAAATGTCTGGAAGAAGGTGCTGAAGTCCTACACCCATACTGAGCCAGGTGCACAATAAAAGACAAAATTATGGCTTTTTTAATTCAGTAAAGGATTAGCCTAGAAATACCTGTATGTACATACATGTGAGTGTGTCTTGAACTCTCTCCATCCCCAGTGACTCTTGGATTTAGTAGCTGATTATTCAAACCTGACTGAGGAATGGAGAAAGATAATATTTCAATAAATTGAGCGGATATGAAGGACGTATTCCATTATCAAGTCATGCCACAGTGGAGATTCCGACAATATATATTTACACACGTAGCCCTTAAAAAAGCTTCAGCATCAAGAACCTCTGTCAGAGCTCTCACCATATGGCACTTAAAACCAAAAGAAAGAACACAAAACATATCTTTAGAATGAATTTTACAGATTTGTTACTCCCAGAATTACTAACTTCTTTTGCTATTCCATTGCATTGTTTGTACTTCAAGGTCTGTGGCCCTTCCTCTCTGTAAAGGTGGTAGAACATTAGTTCTAGGCAGACCATAGAACATTTCCCTTGTGAGGCAGTTAAATATTTTTTCAGACTAAGCATTAATCATGAACTCTGACACTTATTCCAAGGGAAAAATATTTTTCCTGTTTCTTACGGCCCACTTCCTCCCTTCAAAGGAAAGAAAAATCTGTTATCTGGTACATCAGTCCTGAAGTAAGACATACACTGATGAATCTGCAATAACATTAAATATGATTTTCTATCCTTGTATTTTCCCATTTAAACATTTACTTACAGAGCATTTATCAAGAAAAGAAAAACAGTCCTTTTCCAGATTCAGTGAAACAGACTGTATAACCCAAAGTTAGCAAAATAGGATCAAATCTTCGTTCTTTAATCGCTAAAAAAGAAGGTCCCTTTGGACTACAAATATGAAAGTAAGACTGGGGTAAATAAGCTTGCCTTTTCTTTCACATAATGCCCTGTCTGTGGCCTTCTAGCAGTCAACAAATAATAACACAAATTTTAAAGCAAACTAAAACCAATTTTGCTGCTAGGTTTTGTAATGCCTCATGCAAGTTAATGAGGACTCAACATTCTTCCTCTTTATTGACACATACACAAAAAAAGATTCTCCTACTTGTCATTTTGAACATCTATCTTGAGTCATTAAAAAATATGATTTGAAACTTTCCTGGGCCACACACCCACCCCTGCCTGCAGGGCAGGTGTCTGATTTCAGGAGCATTCCATTAATTGGGAACATGCAATCAGTACTGGCTGCTGGGTGTTTACAGGTCACGCTTCAAAAAAAAAAAAAAATGCAAGGAAGAGAATATCCTTAAATAAATATAAATATTAAATCTTTTAAGACCACTTGAAATTACAGTCCTTCAAATATTTTTAAGCCATGTGAGCAGAAGTCCAGCTGTTCAGAACAAAACCACATACACTAACATATCCCCCAAATATTCCTTTTTGAGCACTGAACTGGGATGTGCTAGTTCTGGATCATTTGTTGAGCACATCAGCTGTTGGCAGGAAGCCAAAGATGATAGCATTTTTCACATTTTTAAGTAAATGTTTGTTCTTTTTTGGTTTGCTTAAATTAGAGGAAAGGATTTCCAGTAGAGAATATTTTGCTTTATTAAACTGAAAGAATTGTAGGATTAGTTGCAACTACAGATAAACTGTGCTGAAGTGCCTTTTCGTACTTCTCGAGCATGCTTTCCTGAGAAGAGGTTTGTTACCTTCAACTTTTTGTGGATAGAGCCATATGGTCCTACCACTCTCAGACTGGAAATCCTGGCGACAATCTCTCATTTACTACTCATGTTCAACTGACAGACCCAACTGTGTTTGTCATCAATATGCCTTTTCTTCCAAGAGCCTATGACAGCAGATGAATTGAAGTGACCCCAATCCAGCTTCTCCAAAACAAAGCATTATTCACACACACACAGAGAAAAGGGCTTAAGCAAACAAAAGACCTTTACCTCAGCTTTCATCTTTCAGTCCCAGCCTCAGTAAATTCAGCTTTATCCTGCTACTTCCACCTTCAGGTTAGGCAGGAGTAGGTGAGACTGTTTTGTTTCAGCTCGGTTATGTGCCCCTCAGAGTCAGCCCCCATCTCCCCCCCGTGCAGCTGCTGACAGCCCACTTAACCTGCCTTCTTCCCTTGAATCAGCATCTGAAAAGTTTTAGTATCCTGCTTGGGCCTAAAAAGGGCAAACTTGCTCACTGATTTGATGCCTGGCAGAGGTAAATTCCTTTTTAGAGTTTTTCTGTTGGTTCCCAAAAGAACTTCAGACATTTTCCTCAGAACCTAACATTATTTTCTTTCATGTGGTTTTCCCTTTGCAGTCAGGAAAGACAGTAACAATTAGGGAAAGTGAGGTGCATAAGGTATTTGTTAAAAATATGCATAGCTCCCAAAATTTCCAAAGCAGTAGAAAGAGACTTTAGTGGAGGTGACAGCCTCATACCCTGTCACAGTTTCAGGGTTTAATTGGTCACAAGAAAATACTATTTCTTCTTTTTCCCTATCTTAAAATGTATCTGTTTATTAGGTTGTTTGACATACTGACATTTTTGATTCACCCTGCAACACAGGTATGTCTTCTGTGAATTCAGTAGTAATAGCTGTAACTAATAGATTTTAAGTGACTTTTCTATAAAATACAGAGTAAAATGTTTCTAAAAGTAGGTGGATCTGAACTACTTTTGAGACATAGCACCTTGACAGTCTCTGGGACAAAAAGATGTGGAATTCATCCCTACTCACCAACAACTCTGAGCTTCAGCTGCTCAGAGCACCTCTTCATTCTCCTCCACACTGCATTACATATAATAGGCTTCACCTGCTGAATCTGCAGGAGAATCCCAACAGAAGTCCGGAGATTCTCATGTGATCACTGCTTTACATTATGCTAGAGAAGGTACTTGGAAATAGAAAATGGAGAATGAAGTCTCTTAAGTGGATGGTGAACAAGACTACTGATTGTAGCATGATCCACTTCACACCCAGCATTTCTTACTCTGTTCAGCGATATAAGGGTAGGTGGCTTGGCGTAGCAAGCTTTGATATTACTTGCATTAGCGGTTTTTGCGATTCAGACAAGAAAGGAGGACTTTGTTGTCTTCTTAAATCTAAAATACCATCCTTTTGTGTAGATTTGCTGGCCTGTGCATGCTAAATTTAGTGTCTCACAGTCAGCAGAGGATTAGAACTGTCCAGTTATGCAAGCTCTCCATTTCTTTGGTTTTTTGAAGCTATATCAGATACACGATGAGTTTGGCCACTATAAAGCCAGCTAAGCAGGCAGTAAACTGTTTAGAAAATGTAAACGGTTTGAAGAGTTTGAAAACAAGCTAATACTAAATGCACAGCAAGCTGCAGTGTCTTTTATCATATGTATGTATTTACTAAATTCTATTGTGAAATGTGTTCAAAGAGTTTGAAAAAAATCTTTCTCACTATCTGTTGTTTGATTATCACGAGCCAGTACACTTTGCGGGCTTTCTAAAGAGAACACAGCTCCAGGGAATACACCCTTCTGGACTTCCTGAGAGGAGCCCTAGTGATTAAGATCCCTTCCACACATCCAGTGAGAGAAGAGGGCAGAGTAGCAGAAACCACCACTGCAAGCACCAGATCAGGCTGAGAAGGAATCTTGTTTGCAGGTACTTAGTTAGACATGTGACTGCCTTAAAGAGAGATAGTCCTTCCAAAACTCCCACCAGAGACTGATGCATTGAAAGCTGCTCAGGAGTTCAGTAATGAGCACATTATAACTGTCCTCTTTGTAGTACTTCGGTGCAATGCACAGATATGAGTGGTGTCAACATGCAGGGCACTGCCCTTGTGAAGTGCTGCATGATAACATCAGACTCTCCAACAATGCTTCTGAATGAAAATGACCACAGGGCATATTATGATATTATTTGGGCAGTTTTGGTGTTGTACTTGGGTCATTTTATTCTATCTTCAACTATTAAACAGAATGGTCCCTGATGTTTGGTCAGTGAGAGGAAGGAAAAACATTCCACTGGTTTACATTTGTTAATTCTTCCTCATAATGGGTAAAGATCAGCTGAATAATTGTGAAATTATGTAAATTATGGACGTTTCACAAAAAAAAATATTCTTAGCACTACAGTTTAATGTCCAGATACTTGCACTGCCACAGTAGGCTAGACTAATTTGTGCATTTGATGTAAAGTTTTACAAAACCCATACGTAGTATTTGGTTCTTTTCCTAACCAAACAGTCTTCACCAGGAGAAACAGACAGCTTAAACTGTGAAGGCTAAAATAATTCCTATGTATAAATAAAATATTATTGCTCTTATCATACAATGCACATCAATTCTTAATAGGCACCATCCCAATGCAATAAGAACTGTGATGGCCATAGCACCCATGCTAAAACCTGATTGATAGAGTTTGAATAAAACAAACAAACAAAATAAGCCCAACAGCAACAAAAATAAAAAAACCCACTGAATATCTATTAGAATTTGGATGCCTACTTTCATAGTGCTTCGAAATAGCCTGGTGTCGTCAGAGAATCAGAGAGAGACTTACTACAGTTTGCAAGTTGATGCTACCACTTCCATTTAAGGCCTGAAATTCACAGTAAGATATTCAGATATACTTTTCTGCATAAATTCAGAGAGACAAAGCAGAAAAAAAAAAAAAACCAAAAGAAGATCCCTTAAATTATATTTTCATCTTGCAAAACCTGAAAGACTGAGAAAGTTCACAACAGTCTGTTCAAACCTTTTCATGAGATGCTTACTTTCTAAACATGCAGTTTCCTTAAGCATCTTGAGTTATAGATTCTTATCCTGAAACCCAGGGGTTTTATTCTAACAACATCTCTGTGCAGAATATTTTCTGCCAGTGCCTGGACCCAAATCCTAATACCTTTCAGTGTAATGCAATAAGCCTAGCCTGAAAGTTTGGGATTTGTTTTGTTTTGCTGGTGGTTGCACATTTAACCCAACCTCTTGTTCTTAAATAGGGAAAAGTCTCATTAACCTTGTTAGACATTTTCCTTTATGAAGGCTATGAGTTTGGTGCAACAGCTGATCTAGAAGAAGGCATCTTCGTACACTTTGAGCACTAAATTCCTCAGCTATCCACATTGATTAGCTTGAGAGCACACCGATGCCTTCCCTATAGAGTGAGTATTTAAAATACAATCCCTCTCCTGGGGAATTTGCCGGAGCTGTGCATAAAGCATTTACCACATCAACATCTTCATGACTGTGTTACAGCTTGGCAGCAGTAGCTATCTAAGCTGATGGTCAGAAATCCACAGCCACAGGTTACCACATTTCCTGGGCTGTCCTGCTGTCATGATAAGTCCCACACACATCATAAAAGAGATGCTGAGCACAACAAACGGGAACCTCTCAGTAATAAAGTGCCCCCATGAGCGCACAGTCTTCTGTAGACATCAGCCTGGAGAGGTCAGTGTAGCCAAATTTTAATCACTCCCACTTTTTGGGATGGGGTGTTGGGTCCCAGCTCTGGCTTTTCCAGGTGAACATCAAGGGGCACAATCAAAGTCTGCTTCAGTCTGAGATGATAGCAAAGAATGACACCTCACCCATCACAAATATGGAACTGATGAGCTTCCAGCTAAGGTTCAAATAGTTAAAATTTCTACTCTGCCGGTCTGCAGAAGCACCTGAAAGACAGTATTAGTGAGGACAAAAAACAGCTTCAGTGCACCATGAAAAAGATTGTTCTCACACTTCTATATCTTCCTGCTTCCTCTACAGCTCAACCATTATTCTCTTAAAAATCCCAGGCCAACTTATACCAACCGACTTCTCTCCAGCATAAGTTTCCTAAGCACCTTCATTAGATTCTGTCAAGTACTTCATTTAAAATCTGCTTCCCAGAAAGGACCAGCAGCAAAACTCTGCTACAGAGTTGTGTTGGAGGTAGATGAAAAAAAATATCCAGCACAGGACACAGGATGAGAATTTTTTATATTCTATTTGTACATAATCACCTTTTCATGGTGAGATAAGGTGAAGCCCTTGCTTCCAGCTTTCTGAAAAAGTCCATTAATCATCACAGTCCTTCAAGAGTGCTTATTGCTTTTTGGGCTGGTCTATCAAAGAGCTCATGAAATGGTCTGAATCATCCAGAATTTACACTTCATCGTGTCATGTCCAGCTTCATCAAAGGTGAACTTGCATGGGGACAACATCTTCTAAAGAAATGTGGCATCTTTGCATTGCCAGTTCACTGCAGAGGATTAGAATGTCAAAACGAGAGTGGTGAAGAGGTACAGGTGAAAACCAGAGAAAATGAACATACAAATGTCTTTGCAGTTAATTTTTTCTGCCCCCAACCTAACCAATATAGCTAAAGGCTATAAAGGAGACTGTACCAATTTAATCACACTCAGAAATATGTGTCAGTCTTAAGATATCAGACATAGGAGAGGAACCCAGGCAGTAACTCAAATTTTAGCAGTGCTACTGGGAGCCCAAGCAGATAACAGAACAGTCTATTCTGAATTTAAAATCTATGACTATTAATGAAAACAAACATATCTGCTGTTTCATCCTCTATCTTCCAATCTATATAAACAGCACATTAGGAACTAGAAGCCAAGTTCCTTCTGGAGAGACTTTACACAGTTCACATGGAAACAGAATGAAGGCCATCCATTCAAAAGCAGAACTTGCATTTGTTCACAAATATTAATAACGCATTTGTAAGGCATAGAGGTTATATATATAATTTATAATCTGTAATAGTCAGGTATTTGCTTTTGAAAAAAAAGCCACGAAATAAGCTTAAAAGTGAATCATGGTTATTTGGTAAATGAAATGTGAACTTCAGTGGTTTCAAAGGTGCACAAATAACAATAATAATAATAATAATAATACAAAAAGACTATGTATAGTGAATAAAAGGGAGAGGTCATATTTATTGCTGAGCTGAACTGTCACCAGATAACTGTAAACTTTCATCACAACTGTCCTAAATATGGTACCTCTTTGAAACATATCACAAGCGTGGTTCCAGATATTTCTAGTCTACTCCTAGTTTATTTCCCTTTTAACTGTCAGTCTGTTGCAAAAGCTGAAAGAACCATCCCCTGAAGTATTTTCTTTTTACTATCAGATACATAAAGGACAAGTAGCCTGAGGCTTAATATTTTTCAAGCTTTTAAATATTTTTTTCCTCAGTGTAGAATGAGCGTGTGTCATTTCTGCAGCAATTCAGAAGCAAATCGTCCAAGTTCAAACTGTGACTTTTTAGATTAGATCTGTCGGACAAAAATTTGTTGAGATGAAATGGAATTCATTTGCCGTAGATGTCAACCCAAACTGACAGAAGTAAGGATTCATTTACAAAAGAAAAACAAATTCTAGGGAACCAAAAATCCCAAACATGGCAATGTGTGAAGTGAAAGGTCTTTATTTACAGCCCATACACCTGACTATTTTGTTCAGTGACAAAGTATCACAGGGATTATCCAAAAAGCAATCAGACAGGCGGACTGTTCCTAAATGCTGGTTTCTCTTTTTAAAGTACACCATCAGTCAGTAGAGAGAGAACAGAAACACAGAGCCAAGAACAAAACAACCATTAAGGGCCAGCTAAAATACACAAGCAGCTCTTTCTCAAATTCATGACTTTAGTTCTGTGGTCAGTATTTTGAGCACCAGTCATGAATTAATAAACATCGATGGCTCCAGCTGCCTAACAACACAGATCTTTCTGCAGTATTTAACTGAGTGAGGAGACATGGTAGAGAACATATAACGGTTTCCAATAACTGGACACGAGCAAGGACAACTGTGTTCTTCTGTTAATTAAATGTTGGAGCACAGTGAATAATTTAACATGAAGTATTTTCTTGACAGGTCTGTTCTTTTACTGATTGCCTTCTTGAGAACAGTTATGTCCTCCTAAAATTCATTTTGTTTCAAAGGATAGAATTACCATGAATAATTCAGCCCACTCATTCATTATGTTACTACTGAAATATGAATTATCTTTTCTCAAGTTTATTTGTTGGGTTAAGGCAAATGGAATAAGTATGCAATGTCTTCCCACATAAAAGTTTTCATGCATTAAAATTTTAGGCACAAATGTCTTGAGATATATCAAGCATAGGATTTTAAGTATACATCACTCTGGAACTGAAAACTTTGAAAGCAGGAGAGCTACCAAAAATCAACGATCAGCTTGGAGAAATCAGCCATCTACAACAAAAATTATATCTTACAGTGTATAAAATTTTGAAAATTGCCAAGATTATTAAGTATGTTCTCATTTTTTTATAGCCTGTGTACCTGCTTATTTTACATTCCCTGCTGGATATCCAGCTCTCCCTTGCTGTTTTGATGTACTTGGCATCATGCAGAAGCTGTGAGAGGAAAATAAATAGCATGTTTTAAAAATGGGCTTTTGTGACTGTAATGCTAAAAAAAAAAATCATTAGGGCAGGTCAAGTACTTCTTAATTTGCTCAGTTAACCATATAGCTGTGAGAATAGCTATTCTAATATCATAGATACTGTTGTAACCCAGGCCACTGCAAGCTAAATTACATGGCTGAACCTCAGAAAAACATGCAGCTAAATGTTGCCAGCCATTCACCGTCCTTATCCCACCAGCTAAAAGAATACTGAGATATGTGCTCATGAAATCTTAAGGCAAAGTGTTGTTTATGTTTCCATACTGACTAGGGTGATGCTTACTGATAGACACTCATAACGACTAAGTGTTAAAAATTACATGTAAATACCCAGTCAGCACTCATCTTAACCTGTAAGGTTCATAAAAGACTAAGGTCATTAAATCAGACGTAGGATGATGAAGTAGGGGACCATAGTCTATTCTTCAGTGACAAATCAGGAGAGACTACTTGAATGAGTGTGCATCCAATGGCTTCAAGAAAAAGTATAATTAGAAGTGGTAAGGTGAGCACAAATATTGTATACAATCATCTGACTGACAACAGTAGGGGCTAGCAGGAAGCATCTTGATCTAATAGACCCCTACCTCCTCTGCTTGAAAAGTGGATTTGGGCCTAATACAGAAGATTTCTGAAAGCTTTGACATGGACTGCTATTACCCATTTAAAGGTATTTATACAGCAGCACCTGCTTGTGCTACCAGAGTTGGAGGGAATGTCAGATTTTCCCATCTTAAGTCCCCACTCACAGGGCTTTTATAATGACCACAGAACCAGGCTGAAGGCTCAGACCTGTCAAACAAGGATTCCTGAGAGAGACTTTCTAAAACACAAAGGGCATTCAGACTCTGGTGAATTTTGGTTAGAGTTGCATGAATAACCACTCTTTTTGCATATGCAAATTTCTATCTCAGCTGCTTTTCCCTCATGCATTCCCTCTTTCTTTCATTAGGAGCAGAATATTAATAAAACAACAAGAACAAAACAGGTAAGCAAGCAAGAATAATTTTTTGTTTGTCTGTTTCACTATAAGGTCACATTGTATTTTTAAGTCTCAGTGTTCTCTTCACCTTCCTTTTTTAGAAAAAGAATTGAAGGATTCACTTTGGAAAAAGGGAAAATTTGTTGGCTAAGAAGTATTCGGCTGACTTAGAAGCAAGTCAGTATATGGCAGTGACTCATTGACTAAGTGGTCCTTGCATTAGTGACATAGATACACATAGCACTGAAAGTGCTGTAGAGGCTGATGTTTAAAGAGAACCAAAAACCTGTAAGGGAAGAAGCTTGTGACCTGTAAAGGTAGAAGCTAGGATCTGGTAAAAAGTGGAATGCTTGTGATTTTTTTCTCTTTTCTTTCCTTTGCATGGAGACGTGCAAACAAAAACAGATGGAGACACAAACCTGAGAACCTGAAAATATTTTCCTCTCCCACAATACAAACTTAATCTTAATTTCCTATTGAGTTAGCTAGATAGATAGATAGAGATAGCGATGATACAGATATAGCTATATAAGCAAGAACTGTTCTAACCTTTATAAATATAATACTTAAAGGGTCTCACTTTCTCTGCTGACAGATTTACAGCTTCAAATATACCAGAGCAAAGCTCAATACAAAGAAGTTACTTCAGTGGTTTTTTTATACCTAAAGCTACTTTTTGCTACATGTTTTTCACTTTAGTAAAAAGTTTTAATCCCCCTTTTAGTATTTTTTGTTTGTAAAATACTAATATTTGCATATGTCAATAATAATTTCTGTGCAGGACCAGAGCCCAGCTTCACCAGAGCCCAGAGACAATTTGGAAGCTATGTTGACCACTTGCTTGTGGCCAACACTTCCTCTTGTCTTCCATTAAGTTACTTGGAGAAAAGAAGGGACATGATTAGAGTTCTGTTCTTCAGAGCATTATGCTAGGTACTTGCATGCAATATGTACAGCATTAAAGGAATTCAGTACAACAAAGTGAGAGACTACTTAGATATTTCTTTCTTTATATAAGAACCATATCTGTATATTTCCTAGCAGCAAAATATGAATTCCTAAAGGGCCTCCGTGTGACACTAGGTTTACTGGTGTGATGACTGAGATACACCAGTCTAAAATTTTACTACCTAAATGAAGTAGACAGATAATGGGTGAAAAAGACTGGAGGACAGAAAGGTGTCAGGGAGTTTGAACGTACAGCTCATGACAAGCAGGTCTGTAGCTTCCCTAGGTACTTAGTTGACTGTCAAAGGCTAGAGCAGCTGCTCAGCATATGGTCTGATGCTTCAAGTGCCTAGGAATGAGCCTCCCTGCTTCTTCTGTGTGATCCAGAAAACGGACACCTGGAAGGAAGCTTTGACAAGCAGTAGCCTTCCTGCAGGATTACACAAGGGGACGACAGTAGAAATGCTCCAATCAGATGAACTGTCTCCTGTGCTTCTGCCTAAAAGTAACTGGAAGAAAATAGCAACTGAAGGAGACCTAAATATAGTAGATACTTCTGAAGTAGAGCTGTCTGTCCCAAGTCAGAAGAAATAAAATAGCTTATTTCTAATATGTGCAGCTGAGAAATTATAGTTGAGTCAGGCTGAGAATGGGATTGAACATGGATATAAAAGTATCTTGGAAAGAGGAGTGGGGAGCAGACAGTGCTCAACACTGCTCAAACAGAGAAGGATTGGCATGATGGGACAGAATAATTCATCTTTAGAAAGCACTGACAAGCTAGTCTGTTCTTCCTGAAGGAGTTCACATTTCTGTATGCAACAGAAGGGGCCTAAGTCTCCTCATTCCTCTACTGTCAGACAACATGACAGTAGAAACCCACTAGAAAAAGAAAAAAAAAAAGCACACCTTCTCTTTTAGTCTTGGAGATAAACTTGAGCTATATATTGGACAGACCCTCTCCCCCTCTCCTCCTTCACTGACAATGTCAAAGATGTCAAATGCCAGTACAAAAGCTAATAGGATTATAAAACCTTTCTTCTGTATCAGGACAAAAGAAACAGAAGTCGAGATAAAAGACAATAAACCCTTTAAAACTGTAACAATGGGTGACCATAACTACTTTTATATAAACCATTCATACCATGTCAAAAATGAGGTGTGGAAAAGCAATTTTTCGGTTTTATATGGGTTGAATAGTTCTGGCAGCTTTAGCAAATTCAAGAAGAAAACCTCATTCCAAGTAACACCTAAGGAATTTGATTAAAATTTGGATTGAACATTAGGCACAGTGACCAAGGTATAACTCTAGCAACACTGTAGTACAGCATGGGTGCTATAAAGTCAGGAAGTGTGCGCACACCTTCCCCCTTTTCCATCTTCATTAGATATGTTTTTTTAGTCCTGAGGTCAGTTTCTGGGTCTCTCTAAATAATTCAGCCTGTGTGTATGCCCATGTTTCCCTTTCACAAGTAGGATTGAATTCTGCAGGCCCCACGCTAATTCATCACAGGGAGAGACTGAAGGAGAACCTTCCAGTTAAGGTTACCCAATGTCTTCCAAAAAATGACAGCCTGGAAGAGAATTTGAGAACAAATTCTCTGAACAAAACAGACTAACAAATGACCCATACATGGCAGCAGGGAAAACTTGAGGGACATTTAAGAGGCAGGAGCAAGTAAGTAGAGGGAACTGGTGGGAATGGCAGAAGAGGTTCCACAATCGTGTGGGTTTTTTGATAAAATGACAATTCATAGCCAGAACCAGCACTGGACCTCCCTGGAGAGCTGAGCAGAAGTAAATTCTGTGGATATGAGAGGCTGTTTCTTTTCCCTGCACTGGCAATTTGTTTTCCTGCAACTGTGTGTCTTCAACCAAGGACAATTCCTGCTGGAGATGAAACCTTTGATAACTTGTGTCTAACTTCTAATTCAGGTGGGAGACCATAACTGTGCTGTGCAGGTAGCTCAGAGACCCACAAAAAAAATCTTTCTCCATGACTGCATCCTGCTAAGTTCTTGAAGGCTATTAAGAGTACTTGAAAACAATGATTTATGTGATTCATACAGATATGACAACCAAGGAGAGTAAAGTTCAAAAGGCTCCCTCCCAGCTCAGAAACTAAAATTGGCTCAGTCTATTTTGTCTTATTTTCAGGGTTTTCTTTCTTTTTTGTTTGTAAACTTGAACAGGAATGTCATATCATGTGACAACTGCTAAGAGGAAAATAAAATCTTCAAAGTCAATGAGGCTAAAACTGATATTCGAATTATATTTAATACAGTGGGACTCAAAACTAATGAAGAATGCCTTCAGTCCTGAACAAAAGCCAGCAGAAAATTAAAATACCCAATTAAAGAATAGAGTTATCCATTCTTAATGCAGAAAAATTTGGTGATTCCACTTCTGGAATAGCGGAGCACAAAAGAGAAAGCATTTGTAGATAGGAAAGCAAAACCTAATGGATATTTTCAGTAAGCCTAAAAGCTCTGTTACCACTATAGTGCAAAGATAATGGTTTTTACCTCTACAATTCCTTGCAATGATTGTTTTGCCAATATATAGTATAAAAGACTAATAATTGCTTGTCAGCACTGATGAAGCATGACAGGCATCAGCCATGGGAAGGGGGAATGCCACTTGACTGCTGCATCCGATGGTAACAGACTGCACAGAGTTTATACTCTTCATCTATGGAACTGGGTTAGGACTGTAAAGGAAAGGACATCTGAAGGTCAGCTTAAACAAGCTGTTTATGTCTATCTAGTTAAAATACATTCAGGGACTCTCAATCACTGAGATAATTTAAAATTGAACAGAATGGTGTTGCAAATCATATGATAGATCTATGTTCTCCTAACAGCTCAGCTCTAAAGGAAGTTCACAAAAGCTGCAATAAAATATTTTTTCCAGGAGAAAGCATATGTCTCAGAACCTTACATCACAGAGGGGTATCTAAATATAGGCTAATTATATAAAATGATATGCAGCATGCAGATTCAAATTGTGTAGTGGAGGCAAAGAAGGAAGGAGTCACCAGATGAAACCTCATTATAAAAAAGTATGCACAGTGAAAAATAAATCATAGTTTATGAACATCCTTTGTTAACTAAATGAAATCACAGAAAAGTGGAAAAAGAAAAGCTGATAATATTGTTATTACTCATTTTCTAGCTATCATTTGAATCAAGCCTCTCAAGTATATTTTCTTAAGGATTGATTTCTTTTGGAATTCACAAAGGCCTATTTTTGGAGGGCTTTTTTAGTATATCTGTGTTTCCATAATAATAAGGCTCTTAACCTTTTCAAAACTGTTTGAATAAAAATTTCGAAAGGCACTGTGGTCTTAGAAACTCGACCTGGAGTACCTTACAAAAGTCAGACTGTCAAAAGCTGGAGCTCTTTAAATTCTGAAATTCAGGAGTCAATTAGACCTCAAGATCCTCTCACTCTTTAAGCAATGGTCTGCCCTGAGACAGGGCAAAGCAACATCTCATACATTAAAACATATAGGAGACAAGTAATCCAAGTTCAACCTACATATTCAGGACATAATGTAAATTGCTAGTTTGATTTATTTAAGAAAAAAAATACAACAACCTTTAGATATTACATTTTAAATATACGCAAACACATTATTAATTTTGAGAGGATTCCTATTTTTTATCACAATTTTTTTAAGTCTAATTGTCTTCTCAGTCATTTGGATCTGCAGACTCATTTTACTGTAAAAATTCTGGAGTTTTTTCCTGCAATATGCACAAATATTTCCCTGAGGAAATATGGCAAAAGTTCAGTAAGTTTATCAGAGGCAGGACTCTTCCACTTTAATTGTAAGTGTGTTTGCCAATGCAAATAGTAGAATGTACTACTGAACAAAATTCATAATAAGGTTACAGAAAACAAAGAGTGGTTTTACATAGCACGGTTTCTGCAGAGACAGAAAAAAGCTACACAATTTTATATTTAAATTCCAGAGCAAGGGATTCTGCAGCTAATCAGCTTTATTCCCCTGATAAGTATTTTGCTACAGACCATGGAATTGCTCTAGAGAGGTTCACAGATGCAGAGACTAGGTGTCTCAGGGGAACAACATTAGTCTACCAAGCCTTGCACCTCTAAATCGACAGTGGAGCACAAGAAAGAAATAGATGATATTCTCAAAGCAGCATAAAGTTTTCTTTTATTCATCACTAGAGTCTATAAAAATATTTTTAAAGGAATCTTTTAATCTGATGTGTGTCCAGGGCAAGTGTTAGTGATGCTTGAGTTCTTTCATCATGTATCAGAAGTCCGATCATCATTAGTACTTCATGACAGCTTCAGATTCACGCGTGTAAGGAACTTAGAAGATGAAATATCAGCACAGAAAATTTCCCTCCCAGCAAGGCTTCAGACAAATTAATAGATTAGTGAGGGGAAATTTACATCAGATTCGCTTAAACAACAGAGCATCAGTAGATGTCTTCAGTCCCCAAGTCTATCAAGTCAACAGCTTTCATCATTTTAATACCCTCCAAAAAAACTCATAAGGCAGAGTACATTCTCAGGAAGTCTAGATTCATACAAATCAATGAAAGATAAATCAATGAGCCAAATAACATAATAAGCTACCAAGAGAACAGCACTATCTGAACATGTAAAAGAATAAACCTTCAATACTTTATGCCATACAAACCTTTTGGTGAGTAGAGCTTTTTAAGTGCTATCTAACTAGAAATGTTTCTTTTAAGATGTACATATATATGCTTTCTGCCACGGAGTAGTCTATTTATAATCAATGTTTAGCTTTTCTGAGATTAAATTTTAAGAACAGTACTTTGAAAATATATGTCCTTCACCATAAGATTTACAACAAAGAATACATGGAATTCATTTAATTAGATGATTCTGCCAAACAGAGATGTAGGTATGTCTTTCAATTTTTTTCTTTCTTATTTCTGTGTATTACCTCATTTTGTGGATAAGGATGTGTGGTTGTTAACATTAAAGGAAACGAAAATAGCAGCACTCTATTCCCATTCTTACTGCCCGTCACCATGTCCTTCTAAAATGCAGAATTTTTCTTTGTTGCCATAATCTCCATAGAAGATATAATGTAGACAGAGTAATTACAGTGTAAGATGAGGAAAGTGTGTCCTTTTTAGTTAACATCTTGAGGGGCCACATTTTCTTCCTCTTATTTTTGAGCAATATATGTAGCTTTATCACATTTGCTGCAGGCAGTTCCCAGAGGATTTTCAGAAGAACTCCTCCTCCTGTAAATAGGCCAATTCACTTGCAAGTATGTATTCTAGAAAAGAGTAAATATATAAAATTTGAAGGTGGCTGTTATCATGCTCTGGCTGCACCTTGCACTTCACACCTTGTCTACACCAAGGATGTTTTAGGGGAAGTTTCACACCTAAACTAGAAAACCTAGTTTGACTTCTGTCAGCATTTTAGCACCATATTGATTAGACTTGCACACACAGTTCTTGAAACATTGACAGAATATGGTGCTACAGATACCTTCTACGTTGAAACAGTGAAATCAAATTAACATTAGGAAGAAGAAGAAATTCCTGTTTCTAAAATTTCTAACTGAAAAAAATACTACAATAGCTCTTGCAGAATTGTGGCTTATATACACATATGCTCTTTCATTCAGTTCAATATTTCTGAAGGATGTAACCCTTTGCTTTGATTTTAAGGTAACTGGAGGGCATTATGAAGCCATTCAGTGAATACTAACCCTGTGTTTTCTTTCTTAGGTCAGGATTAGTTCAAAGGATTGTGCAGTGCAATGAGTAAGGAGACTGGGAGGGGATGAAATTAGGCCCATGAGAATGGATGATATTGTGGGGGGAATATTTTAGTGGAAAATAAACAAAAAAGTTACTTGTCAAGGGTACTCTGAAAACATCCTTTCCAATGACTTTGGCCCTCTGAGACACCGTTCCTGACACCTTCTCACAAACAGGCAGAAAGAAAACATTAGCGACATGGCATGGACTTGCTAAATCTGCCCATTAGAAGATCACAACCAGTACTTCAAGCTTCATCACAAAATGCAGCTTTAGATTTGAACTCTAGGAGGTGAACTTTCCCCTATTCTAAGTGTTCTCAGCAGTGGAAGCAGCAGGGGTATCCTGGAGGCAGAAGTAGACTGTCAAGGGTAACTATTCTGCACAGCGCACAATGAGCCCAGAGGCAGCCACAGCAACTCCCTCCCACCCATGGGAGTCCGCAGGAGATGGCTTTGCACACTCCATGTTTTGAGGTTTTATACCTGCATAATGCAAGATGGTTTTTGAACCATTTTGAACATGGATGAGTCCAGGGACTGAACCCAGTCAGTATTTAAAAAGGGCAAAGGAGCTTTTACAGCAAGGCAAAAACACTGTGATGTCACAAGGCCCTGTGGTACTGAAAATGTGTAGGATATTGATGTCAGCAATACTACTGATAAGCTTTAGGACAACACTCTAAGGGTTCAAGGTCAGATTTCCATCAAGAAAAGCAGTCACCAATATAAATTACAGTCAAGTCAGATTTTGTGGTTAACAGTATTAGTATCTGACATTCCTCATCTAAAAAAGCCACTCATTAGCTGCATGTTTACCATGCATGCTCCACATCAGTAGAAGCTTGTGGTGGGCACAAGTGAACTTGATTCTGCCTGCGTCCAGAACTGAGGGGAAAAGAAACCCAACCCTTAAGTGACATGTCAGTGCATTGCACACTGTGTGCTGATAATGTCAGCCTCCCAACATCTTTCACTAGCTCAGCACTATAGAAATGCCCTCATGTATCCTTTTCCCATTAACTCAGGGTACAGATAGGGCAGGTTTGCACCTACCCAGAGTGTACAGTGTAAGTACAGTGTTGGAGGACTCTATAACAAGGATTATTTAACATCCCTCATGTGCACCAGATTTCAGTCCTAGAAAAACAAAGGGCTTAAGGACATGCCCTAACTCAAGTAGTGGAAGAGAAATAAGAATGTGCTGGGAGGGATGGAGAGCAGCAGCTGTAGAGTCACTGATTGATTGGTGTGGGAGGGGTTCCCGTACAAAACTGACATTGATCTATCTTTTAATCTAGCAGCACAACAACAAATCTTAAGGCAATCAATTCTAATGGTATTAATAGTCTCATTCAAATTATTCATTTTCTCCCTTAATTTAGGGGGCCGGCTTCATATTTCCTTGGCAGATTTGTCAAATAAATATTGCTGTTTCTTTGAGAGCAGCTTTCCTTACTGCTCCATTTCCTAAACATGCTTGCTTCTTTAAAGTGTGTTATAATTTCCTCCCAGGACTGAATAATTAATAATTCATTTATTTGCTGCTTGTTGTGATAATCTTTCTTCTTTGTATAAATCATTTCCATGTTGGCTTGGTTTTCCTTTTAGCAAACTACAGGCAGCTTCTACATATCTTAATACAACATAAACTCTGATCAGTTTAGATAATCTTTGTCATTCCTGAATCATGACTGGACACAGGTCAGGACTCTTCATTCTAGTAATTGCCCTTCCTTCATCCATAATTTTCTCTCTTGAATAAACCATCAGTTCAACTTTTTTTTTTCCATTCATTTCAGTCGAAATTTTTTTTTCCATTCATTTCCCAGTGGCCATGGGAATCAATGGGAGATTTTACTGTGAGAACAATAAGCTTATACTTAAGCAATAAGCAAAATTTTTATCACTTTCAAGTGTATTGAACTGGGTGAGAGGAGCAAATGGAGCAGGGCTGGAATGAACTGCTTCGAGACAGAAAGCAATAACTTGAGCAGCAAGCTCACAGAGCTCATAGCCCTGCAAGCATATGATCATCTTCCTCGGCTGCTTAAGTCTCTGGAATAAGTAAATAAATAATAAATACATGAACAGAAGCCAAATTGCAGTATTCCTGTAACCAATAGCCATGAAGCAGTGCAGTAATATTTTTTTCCATTTTAATTTGGTTTTAACTAAAATACGAACATAAATATATGTAAACACCATATGTAAACCCCATATATCCCTGCTATTAAGGGATTACATTTTCATTTAAGGGAATACAGTTAAGGGAATGCAATTAAGTAAATACATCTTCAGTTTAAAAGAACTTCCTAATTTCAGAAAATTCAAACACTTTGAGAATAGACATCTCTGCTGGAAGTTGGAAGATTGAGTTTGATTTCTCTCTCCTTCTTCATATAGTTTTTCATAAGGATTTGTGATTGACCACTTCCATCTCAGGTTTGGTGTGTTTTTCACCAGAAACAGTAAGATAGTCCTTACACACTCACTGTGGGAGTTCCTGCAGGACAGGCCATGCTGGTCTCATACATCTAAGTGGCTGGTTGTCAGGTAGACTTGGGAATGATAACCATATATCTGTCTCTCAGGCATCCATGTTTTGTCTGTAAGTTTGGGATTTATCTCACATCATTTAAAACTTCTAAAAAAAGCTGCTCTCCACCCTAACACTGCTGAATCACTTTTCGAAGAGGCTTGTCATCTATGTATTTCATAGAGTCTAGCCATTTAGAACTCAACTCCAGCCACTCGGTCAAGGGTGTGACCGTCTGTGTGAAACTCCACTGCGTAGACATGACCCAGCCCAACTCTGACTCGTAGCTGTCAACATTAATCTGTAACTATAGTTGACAATGAAGTTGTACAGATTAAGAGAGCACAGAGTGAAGAAGCAAGGCTATGCTCATAAGAAGATATTAACTCAATTTAAGAAGAGAAACATTGGCATTAAAAGCTATAAAACTTTCAGGGGAAAAGTGGAGAGTAAAATGAAAGTGATTTAGCAAGTCTGAGGATAAACCCATTCCACAGTAGAGCAATAGAGTCCAATGCTTTTCCCAGGTGCCTTACCAACAAAGATTCCTAAAATATCTGCACCAGAGTGGTAAAATTAAAAATGCTTAACTTAGTAGTATTTTTGTCTCAGCCTTTGATATCCATATTAGCCAATAAGCAATTGCTGTGTACACAGAGACTGTGCACGTGATTCTGAGTGCAATTCTTTACACAATGTTGTCCAAAAGAAAGGTCTAAAAACTCACTAATGGAAGTTATTCAGACCACTAAACATAGATACCTAGTACCATTTTAGGTGTTTAAATGGTCTGACAAACCAAAAAATATAATTTATTCTGGCAGATAAAGATGCAAGACCGTCTGGACTACCCTGCTGAATTCAAGCATTAGAGCGTAGGGTATACCATTAAGTGCTTATTGTAGTGTCCTGAATCACATCCTTATAACCAGATCAAATTAAGCTTAAGCTTACAAACTAGACCTGAATACTAGGCAGTGAACTGCAATAGTCATTAAATGAGGAAGTAATTAATTTCCCTAAAAGCAGTATATCTGTGTCTCCTTCAGTTTTTCAAAAGAGCCCCCGGTACCCATCTTAATAAGGAGATTTCAAGCACAGATCTCATATGCACATGCTGTCACTCACTACTTGTGTGCAATTTAGTAGCACAAGAAAGCATTCATCGTGGTCCTGGAGTCTTATGTTGTGCTTAGCAAAACATAAAGGACAAAAGGAGCATTTCCCAAAGACCTTAAAATGTAAACACAAGTTTCTCCCAGTAATCTGTTGGACCAGCAGTCTCTTTTTTATATCACTTTTTGTTAAGAAAAGACGTGGATAGCTGAGAGAGCTCATATTACACTGCAAGAAAAACAGAAGATGGAAGAGCTTAAAAAATGCAGAAGAGAAAAGCTCAGGAGGAGATTAAAAGGGTAAATAAAAAGAAAAAAGAAATATAGACACAATCTCCTAATAGGAAAGAACAGAAGAAATCCTTTTATAATGAAGCCATCCCCAAGGAAAACAGAAGAGAAGCATATTCTTGAGAATGTCAGAAAAAAAAAATTACCATTCTTTTCTCTTTAAGATGTTGCAGGGAGAGAAATGCCTCTGCCATAATTTAGTCAATGTATGAGAATGGAGATAACCCTATCAAAAAATCATCAGTAGCACAGAGATCTTATGGAAAATCATTGCAAAACTTACTCTGGAAGAAGATGCACTTCATGGTAGAGCATAATTATGCAAGAGTTTTGCTGCAAATTATATGAGAGTTGCCATTAATAAAAATGGAACGCAACATAGAATATCTCAGCATTTATTCCACAGGCTGATAATTTTAATGTTTGCTTTTGAAATCCATGTATGGTATAGCTGACTGCACACTTAATAACACCATACTAAAAAATGCTGTAACCAAAGTTTACTATACCAGCAATGAATTAGCCATGCATAATCACCATGTTGAGTACTTAATGCATTTTTTAGAACCTGTATTTCACTGTACAACTATATAACACATAAACATGAGATACAAAGACAAATTACTGCGAAACTGTGGTGTACCTATAGGAATGAGCCAGTCAAAACGATGCAAATGTTGTGACTCCCCAACACTGTGTTTTACAGTGCATGTTAAAAGTCACCTCATTAGTCCCTCCAAAAATTGAGAAATAGATACATAAAGATCTTATGTGGAAGAAGCAATAAGGATATTTAGAGAAATAAAATTCAATCCACTGAGTCTTGGGGAAAGATTCAAACACCTCAAGAAGTCAGTGAAGTGTTGACCATGAACCTCCCATGTAATACCTTGAGGGTTACATGTGTCCTTGGAGATAGTGAAGAAGATGATGATAATTATTTGTCTTGCTAATGGCTTATAGAAATAGAGAAAACAGGCAAATAACACAAGGGGAGACAACCCAAAAGAGTAAGCCCACAGCTGGCTGTGGTCTGCACCCCTGAGTCCAGAAAGAAACCTCAGCCATAGGTGAAAGGGAATGAGTGGCAGCCTACCCATTTATGCAAGGCATTGTGCTCTCACCACTCCTAAGGTTTTTTCCCTACCCTTTCTCTTTTTTAATGTTTGGAAGATAATTGATAAGGATATTAAGGTGTTAATCTTTCCTCTGTAGGAATCTCTTTAGTGTCTAACATCATTGCCAAAATTTCAAAAGTCTTAAAAAAATGAACAAATGCCAGCAATCCTAGCAGAAGTCCTCATGAGCACCATTTAAACCCCTTCCACTTTATAATAGTCAAATTCTTGTACCCATTTAGCCTGACAAAATACAGAACATGGCTTCACATGCACCCCCCATGCTGCTAATCCCATCTGGCTGGAGACTGAGACCCCTTGGATTCAAGAACTAAAGAAACAAATGTATGTGGTGGCCGCATACATTCACACTTCACACTGTTTGGTATTTATATCGTGTCAGTCAGTGTTTCCCAGCATAAGGAATTCTCATGGATTCCTGATGTAATTTAAAGTTTGAGCTGTCATTGTTTGACTTACCTGACTACATTAGAAAACACGCCTGAGTAGCAAAATGTTGTATGATTATGGGTCTATAATGAGATAAAAAGGAGAGAAAGACTTGGCTGTGCTTTCTTAGATATCTATAAATAGGTTGCATGAACCATGTTAAAATTTATAACCTTGCAATCTCCCCCTCTTTCTCTTCCCTTTCTCTTCCAGCTAATGAACACATGGTAAATTCTTCCTCCATTTGTTTCAATCGTATCTGATAATTATGCCTTTTTATTCGTGTGTTATTAATACCTATGAGTTCTGGTCACGGACTAAGAACTTGTGGTCACAGACAGTGCACACATAGATCAGAAAGATATTCCTACTTTACCTTTTATTCCACACAACTTCGGCAAGCAATTTACTAGACAATAAACTATAGTCATCTTTTCTATGAATGCAGAGATTGGTATATCTTAACCGAGAAACTGGAATTGTTGTAGGCTGAGACTGAAAATCATTTCTATAATATTGATTCAAGTGGGTGGTTAAGTCCATCAGGGCAACACAGAAGAATGCTTTATGACCCTTTTCTTAATAGGGAGAAAGAGATAGCTGCAAATTTTCAAAACACTTCGCCTGCCATCTCCTACATTTCCATTCTAGTACCCCCTCCCACAGCTACCTTGAGCCAGAGATGGCATCCTGGAAGCAATGAGCTGCTCACAGGAGCCATCCTTTCCCATGAGAGCAAACAAATGGCTCCAGGAAGAGAAGGTGGACAAGAAAGACTACGCAAGTGGTAGGATCTGCAGGCTAAATTACATCCTGACAGCAGAGGGCCAGACCTTTCAGGTGCAAGACAAAAATTACAACTTTTCATGCACAACAGGTTCTTTTCCTTTGAAATGAAGTCAGAGTTAATAAGCGTGGTATTATATAAGAAAAGATTTGTTAATTTATTTCCCTAGAATTATAGTAGTGCTGGGAAAACATACCTTCTTAACAAAGCCTGGGAGCTGTGGTCAGCTACAGTGACCATGAACACTCTACAAAAAGACATGACTTACTCCTCCTCACCCCCTGCCTGCACCGAGGACAGCTGTCACTCTCTGACCGCTCTGCTTCGGCATTTCTCTTGCAGCTTTCGACATTTTATTTGGCCATAGAGATAAAGTTGTAACAGGAGAGCAATGGAAGCAGCGTCACCACAGAACAGTTTTCCTCCCTCCACCTCCAGCTTCTCATCTTCCCCCAGCAATGCACAAACAAATAATGAGGCTGGCAGCCTTTTAACAGCTTGGGATCGAGTCCACGCTTTCGTTCAGGGCACTGCCATGGGATGATTTGCGTTTATCAGAGCCACTGAAGTAGTCAAAACACAGACCTTGGTATAACAGCAGTTCATTGGAGCATTTCAGGCTTTTTCTGGCTACTTCTGGATGATCTTCCACAGAATGGATTCCAGTGAAAAATATAAATGTTAAAATAGAACAAGCAAGACTTATGCCCATCCAGTGCTGCAAACCTTCCATTAGTGGTATTTAAGATCTAGCCAGTCTTAGAGTTCAGAAGGTGAAAACTTCCTCAGAAGGATCAAAGTGGCTATTTTTGAGGTGAGAACAAAAATTTTAAATCACAGTGGAAAGACATGGAAAAGCAGATATATCTCTTTTTGTAAATTTACAATAATTCAGATGTTTTCTAACAGGCATTCTGAGTTTCTTGCATTATTTGAAAATGGGGTATTTGGTATTTTTTCTTAAAAAAAGATAAATCTCATTAAAATGCCAAACAGAAACTAAATAGAAATATTTTCAGATACCTCATCATCTTCCCTTTACCTGGAACCCAAGTTTCTTTTCACTTCAAGAATTTAACAAGCCATTAATGTAGTCAACATTTTTGTATAACTTTAAATATTATTTTGTCTTTCTTATTATTTGTTTTTTAATTTCTGAGACTTTGAGATATATGAGTAACCTTTGTAGTCTCCTCCCTAGCCAGAATGTTGGAAGATTATGGCTTTTTGAGAGTTTTGTTCTGAATCACAGTTTCTGACTTAATTTCATAACTCCAGGTGGCCATCTTCTATACCAGTAAATAAAATACATAATGCAGTTACAATATTGCCCGCCTTTCTTTAATCTGAATATAACAGCTGGCAAAAGAAAATCTAAACAACTGTAAACAAAACAAAAATTTTGCAGAAGATTCTGCTTTCATCAAAAACCACACGTTTCCAGACAAAGATTTTCTTCTGAAATTTTGTTTCTCATTTCATCTGAAAATGCTACGGAAACCTGTAATTGATAGGAAAGTTGTGAAATCTTCCGATATATCTTTCCCCCACTGCTTAATCACCTTCTCTGTGTAAAGATGCTTATTTTATTTCTCCTTTGCAATTGTCTGACTTCAGCTTCCAGCTCTTATTCCTTGTAATGCCTTTGTCTTCTAAATTAAAGAACACTTCAGTAGCAAGTGTTTTCTCCCTGTGAAGTTACTCCATCTATGTTATAGTCAAGTCACTTCTCAATCTTCTTTACTTTAAAGGAGTGTGAAGGATGAAAGACTGAACAGGCTATGAACTCCAGAGGGGTACTAGAAGGGGAAACCCAGTGTTCATTATGGGACCTATCGTTCACCCTCAGGCAATCCGGCTTATCTACCCCCATGTGTTCCTTCTTACAGATTTTTCTTGGTTGTTTAAATTGCAAAGCCTTCGGGTGTGTCTGCAGCACAACAGATTAGAGATCTTTTTCAAATCTTTATTAGTGCAATAAAAAGCAGCTAAACCATAGTACAAAGGGGTGTGTCCATTGTAGCTCATTTACACTTCTTTTGTTGGTAACTGTTCTTACACTTTTCTCTAAAGTTTTTCTTTGTTTGCTTGTTTGTTTTCTAGATGAAGCATTGATTTAGAAGACATGAGGATCTCTCTTGATCGCTGCTGACCTGATTTCAGAAAATGTAGGATCCAGTTAATATCTTTGTGTGGGTTGTGTGAACAGCCAGATAACTAACGTAGGAAATTCTGTTATTTTGGAATATTAGTTGCTCCATTTTAATTAAGCATAGACAGGAGGTCCTACCTTATAGAAAAAGCTTAATTAATAATATCAGTACAAAATGTGTACTTTATACATTGCTTTTGTACATATTTTTGCAGTAATTAAAGGCCTTAAGTGACTGAGGCAGAAGTAAAAGGCATCATTTAATGATATCTGAACTCCTCTCCATAATGCTTACAGGTTTTGATGTAGGTTGAGTTAATTAAACTTGGACTAAAGGATAAAATGTTAATCTAACCCAGGGCAAAGTGAAAGATTTTTGAAGGTAAGAATTTCCACAGGTATAACTGCAGTCAGGACAGAACAATTCTGGGAGTACTTCAAAAAGACAAAATAGCATGGTAGGATGAAATAGGCAACCTGTGGCAGATAATTTGTGATAGATAGCATTCCCTCTGGCCACGCAATTCTTCCTGCATCCTATGGACGTCACCAATGCCAGCTAAACTATAAACACTGCTTCAGTAAAAGAGACCAAACCAATGAAACAAGAACATAGTATATTACTTTCATCAAGGTATTCACTTCTTATTGAATTCTGCAAACAGGACTGGAAGGAACAGTAAAGTCCCTGCTCGTGTACAACAAAAAAAAGACTGATGAGGCATAATAAATAAATAATTTTTTTGTTATTTTTTTCACTGAATTCACATGGGAAAAGTTGGAGGCACAAAAAATTAAATTTTGAACATTAAGTCAGGAAATTTTGAAACACTACAGGGGTTCTTTATCTTCATGCTGAACCACCTTAGATATGACAGCGATTAATTTTAGCATAAGCCCTAATTTTGAAATGTACCTTTTTAAAGCAGAGAGCCTTTATGAAAATTGTGGAATCAGAATTAAATTAACATTTAGACAGGTACATGAATCTACAAAGAAATACACTTGCATGAATTTCAGTTAATTACTTCTTACCCATCCCAAGAAATAAATAGAAGTAGGGTTTATTCTGTGTCTCAGTCCACTCTGGGGGTCCTCCAAAATTAATGAAGCTGAATTTGAAGCATCACTCCAGAGAAGAGCAAGCTAAAGCACTAAAGTGCTGTAAAAGACAGAAACAAACTGATCAGGACATTGTGAGGAAGTTTGCTTTCAGTAGCTATGTAAGCTGACTTTACTTCATACTTCTGTAGAGCAAATTCCATTCCAACCCAATTAATAAAGACAGAGAAAGACAAGGAATAAAAGGTCTGAGATGAAGGTTCATTAAAGTGACACTCGATCTCATTTTAAAGTAAGTGTTAGGGTCATCATGGGTCACCTTAATGCCAGTACCTTATTTACGCTGTCCATTTTGTGCCTTTGGGCAGAAGCCTAAAAGTAAAGCAGGTGTGCTGAGATTTCCTCACAAAACCCATTCCAAGGCTGAATTCTTGTAACTGTGCAAGACACAAATTGATTCTCATGACAAAACTGAAAAGATGGTCAACCTATCCAAGTATGTTGACCCTGCTGTATCCAGGGATAACTACTGGTGTCATGAACCTATCATCCCTTCTAGTCTCTGGCCTAAACCTAGCTATCTGCGTTCATATTTTGTGCTGGCTTTTTCCCACTCTAACATTTACACTTTGGCTCTCATGGTTTGAACTTTAACTTTAGGGATGGCCCATATTAACCCTGAAGAGATCTGAATTGTCATGTGGGAGCAGTTCCTGTGTGAGCACAGTGCCTTTTGGATATGTTTGCCTGTACAAGCCTCTACCCTCTCTGGTCCTAATTTCAAACCAGAGGCCATTTCCATAGCCAGAGATCATAAACTGGGCACAGGTCATGCTGGCTGATCCTGCTGGTTGATCCTGCTCTAGCCCTAGTCCAGCTTGGCCCAGTTTGGCTCTTGACACCTCCTGCCTTGTATGTGTATATGTCACATAGACAAGTAGATGAACAGGTATAAAATTCAGGCCCATATATGTCTGTAAGTGTATGCACATTGTACACGTCTACAAATACACACCAGAATGCACAAAAAATATATGAATATACACATATACAAATATGTATGTATATGTTTAGCTATGCTGGTGACAAATACCACTGTTAAATTGTGACCTATAAAAACACAGGTGATATCTGCCTATGTCAGTGTTAGTTCCTGCTATATGCATAGCTCAAACACATAAACCCCTTTTAGCTCCACCTCTCAAAATGGTCTCATAGTAGTCCTTTCTGGTACAATAACATGTGCATGTTTCTCCTTCTCACTAGAATTCTGACAAGAATATTATTAAAAAAGAAAAACATGGGCAAGGGCTTCTGGAAGCTTGGTTTGAGTTTTGTTTTTGCAATCAGCAAATCTGATGTGATTCTGAAAGTAACTAAAATGTTCATTATGTATCAAGGACGTAGAAAGGCCCTTTAACTGGTGCCCTGGATGGCTTAAAATTGTACTGGCGCCTTCCTGCCTGCTTCAGTATCTTAAACTAGGCATGAATCACAAGTAATTGCCCAGTCTAATCAAATTCTTCCTGAATATATGTTACATAGAGTTACAGAAAGTGTGCTATATCTTGAAAAATGGAAATACTTCAAGGTCTAATCAGATCACTATAAGTAGAAAAGCAGTGATCACTAACACCAAATGAAATTAGATTGTGAAAAGTACAGAGTGGGTTATTAGATAAAGGCCAAGTGATCGCTAGTATAAATTATTGATCACTACATTCAAATTCCACTGTATGACTGACATCTCCTCCAGTGTTTGTAAGTGTGGCTCAATTGTTATGTGATCTAAGAACAGATCAGTATGCTATATAAAGCCTGATACATCACGCTTTAATTTCAGTTTTGGCAACATATGCAATGTTATTGTGTTCAATGGCAAAAAAAGTAGAGGTAGTGAATAAAACTATAATGATCAATAAGACAATTGACAGACAACTAATCTTAAATTCCAGTTTAGTGCTGCAGGACTGAGTTGAGGGAGAACGCTGAAGAAGATGCAGATAGAGAAAGAGCTATGTGATTTTAAAGCACATATTTAGTCAGAAGCTAAATCTTTTTTCACTGCCATAGGTGCTCAGAGAGTAGAGTATGCATGTCTGTGTTGATGTATAAGGAAGACAGGAGTAAGAGCAAGGATATTAACAGCAGTGGGCTAAGAAATCCCTTTGTTATGAAGGGTAACATCCTGTCTATTTCTTGGAAGGCTTTCAGACACATCCAAGAAAGATTCAGTTTACTGAGAGCAGAGAAAGCCTCAAAGCATCCAATTGGCAGATATTTGGAAATACAGAATCCAAGCCCAGCAGCTCATGGAGGTTTACCTGTGCCACAGAAATAAGTACTGACAGCACTAAGCAGATACATAAAAGGAAGAGAAAAACCACAGAATGACTCACAAAATATGGATCATTGGACTGATTTGCCTTCAGAGAATCACTGAAAATCTGTATCTTTCACTTACACTGCAATTTATACTTCATGCTGCCTAGTCTTCTGAGCCAGGTGCACACACCAGGTTTTTGGCTCACTTAACACTTTACTTTCCTGTGGTTTTCAAGACTCTGCTCCTGAGTATTCTATCATATTCCTGTGAAACATTTAAAAAAGAAATCCATATTTCTTATGCAAGGACTCTACTGTCTCTCTAGGGTGTATGGGACAGATCATTTTTGTATGAAATCCAAAAAGGGAGTGGAAAAGAAGATGAGCAAAATGAGAGGAAAAGCCAGTGGCTCTGAATTGCTTTGTTGCAGTCAAAACTAAGAAGTTCAAGTACTGTGAAGAGAACAAAGGATGCCTTTTGGTTTTCATACAGAAGTGTACTCCTCAAAGATTTCCAGCTCAATATTCAAATAAAAAGCACTCAATAGAACTGTAATATGAGTTCACCTTCTGCTCAACATCACGCACTGTATGTCAAACGTATTATGTAGGTCAAAAGTATAATTTTCATTTGATCCCTTAGTCTGAATGTTCATATCTGACTTTGGTTTTTTTGGAGTGAAACAAAAATTAACATTGAAACAAGAGTTATTGCACACTAACTGTCCACATTTTTCACAATACTTTTGCTGAAACAAGTTTCTGGATCAATTGAAACCAACTGGTTTGGGAACTTGCTATCAATTCAGATTGCATAGGTATGAAATCAATAGAACTGTTGAAATTAATGGTGCTATTCTAAAGACTATGACCTGCTAACTAACCAACATTTAAATAATCACTCCTGGGCTCAATATAAAATTTACTTGGCTTTAAACAGTAGTTTGAGCAAATATTCATTAGCCTGTCAGATTTTTTAGATATGGTTTATTGATTTTCAAATCAATGAAGGATGGTTTTGAAAATGCAACAGAGACTATTTATTAAGAGCTCTAATTTAAATTCACAGAAGTGTTAACCAAAATTGCTAAAGATAAAACCCCTAGTATATAAAACACTGAGATCAGTTAAGGAGGGGCATCATTTTTGAAAGCAGATTATGCTTCTCTGCATCCATCTGATCTTCCTAGTGTACAAGCAAGGGTCAGAAGAAGTTGGAAGAGGCATATGAGAACATATCTACAGATGCAGCCAAGAATGTTTTTAAAATTCTTAAAAATCAAGAGCAAAGAATAAACCTGTAGAAATCTAATTGATCCCATGAAAAGAAAAAGTAAGGTCAGGAAAAATACACTGAGAAGCGTGTACTTCAGAACAGTTCATCGCCACTCAAAAGTAAACAGATTTATAGTTACTATTTTACTCTTAAAATTCATCTTGCAATGTCAGTTCTAGATCAAGGCAAAGAGCTTCACTCAATTTTTAAATGAATTTCCCATTGTATTCACCTCCTCAGCAATCCTGTTTTCTGGCACAAATGCAGAAGTGTATTTCAAGTATACATGGAAATAGGATTTTCAGTTCACCCATGCAAATACTCACCCTGGAAGAGCATGCATGGTCATTCAGTCCAGAAATAGAAATTATATCATGTGGGTTTCTGACCATCTATAATTGAGCAACACAATTATAAACTTTGGCTGTTCACATATCAACTACTCATGGAAAATTGTTTATGATTAATGCCTTAAGGCAATAAATATTGAAGATTGGCAACCAGTGTCCACTCAAAGAAACAAGGAATCCTAACCTGAACACAGCTGTTTCAGAGAACACATACACACAAAAACGATGAACTTATATAAGTGATAGACATCAAACTATTTCTGGGATGGAAACAATCCATTATTATTTTAGATATGGTGGGTCTAAGTGCAAAATTAATTCTTTCTATTTATCCAAAAAAGAAAACCAAGTCAGCTTTGTCATTACTGATTCTTCATTTACTTATTAAACTGTACATGGGAAATTTTTGCAGTACTTAGCCACAGCATAATAAGCTACAGAGAAGCAAAAGTGGATGAATTTCTGGACACATAAAAATTCTAAGTGTTATATTCCTTTAACATATATTTTGTCTGTACTTTTGCATTTGATCTTCACTTGAAAAGATTTTTTCTTCTTTTTGCTTCTTGCAGGTATATACTCTACTGTAAGACTATATTATTGCGCAATTTTTCTTGTGTTTCTTTAAGTTGTACAATAAGGAGAAAAGTACAGTCCACGCTGGCTGTAAGAATACTGTCTGTATAGCCCTTCAGGAAGTCAGGCTGTACAGACAGATTATCAGCAGGTTATTTTCTGCTGCTTGACAGTAGCAGCTGCATTGTGAGATTTTTTTTCTTTTTACTCAGACATTTGGAATTGTTTGTTTCTGTTGGTAATGAGTCAGTGTTCCTAACTCATAAGTGCTTGAAATTTTCTTATTTCAGAAAAATGACAGAATAACATGAAAGATGCTGTCACTTACTGCATTTTTCTGCAACCTCTGTGACACATCTAAAGAAAAATAAAGAAACAGAACATTTACTTCCCCCCTCCCTCACTAGGAAGAGAGACTGTGGTGGATTCGAACCATTTTAACTCTTTGGTATCTGGCAGCAGAAGAGAAGCAAATGGCAAGAACTAAAAATATAAGTATGGAAGGATGCGTCACGCAGACAGGAAGAACAAATCAGAGATCCACCACTCTCTCCACGAATAAGGCAGAGGGACTAACCATCTCAGGGACTTGATAAAAGATGTCTGGAGTTCTTGGGAAGAAAGGATTGCTGAATCCAGCCCAAACCATCATGTTCCGTATGAACACAGCAGGACATTACTCTAAACTAATTAAACTGGATTATTTTTATTAACAAATAAACTCCAGGAAGAAAAAACAGCCCCTCTCACAGCACTAAGCTGAAGATATCTCATTTAGTACCTCTATCAGCCCTAGCTACAGGATCACAGAGTGTCAGCTTAGTTGCTTATTACCACAAGCACTCCATCAATGAATATAAAACTGGCTTAACAAGCGTCAAATCAAGAGAACTGCGACTGCGATGGCTAATACCTACTGTCTCCTCTCAGAGTGACACAATAGCAGTGATCTTTTGTGACTGACTGAGCATGAATGTTATTTTCCCCAGTGTGGCTTAATCTACCCTGTCAGACTCACAGGGGGTAAACTAACATCAGTGGGAACCCTACAGTTAAATCCCTGTGAACTATTCTTTAAATTTCCCCCCCACCACATCACCTTTTAGAAAGGCAATTGTACTGCACAACTACACCCCCCGAGTCTCTGGCATCTCATTGCTGGAGAAGGAGCACAGTTTCAAGCTATCCGGACAAGTAGGACTAATGCAGACCATTCCTTCTAAAGAAATCTCTTCTAAGTGGAATGAGAATAGAAAATTTCTAATGATAACTGGGACACACTAACAGCAAGAGACCCTACCTTGTCACTAGTATCTTGTCTTCTGCTGAAGCTACTGATACTGACCTCTATACTCAAAAAACATTTCCAGAGCCATCTACTGTGCCTATATTTTGCCCACTGACTGAGAGAAAGAAATATTTGAGGATTCAGGACCAGATCTATGCAATCAAACAGGCCAGTGAAGTTCGTGCTGCTCTACTTTCATTCTTAGGATTACTATCAGGAAGGCAAAGGAAGCCTTAGCTAGCAAAAATAGATTATAATGATACTTGTGGGCTGAGGCATGCTAACACCTGATTTACCTTTCAATAACTTTAAAATTTTACCTTTGAATATTAATGCCTTTCTTCCTTGCAAGTTCCCTGTATGACCTCACATGTGTCATGCCTACTGCTCTAATTAGAGTTACAGCAGTCACCACCATCTCATCCTTCCCTACCATTTACCTTGCAATAGGAATTAATGAACTAAAGGACTAAGAAATCTTAATTCACATTTTACTTCTTTGCTTTGCCTGTTGCCAACTATCTGCCTGCAGTGACACAGAGCATTGTTTTCTATCACTTCAAATTTCTGTTTATCACCTCTCAGAGCATTTTTGCCCAGCAGTATTATTCTTCTACACCTCTTTTTCCAGGAAGAAAACTTTAGGTTTGAGATGCTGGTAAGTCATTTCTTCTTCTTTCCAAGGCCTGATTATTCCACCAAAAGCAATTCCTTGTTACTTTTTTGTAACTAGGTTTGCATTCAAGGATACTTAATACCTCATTTTAAAAGGGACACATAGAAATAAGTGACTTTTTTTCCATTACAACTATTCTCCTTACACTCTAATTCTTCTTGTCTCTTTATATAAAGGAAAAAACTTATTTTTAAATGTGATTTTTCAAAAAGCATTGAGAATACATAGTCATTTAAGACTACAAAATTTTGTCTTTTTTTTTCCTGTACCTATTTGCAGCATTCTTTTCATCAACTTTTCCTGAAATTCCCACCAGTTTCTCCCATTACAAACTCTACACAATTTTTTTTTTTTCTCTGTAAACATCCTGTGAATACAGACTTTAATTAGTAGAGTGTTTTCCCTAAGGGTAGATTTTATTAAGGACCCTCCAAGACCCACTGGAGCTCATCAGCTTTAAGTGAAGCTGAGAAATAGGGGTGGAATGAAAACTGTTAGAGGAAATTCCTTGAAGTATTTCTATCCCATTATACACTGCAGAGGAGTATGCTCAGGTTAGTATCAAGAAGAGTGGCATGGAAATTTTCTCCCATCTTTTATGGCACTGAGTTACTGGTATGGGGTTCATGAAGTTCAGCTGCTCTGGACAGCTTAGATGTGGAAGGGGTAAAAATATTTTCACTCAAAAATGTGAAACATATTGTGTTAAAATTTGGATAAATGCACAGCCACTGTCATAAATGGAAAACATGGGAAAAGGAAAGGGCTTAAACAGTCCTATGGGGGACCATTCACTGGCCTGAAACTTTAGCTCACCATGGAATGTTTGCTCATGTTATAAACATACTAAGGAATTTGGAGTTTGACTTTATTCTTTTTTGTATTCAGTACTGGGTTGTACTTTGTGTTTCACATACTATCTTTGCATTGTATAGATCAAATACAATCCTCTTCAGAGTGATAGAGAAAAGATGAAACCTGTAAGTAATGGCCTGAAAAGCTTCTCAGTGAAGAACAGCTTTTAGTGCTCTTGTCGGAGCACAACAGAGCCTGGTAGGACATGGTATTGAAATATTGCCCATGTTTCCCTCTCTCAACTAGAAGCTCTCCTTTGAAGACTGACAGCTGTGCAACCCTTTTCTGCACTGCCTTGTGATGCTTATTGCTCGGATACCCTGTGAGGATCAGGGGTGAACAGCAGCTAAGGAATGAGGCAAAGCACTCAAAGGTAGTCAAACTACTGCACTTTCCATTCATCAGAACTGCAAACATTTATTCTTTTTAATTTCATTTCTGCAGCATTTAGATGGGGACAACCGCCTCTTCATACTTCCACACAGGGGAAATTATTTCACTCATCTTCCAGTTTGATAGCCGCTGTTTCTTTTATTACCCCCCAACACTGTCTGAGATCTCAAATAAGATATTTATTCAGTGCAAACAACCTCTGCCCTCCAGGCCAGCACAGGATTTCTTAGATAAACAGCTCCATATATGCTAATGATGATGTCTGCCTGGAAGTAGGGTTATAAAACTCAGAACCACCCCTAGCTGCTTTTTTCCACCATAAAAGAAACAGGTCAAAACATGCCCCTTGGGCTTCAAGAGCAGCTTAAAATACCAAAGAAAAAAATCCATGACAGCGTAAAACCCCTGCATGTTATTGCACAGGGAAGGCTAAGTTCTTTTAAAAGAAGTGATGGATGCAAAGTCTAAAAGAGAGATGAATCTATTTTGGCACTTGCAGATGCAGGTTGCTCTCAGGTGCAGCACAATGTAATTCCTCTTACTAATTGACTAATTTATGCATGACAGAACAGTCAAATATGCCTTTCAGGAACATTTGCAAAGACCTGCTCCTGCTTTCCTCTCTTACACTATCAGGTGAGATCTTTCACTGTGACTGGACCATTGTCAAAAAAGAAGGAAAAATGCCACAATGGTGACTCAGACTACAGAGGATGGATTTCGTGCTGAGCATTCTTCCAGGACTCTGGAGCATCTAAATTACACTTGTGTGTTTTGGGATCCTACTTCAGTGCTCTTCTCATACATCCTAACTGCCTCCATCAGGAAGGCAAGACAGAGCTGTAACACCCAAGATTTCCTCCTTCTTTGAGATAACCTTCTCTCCTTGTGACATCCCTTTTTTTTATCCTGACAAAACACAAAGCAGTAGCTGGGGAGTGATACAAGGATCTAAGTCTCATCCATTTCAAGGGATGCTCTATTAAAGTTGCAATTTGGATTGGAAGTCTTCTTATAAGTGCCTATACATTAAGGTTGTTAACACCCTGTACAGTGTTTCTTTAAAACAAACAAGAGCATCTTTTTCCTGCTATTACTCATGGTTGAACGGTGAGGCAAACTAAGTAACAGATCTTTATTCTCAGCTGAAAAGTCAACCATCAGTTGAGAGAGCAGTCACTACTACTGAAAAGATGCAACAGCAATGTCAGGAAACAGGGGGGAGGGTGGGGGTGGGGCTGTTTATGAGACATATGTGAACCAAATGCCCAGACAAGCCTAGCCCACAAAAAAAAAAGAAAACAAAAAACGAACACCAACCTAACTGTTCAGGTTTTCTCCTAGAGACTGACATGAACTTAACCAGGAAAAATTCTCATCAGATTTTTCTCAGGACAGATGGGTATAACACTATTAAAAGTAAAAGGAAAAAATTAACAAAAAAATAGGAATAGCAGGCTCATTACATGCCAGCTGGGATGTCTGGTTATATTACCCCACTCTTGTCTGTTAAATACTTTTATAGTTATTACCATGAAAATGAAACCACTGGGTTTGTGTTGTTTGCTTTTTTTTTTCTTTACAGCGTTTAAGAATGACATGACAGAAATCACATTCCAAATACAAATGTTCTGCAAATTCACTGGTTTAATGGTTGTTAGCAGGCTTCTCTTTGGGAGGAATAGGTCCTCCAGATCAGTAACCATATCAGAAACACTCCCACCTTATCAGCTTAGCATTTGTTCCTATTTAGGAGTGCTATGGATGTGCCCAAGGAGGCTGGGTGGGAAGATGCCCTAGAGAGACGGTACTGCTTAGCACTGAGGTTTCAAAAGTAGTTTAGCAGAGAGAAGAATAAGATGAAAACACTGCCACTGAAAAACAGGAAATTAATGTAAAGAAAGTCCTTCCACTGTATGCATTTAGTCCTTGAAAATGGCTAATTGAAGCACAAAAGAAGAGCTTATGTGCTCAAACATTCCTGTATTTTCAATGTTATGACTTGCTCCCACAGAAAATAGTGCTTCTTTCCACAAACCTGGCTGATCAACAGGAGAACACTGCTTCAACTGAATCGGCAAAAAGAAGAAGGCAAAAGGAGAGAAAAATAATATTGAACCAAATCTCAGCAACAATAGTGCAAAGGCCTGTGTTAGTTTAGTAGTTTGTCTATTTTAGTTTTGGGTTAAATGTGCACAGATAATTTTCTGGTTCATATTAAGAAATAGGAAACAAGTTTCATTGTCAACAAACAATCACCTCCAACCAGGATGTGACAACATCTTGAAATTAAACTCACTCTTGGTCTAAAATAAGTTTAGCAGAAGGAAGCAATTTTCTTGCATTTTTATCATTAGAGATTTTTTTTGCAGTACATCAACAACAAAGTGACCATTTAGACTTATTCTACCAGTCTGGAATTTAGACAATGCTTAAATGGTTATTTTTGCTTACACAAGCTCTTGAAATATTTTCTTTGGTGTTTATGGGCCTGATTATCAAAAGAACTCAGCAGATTTTGAAAATCTGGCCACCACATTTTACTTGGAGGCAGAGGGAGATTGATTGTGTGACTGAAAACATTTGTTGTTTTTTATTTTTTAATTGATACCAAACATTCATCATCACTAGGCACTGTACCTCAGACCTTTGGCATCAAACTGCTAACCTCTACCTTTTGAAATAAGGAACTAATCTGTTGGCTTCTAACTTTATGTCCACAGTCTTTAGAAAAGAAAGAGTTTGTATGGATTGTTCATATACATGACATTTATATCAACTGAAACTCTTCAAATTCTGACACATGTCCTTTGGACAATCAAAATTGAGAATCATGTGCATAGACCAGTGGGTCACAGCCAACACCCATCTGTGAAAATACACCTGGACACCAAAATCCCATTGAGTCCTCAGGTAGGACTGACTACCTATACCTATTGGTAGCTACACATGCTTTAGAAAATACTGCCCTCAGTGAGCATGGAGTGTTCTTTAGCCATTCCACTTTCAGCTTTCTGCATGCCTGTGAAGGTATGAGCCTCACCACAGCCCTACGTGGTTTTATTTTGCAATGCAATGTACCCTCTCTCCACTGCACCAGAACAGTTATTTCTCATCACAGCTGTGCTTCCCAGTATAGCATAGAAGAAATCTGCTTTAACGTCCACAACAAACTTCCCACCCCAGGAGTGAGCTACTCTCTTCAGGTACTGGGGAGGTCACTGGGCTACATCATCAGGAAAAAGCTGCCTCCTGAGAGGACTGCTGATCTGCCTGGATCAACTTTGGATTGGACCTGGAGGAAGCAATGATATGAAAAAACAGATAGAACAGTACCTGGAGATTGCAGCATCATGTTGCGGTGACTGTTCTTGCAAGCAGTCACCTTCCAGTCAAGACTAATGCTGTACCTGTGGAACAAAAAGCAAAATATAGAACAAATATGCTTACATGTTCCCATGTCATGAGAAGAAAACTGTTTTCTCAAGAGCACAGAGTATCACTCAGCTCCATCCTCTAATGACTTCTGAGAGTTCAAAGTTCATCTGATAGGAAACATTCATTATTAAAAGCAGGATAAA
This sequence comes from Corvus kubaryi, assembly GCF_017639235.1. Classification (NCBI taxonomy): domain Eukaryota; kingdom Metazoa; phylum Chordata; class Aves; order Passeriformes; family Corvidae; genus Corvus; species Corvus kubaryi. The sequence continues at coordinate 42,896,208 of NW_024582091.1, forward strand.
CTGAGATTACATCCAGTACTAAAACTTGTATTTGTTTTGTCAGAAGATACACCACTACCCAGTTTCACAAAAAATGAACTTTATTCACCTCATTGTTGTATGGGATAGGGTCAATAGGGTTTACAACCTACTGTTGTATAACAAAGAACTGTTATCATATTGGTGTACCACTTGTTTTCCCTGCAAAGTACAGATGTTTTACACCATAAAGGCTGTTAACTCTACCTTGTCAGCTTCTGAGATCCTTGAGACTCTAACCCTAAATGTCACTAACTAGCAGTTCTTCTTGAGAAAGGTTTGCTGCTAAATTACTTTTATTGAAAAAATATGGCAAGTGACACACATTCATGGTAATATAATACATCACCCTCCCCATCATAATTCAGCAGGGTCAATTACCATTTTTGACATAAAACATGCATCTTATCATCACTACAATCTTGAAATGTATGCTAACTCATGGGAACACACTAAATCATTTCTTAAAGAAATAATACAGCATATTGTTTGTAAGGTATAAACCTTTTAATAGAATTATAATCTAGTCCGTCTGTATTTCAGCACAATGTTTGTGTTACTCTATAATCCTGGAGTGTGACATTCTGTGTCATGTATTAAATATTTACTTTTGACTTATTGGGCTCTCAATCTAATATAAAACACCTTTTGGGTCCACTTATCCTCTCATATAAACTAATATTATTTGCTAGGGAAAAGCATTCCATATTCCCAGGGGCATATTAACAGCTGCCTGGCTTAAATCCAAAATCAAAATGAACAACAAATAAAAAAAATTCTTTTCAATGACTATTTTATTTCTGAGGGGTCTAGTATCACAGGAGGCATTATGAAGTATAGCAAATGATTTTCTTGAGTTACACACAAAATCTCAGCCACATGACTCACTATTCTTTATGTTATACAGGACAGTGACTACATCCTTTATTTGACACCTCAATCACTAATTTGTCCAGACCATCTCTACATCAGGAAACTTTAATTCCAAACTATTTGCAAGGAATAATCTGGCCCAAAATCAGTATTTGAAAAAAAATACAACAAATAATGGAGAAACCTTTACAAATTAAGACAAACTTTTCCTTCATAATTTTTCCCACCTTTCAGGCATGGCATATAGCCTTAGACTGCATCTGCAGACGTCGGGAAGGAGAGCATGTTTCCGTGAATACCAGAGTGCTTGTTTTAATGTGACTATGGCACCAGCTGAACACACTCACATGCACATTAGTGAATGACTTGCAGAATCAATTCCTTGGTCCTGCCAAGCACTTAAAAATACATGACTAATGACTTTTAACCTAGCATCGGAATGAACCTGAAACTTCAATGAACACTCATTCGATGACAAAGTTATGGTGGGCTGTCTTTTACAAGCATTTTCATCCATGTCTTGTTCTGCCTTTTTGGCAAAATGTTGTAGTCAAACAAAATTTATGAAAAGTACACAAAGTAATGACCCTCTCAAGGTCATTCTCTTGCTTCTGGTAGCGTGCCACACCTTACTATATAGCTTTCTTCAGCTTCTACCTAAAGTATTTTAACAGGAAGTGTTTCCTAGGAGCCATTAGTGTTGTATAGTCAAAATTTCACATTAACTGCAAATATTTTCTCCTTATAACTGCTCCTTTTAATTTCTTTCCATTAAGATTCTTCATTTACAAACTGTTTTCCTTATAAAAACTAAGCATTACACCAATTAATTTCTTGGCTTTATGTGTGCTGTGCCTATGGACACATCATGTTATGTTCTAGCTCTAATGCTTGTCATGCAAGTTGTAGCTTTACACAACATTTTAGCCTTTATTTTATCGTGTCCTGTTGGGCTTACTGTATAGTGGAAAAAAAGACCTCCCTTCCAACAACCCATAGAAATAAAAACCTGTCTAAATGAAAACAGAAATCAGTATGTTACTTTACTGCAGTCACAAGGAATATGAGCAGCTATGACCAGATCCTAACACAAAATAGTCTTTAACAAGCATCAGTCTATCTGTACACGTGATCACAGTTGCCTAATTACTAGGTGAAGATATTTTTGAAATGTTGTGGATGGAAGGAGTCACTGAGCTCCCTTGCCACCATAACTGAAAAATGATACCTGGGAAATGGCAATTTTCCAAGAAGGCAGGGAGCTGCAGACCTTGTGCAGCTCCCTGAACTGTAGAGAAAGGATAAGGTAAAGAAAGATCCATGAACAAGCTTTGAAATAGGTATTCTGTAAATCAAATTACCTAAAGCATTTCTGGTTAAAAAAAAAAAAAGTAAAAACCCCCTAGGATTCATATCAGCATGGAGCAAGGAAGACAACAAACATGCAAGGAAGTGACAAACCTCAGAGCCACATGGGGACCCATGTCAGTGGGAATCCTCTGGGGCTTGGAAGACTGAGGAGGAAAACCAAAAGTAATACCAACTCTGCTTTGGGAGATCAAGATAGCTCCAAGACCTGCCCATGTGGGAAAAGCTTGAGTGCTTCATACACACAGATAGTCTGACATATGTTTTTTTATATATAACATATGGTCTGTGTGTGGACTGTAATTAAAGGGAATCACTCTTATGAATCAATATATGATCTCACATAAGTTCAATATGTAAAACATATGCTATTTAGGCATATATAGCACTTGCATATAGCTTACATTTATGATGCATCATGGGCAAGGATAACAGGAGACGTTTGGACGACTGTGGATGCAGAGGGAAGGAATTTTCAAGGTGGAAGAAGACAATGTTCTAAAAGAGTGTACAATAGTGGGAATGATGGAAAAGACACAAAGAAAAATCAGAGAAATTACTTAGAGACCGTAAAACCACAGTGTGAGAGGAGGAGGAGGAGTAAAAGGGGTACTTCTGTTTTTTAGCTTGGAGTGCAAAAAGCCTATAGTGAGAAAAATGCATCTTATAGAACAATTTCTATGACAGATGGGACAGAAGCAAAAAGAAAATACAAAATAAAAGAGTATAGGAAAAATAAATAAAAAACCACTATCAGGAAAAAAATAAAAGTAACAGAAGAATGAAAGAAAAATTAATGTTAAAAACAGGGAAGTAAAGGAAAATCAAATGCTAAAAAAACCTCACACTAAAAAAGAAATGGGGAGTACAAAAAAAGAAACAAAAAGCAGTTGATTATTTTATTGATAGCAATTAAATACATTAATACAGCTTGAAAAATAAAGTATCATTTTCTGTGTATTAACAAAGTAATATTAGACATTTTTTCCTCAGCCTTTGTCACATCATGCCTCCTCCGGATGTTGAGATTATACATCATTAGGATCCATTCCGATGAAAGGCACTATGTAAATTTAAACTTATTAGCATAGTAATTGTGACATTTTCACAAATGCATCATGATTCACTCTAATTTATTTGTTATTTGAAATAATTTGCCAACTAATTTCTATAATTCTTGGTCTGCAGCTCATCCATAGTTCATTGTGAAGAACTGAAATTCATAACCTAAGCTATTTTGGTTAAAGAAATAATCACATGGTGATTTTTTTGTTTCCTGATTGGAGGACTGTGACTCTCAGAATATTCATTTTTCTCCATATATCCCCTTGATTACCAATTTAAAATCTGTTTGTAGCTAACAGTCTGTATTTTTCCTATAAAACCCTGTGCTCTAGAAAGAAATCTTGCAGAAAACTTGTTTGTAAGAGTGGATATGGATGGAAAGTGAATAAAATAGTTATATCTACAAAGTCATTAAAATTCATTTAAAATTGCAAATGAATGTTCACAGTATGTTTCTTCTAGCATTTGCCAGCTCTGGAAATAATCATGGCCTAAATTACACCCAGGAACATGTGTGTACACCATATTTAAGACAGATTTAAAATTCTCACTAATTTATGTGTGAAAAATGGAGTTGATAACACTTCTAATTAGCTTGGTTTACAAAAGAGCAACATACTATTGTTCTTCTAACGACAATAACCTGATAGGCCCGAATATATCAGCAGCAAGTGTAGTTGTATCTGTATTTGTGAGTCTTTTTCTAAAATGTAGATTTTTTTGGATTAATTCAATGTTTGATACAAGTAAGACATGACTCATTAAACCTGAATTCACAATAAACACCAAGAAATTTCTTTATTCTTAAGGAAAGATTGTGTCAAACTCTGGGATGAAAGCACTGCTCATGATTTCATCTCACTTAGAAATATTGTGTGCATTTACATTTGTATTGAAGAATTGTCTTTCCATCAGAAAGATTTTAATTTGAATCTATAATCAATGTCTAGTTTCTATAATGGCTAATTTCTGTTTCACATGGCACTTTGCCACATCAGCTTGTGTTTCACCTATAAAGAGAGAGATGAATCATAGCCAGGATACAGCAAGATGCTTCCAGATGCAGACTTAACTGGAATTTTTTAATTACATCCATGTACTCAGTTATTAGTCCTGTATATCACATGTCAATTTTTTGGTCCCCATAGCCATGGCCCATTGTCATTCAAAGACACAGTTTCTTTTATGACACTTTCTGCCAATGAGTGAAGTTTTTGTGAGGCAGAGAGTTTTTGTATAGTCAAAGGCATGAGATACCCAAATTTTGCTGAGAATTTGAAATTAAACTGAAGCTGTCAAGAGCCATTTGCTTATGCAAGCAAAATATCCACACTAGTTGTAAGTTTGTTGTCATGTGTGTCCCCCCAAACTACAGAATAAAGTGGCAGGTCTACACACAAGCAGAAACACATGATGTTCATAGGTAGACTACAAATTTGCACCAAGAATAACAAAGGTTAATTTCTAATTCTATTATTTCATTTTATGTCAACTTGATGCTTGCAAAAATGATAGAATAATTGTCTACGGGAATTAGTTCCTGTGTTCATCAGCTGTAAATTTAGAGTAGCAGTAAGAGGAGTTTCCAACATTTTCCCTGAAAAATGCCTCAAATCCTCATTTTGAAGATCAATAAAAAAATCATTCATCCACTTTTATGTTTCTGTGTTAGATTCCTAACAAGTGGTAACTGTCATGATTTTATGTAGGTAACACACTGTGGGCTTAGATACACAGCCAGTCAATCCAGATGTGTAAGATAATGTTTAGATTAGTGAGCAGATGTTCTAGACAGCTATACTTTAAAAGTGCAGGGAATTTCAGTATTGCCTGCATATTCTGTGGTGCATATAAATATTCTTCTATTGTTTCCTTCACATTTAGGAATTACATTCCATTGAAGCAGGTAAATTTGTGCAAAATACACTATACACTAGATGTTTGATAACGAAATTATTAAAATAAGAAAGGGTTAAAGCAGTGAATGCAATTAGATTGTCTAAATCAGTGTTATAATTTCTCACTGAAAATGGATACAGTAATGGATACATTTTAAATGACAATTCTCTGTGACGAAAGAAGGATCAGGCACTGAGGTATATGAAAAATAATTTTTTTTCTGCTAAAAATGTGTTCTGTTTTTAGCTCTAATTATACTCTTCTAGGAGAATAAATTGAGCAGTTTGACATACTTAGAGGTTCTCCATAGAACATCAATAAATGTCAATAAACTTCAGCAAATTTTCAAGAAAATCAAGCTGTGTTTTGGGAAAACTTGATTCAAGTTATGGAAACCATTCAGATTGTACAGTTTAAAATTATTCTTGTCACTAAATATAACAAAAATACTGTTGCCAGTCTGATTCCATTTTAAGAACCTAGTACTCTTCAATTTAACATGAAAGCAAAACTCTGTGGGCGAAACAAAACCAGAAACAAAATTATTGACGTGAAGTCAATCTGTTGAATCTCATAGAGTCCTATCAGTATCTCTGTGAAATCAAACATGATATTCAGAAACAAGGGGAAGAAGAAACAGTACAGTTGCAGTTTACTACTATAAAAGCTTTCCTTATTGTTTTCCTTTCAAAGCTATCACTCATTCTAAGATTTAATTGGCTAGCTATAAAAGTTGCTGAACATCTATTATAGAACTCAACATGGTACTTAAGCATATATATTTAGACCTTCGCATCTGTTCCCAAGCCCCCACACACTCTTCGATGCAAAGAGAATTTACAATCCGGTGGAAAACCTTGAGTCTCAGATCATAAGACTAATTCAAAACACATTCCAAATAGACAAAGAGTGGGCACAGCTAGAATCTAAATACACCCAAAAAAGCACAAGAAAAATATGTGGGCAACTTCCCCTTATGGTGGACAATACTATTTGTAAAGACTGTGCTTACTATATAGTAAATTACGTATTAAAACACAAATTAAACTAACCAGGTTTTATGTAGAAGAAACTATCAAATACAATGTGAAGAAGGTGCCACCTTACAAAGGGAGCATTGAAGTACAGAACAGGGTTACTGCTCCTCTTTGAATGAGCAGTATACACTCTTGTGTGCAACATAAATTTATTGAATGGCAGTGTAAAACATAGTGCATTTATTAAAGAAATAGACGATAATGTTTCCTCTCTAAAAGAAAAAAGCATCACATCACCGATTATCTTGTTTAACTGGGGCAGAAAAGGCAACTTACATAATTCTCCTAACAAATCAGTAGTGAATCTTTTTTTTTTCTACTGTATCACCTGAAATATTTTTCTTTGCTACTAGGGCAAGGAAAGGCTTTTGAAAGATAAATATCGTAGCTTGCTCCTGTCATTTTTTTCAACCACAGTGTTCCTGAGACTCTCTGACCATAGACATTTAAAAATCAGAGGTGATAGTTTGTATTGTGAGTCTCGGTAGCAATTCAGGTATCATCTCAGCCACACCACAATGGGCAGTCCAGCATATAGATCGGTATTTTTGGAAGACACTTTTGGCACCAAATTACAGGACTGAGAGTGTTTATGGAAGAGGGCTTCCATGGATCGATGCCGTGTGTGTCCCTACTGGGTCCCTTGTGGATCACCTAGGCAGCACTCTCGTAGCACCCACACGTGCACATGATCTCACCTTCGCAGGTGGTCACGAACAGCCGCTCACACCCACAGTCCATGCACAAACTGGAGATAAAGAGGCGAGAGGGGTTCTCTGCATGCAATTCCAAGGCATTTAATGGCAACACACCCAAGGGAACAGAGACAAGAAGAACCGCCAAACCAAAAGCCCGGGCCTGTTTTGTCCCAAAAACTCCCAAAGGAGGGCAGAGCATCCAAATCCAATTGTCTGAGGGCTAGGGAGCAGAGGCAAGGTTGAATGGCACCACAGGGGCCAATGGGAAAAGGGATGGGAGGGGGAGAGGGCCAGTGACCAGCAGGATCTAGACAAAGGGAGAACCTTCTAGCACAGTGTTGTAAGGAGAGGTGACCACTTTTAAGGCAACTTGGGGAGTGTAAAGTGGACTTAGCCACTGCAACAAGTGTTAGATACTTGAATGAGCTGCTTGGCTGAACATTGCTAAGTGCTCTTTAATAAGTACTCTCTTTATTCTTCTCATGTGGAAGGCTAGGTTACAAAGCTGGTGAGCTTTGTAGGTGGAAGCAGGCAATTAAAGTCTTTTTCAAACATGTAAGCCCCTTCAGGAAGGAATTTTGTTTCTTGAATTTTATTTTAGTTGCTTTGAACTTTAACTTTGGTGTTAAATTGTTTTCTTCTGTTTTTATTGGTGTAATTTCTATGCAGACCTCCCACACACGTCTAATACAATATACTTCATGTTGCACTGTGTTTTTCTGTTTTTTCAGGCAAAATTTTCATTCAGGCTTGAGGTTTTTTCTAGGCTCCAGTGCTCCTGAAAAGTCAGCTAACTGCACTAAGAGCAAAACTGCTTCCACTTGGAGGTAGTAAACATGTACCATCCTCTCTTGGGCTCACTCCTGCATCTCCCATACTGACCTGCAACATGTCCAGGAGGGAACTATTTATTGGCAGATCTTCCCAAACACAGGCAATTTGGTCACTGCCTTTGATCCCAGCACAAATCTACCAGGACTGAGAAAAATATGCAGACATATTTCAGCTGATCAACACTCGGCCCAGGTGTACAATTCTACCACTCACATTTATGTAGCTGCCATGAAGATACGTGCATCTGAGCTAGTCACCCTGGGTTCTGTTTGTAATTGAGGGGGGTGAAGTCACTCTGAGATGCATCAGATCTACCATCAAGTGTTAACATTAGAAAAAGTTAAACCTTATGCTGGAAATGCCTAAGAGGCATAAAAGAGAAAGATGTTAGAGCAGGATGGAAGAACTATTGGGAAAGTTTTTTCTGGCAGATGGAGACTTTTCAACTGTCAGCATGTGAGAAAATGGGAAGCTGGCAACAAAGGAAGGAAATGTAAAAGGAAAGAAGGAAATTACTATTCTAAAGAGGCTAGTTGAAATATGTGAAGGCATGCACTACACTGAAATTCCTGGACTCCTAAATGACCCAAAATATTTAAGTATGTTAAGAAATCTGATGTTTTTCCCTGGATTGAATAGCTGTTTTTCTTTCTGGATTTTTCTTTTAACTAACTAAAATGCAGTTGGCTCTGCAAAGCTTGTAGGTTTGACTGTTTTCACCATCAAGTGTCAAAGAAGCAATGAGCTGTAAGCCAGAGCTGTGACAGGGTGAATCTTCAGGGAAGTTTTCCTGGGGACCTTTAAATATCAGCTAGTCTTGAAGAGCTGAAGCTCTAAATTCCCATTTCTATCATCTGGAAAGTCTTTTTACCTAAACAGCATGCAAAAGAGGCCACGAAAAGTACTGATCCTGGAATGTCCTTGGAAGATAAAGGCCCACGAACCCAAAACAGAATGTGCAGACCCAGTGCCTAAAACTTCCAAGTATTCAGCTGAAGTGCTTGGCCAGAATTTACTTTGCAGAGTGTTTGATCTCATGCCAAAGTAACTCTCAATCTCCTACAAGTGCTCTGTTGCAAATCTAAGATTGTATAACAGGATTTAGATTATGGCAGTAGAGTATTTAAGAAATAAAACCTGATCTAATAAGCAAAAATTCCCAATTCACTAACAGTATCACTGTGTCTTAAAACATTTGTTCTAGTTTTAATAGGCTTCCAACACAGTGACCCATACAGACAGTAAGAGAGAATTTTGCTGAGTCAAACAAAGTATTAAACCATCTATGGGAAAAAATGGTTAAAGGAAAGGAAATTAAGAAATGTTTTTGCACCTCAAGGTGCAAGTCTGGAAACATCAGCATAATTAAAATCTGGAATTAGCAATTTTCCTGGGAAATAAGAGAAATTTCATTGTTTTAATAATCTGAATTGCACAATATGCTGTAGGTTATAATCTTAACGTGGCCGAAAAATGGACAAAATGGTGTTGTGTCATTATTGTCTAATTTACATGACACTAGAAGTCAGATGCTTGGTCAATGAGAATTTGCATAGGTCCATTGAATTCAACGGACCCTTGTTGATCTACAGGCAAAGAAGGAAAAGAAGTGCACTCCTACATACAGCAACTGGAGATTTATTAATTATGGAACAAGTGTTTACATCTCCATTTGAATGGAATACCATCCTATTTCTTTTGCAGCTCTTGAGCTCTTCAGTTTAAAGATATTCGAAGCTGGCTTTAATTCAGTTCTGAAGGTCTAACAATTTTTTTCAGAGCCTCTAATTCAGTTCTTGCATTTTCACTCTATAATGAATTGGAACATGTGCTCTTGACACAACATAACTACATGATTACGTATGTAAAGAAGTACTCAGGATCTTAACTCTTCTGTCAAAATATACAAAATGCAAGTGCTAGGTTAAGAGCATATGTGAATGCCATCACAGAAGCTGATCACACATTTTCCTTTCAACACCTCTTTTCATCTGTATTTAGCATTTAGCAATAGTAACATACATTAAATGATTTGGAGCCTTTGCAGGTGTAATTAAGTGAATAAACACAAAAAGAATGGAGAACATTTACCTCTCTAGCAACAACACAATATTTATCTTTCAGATATTGAGCAAATGAATATTTGATCAGTACACTTGATTTTTTTTCTAATGCTGTGAGGGTATCAAGCAGCCACAAAAAACAATCTTAGTCAAAATCTTAGCTAATGTGTAGTTTTCACAAACTGAGACAAAAACTGTTTAATTGAACAACAAATTTCAGAGAAATTTAGCAAAAAGTTTTATTTAAAAAAATAATTGAAATTTAGACAGGGAAAAAGAAAGTATGTGTGTTAAAGAACTGTGGTTCCAGGAATATCCCTATAGAAAGTTTAAGGGCTTAAATTAACTATGATCTTATAGAAAAAGGAGAAAGGTGGAATATAAAAGTCCAGAGCTGCATTTAACACCAAAAAAAATTGCTTAAAAGACAAGGAAGTAACCCTTATATAATTCAGCAAACCTTAATACTTAATTTTAAACCCCCAAAAATATTAGTTCTTAGCACTTCCTTATCTGAAAATATTAATTTCAACTGTAAATAGTCATCAGCTCATCATTAAGGCTGAAAGTTTTTTAATTATTTCTCAACAAAATCAAAGATTAGTCACATTCCCCTCCCATTTGGCAGACCTGTCCTCTACTGGGCCTTTGGCTAGAAGCAGCTTCTCCAAAGCCTGTGGTTTTGCTTGGTTCCCTGGCTCTGAGCTATCTGATCTTCCAAAGCCTATCCTAATGAAAAGCAAAACAAGCACATGCCCATACAGTGCAAAGGCTGAGCTGATTAATGCTTGTAAGGGCTTGCAAACATTAAATGTTAACATTCAGGAAACATTAAATGTTTACATTCGGGAAAACACATTCAGAACTATATGGGCCTTGGAAGCCAAAAGGCGCTCTGGCCTCCAGCTTGCTTGGGTGTTTGTGATAACATTTCTGAGGTCAAATTTTGCAAGGCTGCCCATGCAAACTTGCGACACTTATAGCACAGTTGGCACAAACAACTGTGGGTCACCTTGAAAACAAGTAATTTATGGTTACAGGAGAAGAGATGAGAAAAAGAGATGCAATACCTCCATTGCTGATTGACATTATCACATCAGGATTCCTTTACTCTAACTATACAATATATTTTCCAGTTGGATTTGCTTGATTCATTGGAGGCCAATACAATTATTTTTGACTTTTAACCACTCCAGAGCAAGGGAAATATATTTCAACACTTTTTTTTTTTTCCCAAGAGTATCACCACCTTACAGAACTTTCTGTACATAAATCCTTCTCCATATGATCATGATTTTTGTCAAGAGCCTCTTAAAATGCAAAGCAGTAAAATTTGCTTTAATTTGACACTGAAAATATCTTGACAGTTTTCTTTCTAAAAAGAGGATATATTTCTTAGCCTTGTTTTCAGAAAAGAAAGGACTTAAACTCACAGATATAAAATAATTATTATTGTTCATATTTCAAAATTTACATCAATTTCACCAGTAGAAAGACTGCAGCATATATCTCCATATGATACATATCAGTCATGCTTCTCAAAGCAGATCTAGAAAGTGCTTGTATAATATAATGGTGGCATCAGAATTTGGGTTAAGGCAACATCTGTGGCTATGATTAATTAGACCCAGGCACCAAACTGATTCCACAATGATTGTCTGTGGCATTTATCACACGGCTAGTATGGGAAATGGGAAAATTTGTACAGGGTTGGAACAGTACATGACTCAGATGCTGATTGTCTAGAAACTAGCTCCTCCTTTTTATCCCATTTGTCAATTCAACCACAACTAGAAGGCAGATCTGAAAATAAATAAGGGTAAATGGGGGACCCAGGCACTGACAGATCCAGCTTTTGGTAACTGAACATCATTGCTGCTTGCATGATTTGGCCTCATATTTCTTTGAAGATATTGTTCCTCATGGTTTCTCTGTATAAACTGTCCTGTTGAAAGCAAAGACAAGAGTTATACTGTGGGATTTAGGAGTGCTCTGTTGTGGTTGAAAGAGGGTGAATATCAGCCCTCTCCTTCTTACCACAAACCCAGGATTCCACATAAGGACATCTGAGTCCAAGCAGGAAGGAAGTTGTGGTACATTTTAGTGTATCTATAATGAGATAAGGGGGGGACCAGAGCTTCATTACTACATAGAATATCTATCACACAATATAAACACACCTGACATGTGACTTTGCAAATGTATGAAATTAATCAGCTAAGCAGAATAAAGGAATCTTAAAAGTGTCAAACCAGCACTGTGCTCAAAATTCTGAACTCCCACTTTCCAAATTTGTTCCCTCATGACATATACCTATACTTGCACTTGTCATCCATTAAAACACAGCTTTATTAGTCATGCTGGACAGGCACACAGCAGATCATGAAATTTCAGTTGTGCTGGAATTAATTGCTTGTGGTTGTTCAAGGTGATAAAAGTGGGCTATCTTCTCTCCCTCTCACACATAGTTTCTTGCTCAAACACATTAAAAAACCAGAGAGCTGGCACTCTGAGGAAAGCATCCACATTTTACTATTTTAAATATCAGTGGAATATCATAACTGAAAAAAGGAGATGACCTGAAAAGTTCAGAATATTTCTCAGTCCTTCAAAGTTAAGATATTACATTTCAAAAACCTGATACAATTCCTTTAAAGGGCAGAAGTCAGAAACTTGAAAGCAGCTCATCCATGCTAAGTGCCTACTTTCCAACTGAATCAGTCTTTTTCCAGGACATTCTTCGAGTTGGAGGTCTGTTTCTGAACTATATATAGAGATCACATCCCACTGCAATATTTGGTGTCACATGTGGAAACCAGCTGAAACAGCTGTCTCATATTTTGAAGCCAGGCTATTAATTGTTAAGTACCCATTCATCCCATTCACAAACCTGTATCTACAGAGCTTTATAATATAAGCAAAAATAAATATTCTATGAAACATCTTGGCATGGAGCAGTATTTCCAAAGACCATATTCTGCAAAACCTTAAGCATGCCTGCACAGGGAAATTGCCCATTACAACTACAGTAGAATAAGCTCTCCCTGTAAGCTCTACCAGAACAGCTATTCAATGAATACTTCACTCCAGAATAAAAGTGATTTAATATCAAAATAATTATTCCACTGAGATTTACTTTGCCATTGGTAAGCTGAACAATTTCCTGTTTCCAATTTTTCTGTTCCAACAGGAATACCTACCTGAAGGTTTTAATCGTGTACTAAAAATAGAAAAAAAGTCAAATGTTGTTTGTGCTTTCATTATACTTCTGTTAAAATGAACATTATTTATTTGTTCAAATATGGTCCAATTTATGTGAAATTATTTATTATTTCTACACTGATAGAGATCTTGCAATTCAGCAATCAGTTACTGCACATCTTTAGCAAATATTTCAGAATAATTTGTTGGAAGGATTTTGTTCACAACATTGCTACATTTTCTAATAAAGCAGAACTACCTTCAATGAAATTACTTCCTATGCATATATAAATAGAGATTTTATACATAAAACTGGAAAGTCTTTTGGTACAGTCATGCTCCATTCAGGTATGATAATGTTTTCCTTTTGCTTTAAAGACTTTATTTGCTAGAGACCATGTATTGGAATTCACTAGATAACAGTCTTATATTTAAAAAAGGTTTTGTGTTATTTTTAATAACACAAATATTTTTAAAGGACAAACAAGTGTGACTAAATATTTCTTTCACACACTTATGCCAAAAATGCTAAAATTCAAAGGGAGTTTGAATTCCACTCACATTAGAATTTTGCTCTTACTTTTCCCCTTCTCCATCATGGTCTTCTCATCCCCTTCTAGGATATGACAGGTTAATTGAGGACTGTTGACTTTCCATTGTATTTTCTGTTTATTTTCAGCTTCATATCAGATGCTTATTGTAGATCAAACATTTATGATGGAACTTAATCTTTTGAGTCATGTAAATATCTATGATTGAGATTTTTCATATACATATAATATGAAGTAATTTATGCAGCATAAGTTTAAACAACTAAAGAGCTTTTGTCTTCCACCACTTCCTCTATGGCATATATGAGATACCCTCACACAATGGGGATGAGACCCATGCTGAACCAACAGTCGCCTCAAGCAGTGGCTTGAGGTCAAACTGACAAGAGAAGAGGAAAAAAATTCTCAGGAAAGTCCAGTCTCCATAGAGTTAATTCCTCAGCTGCTTGTTTGAAAAGTGAACAAGGAGAAAGTTTGATTAGCTGATGTATGTGCAGATCCTTCAAATGCAGCAAGGAAATGATCTTAACAAGCTTTGTGATACCCTTATACCTGAACATCCCCAGAAATTTTGGTTTAATCAAAAACATTTAATCAGCCTAAAGACTTATCTTTTTCATATAGAAAATATTTGAGGGAAAAACCCTAATCCCAAAAAGTGTGTAGATGATCGGGCAAAAAAGAGAATGAGAAATTGCATAATTATTTCAGAAAAGGATATAAAATGTGGAATAAAAAATACGGAATTAGTATAAATTCCATATTTCATTTAAAGAAGTTTGTCTACACTTGTGTCCTTGAGCAGCACCCAAAAAGAAATACAAAAGACCACACCCATGGTATTATGAAGTCTAATCTCCTTTTGAAGATCATAACCCTCTTTTAAATCTGGGAAGTTGATACTTGTCTTCAATAAATGAGGAACTAGAGTCATTCTTAAACAACTGCCAGAGGATTCCTTTTCACCCTGGAGGAGACACATAAGGTACTGGCCATCTTGCTTCTTCTGGAGGTTGAACCACATCTGATCTAGTGGGAACCACTTATCACCATGTTATTAGCCATTCTCCTCTGCAAACCCAGCCAAGGTACCAAGCTCCAAGGGTTAAACTCAGAAAAGCAGTAAGTATTGTGCTATCATCGAGAGTGATAAAATCATCATATAGTTATGAAATGAATATTTTTGCTATTGATGTTACAGCTATTTTCGCAAGATGAAATGCATTTTGATTCTTGAAGCTCAATTTGTGTGTGTGTCTGTGTAAGATCTAAATATTTATTAGACCACTGTCATTGGAGAATGACTCTGCACCTTCTATCAGCACTCAGGTAGGAGTACAGAAACTAAGCTTCCATGCTTTAAGCTAGAGCTGTAATATATTAGTGAAGCAGATTCTGAGCGTATCTTTTGTAAGATGAAAAATCGGATACCAAAAGTATGATAAGAAAGGGAATTATTGTGTGAACTTTGACATGGGAAAACAATAAAACCGGTATCTACTAACTCCTTGCTGCTAAAATTGTGGAAGTCATTCTGATGCCTTTCAACAGAAACTTGAGTATGAATGCAGTTTTAAGCACCTATGAAAAGGTGGGAGGGGTGATGCGGGGGTGTTGAATAGCACTAGCATTTAAATGTCAACCCTGGCTGCCTGAAGAGGTATTTATGTGCCTACATTCTCCTTGTTAATCTAGGTCTTTAATGTTTAATGTGGATGTTACTGATTGCTGGAGTGAGATGAATAATTCACAATTAGCAATGTATTCATCCAGCCTAGCTCTTTTTTGCTTGCAGAATGTGCAAGAGTAAATCTAGATTTTCCTGAATTTATTTGCTTTATTCCTTTAGAAGGATTGCAAACAGCCTCTGTCAGAGATTTGTCCACCACAATAGAATTCTGAGCTTCATAAATTAAACTGTAAGAGTTCAGATTATTCGGTGCATTTTTCTGATCTCTGATCATGGTTTCTAATATGTTTTGAACCTCTTGGGGAGTTTCAGTAGATAAAGAAGATTAAGAAGTTTTAGAACACTTTAATTCTTATCCTCTTTAGTCACATAGCTTTTCAGGAATTCATAGCCACCAATATTAGTTTTCTATTGAATACCTTTCCTGAAAACTGAGTTAAAGTTACTTTTTCTTTCACTCTGTTGGGAAGTCTTTGCATAGAAGACATATGAACTTGAGTAAGGGCAGGGGGGGAATGACAGAAGCCTCATAGATCAGCCTCAGTTGCCATATTTGTTACAAACATCTTCATTCTCTTGGACTGCAAATATTTGCAGTCAGTGCATGGCACTGCTACCTCCCAGTCTGTAGAAGTCACCCATTCTCAGTGGGGCAGCTGGATGCCACTGTTGTCCATCTCTCTGAGTGATGTGTATCTCTGAAGGTGCTCTTTTATCCTGAGATATCAAACTTGCACTGCAACAGGCAGCATTAATCCAGTTAGATTACAATAAATCCCTAAGAACACAAAAACTATTTTTGAATCAGTTTTGCACCCAGGTGTACTGCTTCTCTGTTTCCTCTGTACAGTAATAAATGTCACCTATTGTGTAAAATGGTGCAAATAAAGCCTGTTTGCTCAAGCCTTTGTTGAAAGTAAGTGCAAAAGGAATAGGAAATGGATGTAGAACTCAATCAAAAATGAACAGAAGATATTTTAGAGTATTTGTCTAGCTCTTAATGATTAAACAACCAAGATGTCAAGCAGTTGCCATGCAGAATACATTCACTGTTTGTTTGGCAGTTTAAGGCACCTAATGTACTCCAGTGTAAAATGCTGATGTTTTATTAACATATCAAGATTTTTAGTGTGTCTTTAATTAAACATTAAAAACAATTCTCCAGGATAAATGTTTTGATAAAACTCCAGTATTTGTCACTGCTTTCCAACCATGTGCCCTATCCACTAAATCTCTACAGAACCAACTGCACTGTAGCAATGGGAATACTCTAAATGTCCATCTTGGTTTTAGAATAACAATTATTTTGCTTCACTTTCTTCTCTGGACAGTCTCAACTCTTCCTTCTCTGGAAGTGGAGAGGTTCATACTGTCTGGGGTTTCAAACAGGCAGCCTATTTACAATCAGAAATCAGGTGCTTACTTCTTCATCAGATCTTAGCCTAACCTGGCTGGATTCAATGGGGAAATGTCACAGCAGAAAGAGCAGACTCTCCTCTAGAAATGCCCACAAGGATCCTCTTCACTCCATGAAGTGAACAGAGACCTTGAAAATATAAGAGAACACTTCTTATACACATATTTTGCATTTATTATAGCAGCAGATTTTGACATTATGCCCCTGGGAAATAAGACAGAGGTCAGTAACATGTAATAAGGGATCCAAAAAATATAGCAACTTAATTGCTGCCACAAGCAGCTGCAATTGAATGAATATTAAAACATCTTTTGATGTTAAATCTCTAACAGCATTGACATTTCACATACTATCGAGCTTGGACAATCATAATATCAGACTCAAGTGTCTGTTTCTGGTTAGCTTTCATTTCATAAATTTACATGTAATTCCTTGTGTTTCAATGTAGTACTTCAGATTTCTTCCAACGTGAAAGAATATTTAAAAGCCCCTAAAACACCTTTCCATATAATAAATAAATAAATAAATACGTAGATATATAAATTATAGCTCATGGGTATTTCTGCAAAATTTAGTGGATGGGAGAACAAAAGTTTCATTAGTAGAGTTCTTTAACTTAGATCCTTTCATAACTTGAGCATAAGGGTAATACTTGTAGGACACAGGTGATACACAAACCTTTGGTGTGGATTTTGATTCAGGAGAACCTAACTTACACTCTTCCTGGCAACATCACTGCACTGACAATGGATCACAAGAGAGCACATCCAAGGGAATATCCAAGTCAATTGGAGTCCTTTACATTTCTGTTTCTAGAAATACTAACACGTGGTGCTTATTCAAATAGGCTATATTCCAGTATATTTCACAGCATAATATAACTAAGAGACATTCATGCCTTTGAGCACATAACGTTTGAAAAACTGCAGTTGCTACAATAGGCAACTAATCAAACGCATGGAAAAATCTTTCCATGAAAATTTCAGAAGAATTAAGTTTTCCCACTCCTGTGGCAAAATAATACAAAGAGAGGATGTTTTAAAGGACTGTTCTTGTCATAAAACCCCGTATTCATAAGATCTAGGCTGGTCCCTTTGGGATGAATAAAAAATACAGTGCTAGAGTTACAGTAACTCCCCCACTTGAAAAAGAGACTCTGATAACAGACTCCACTGACCTTTCTTTCATTGGCAAAAGCTTCTTGAAATCCAAAGGCTTTTGAAAGTTCTTGCAAGTCTTTTCATCAAAGATCAAAGAATTATTAAGGCTGGAAAAGACCCTTAAGATCACTGAGTCCAACCTTTAGTCAGGCAGTCATGTCCACTAAACCATGTCCTTAAGTGCCACATCTACACATTTTTTGAACACTACCAGGAATGGTGATTTCACCATTTCCCTGGGGAACCTGTCCCAATGCCTGACCACTGTTTCAGTGAAGACATCTTTCCTAATGTCCAAGCTAAACCTCCCCTGGTGCAACTTCAAACTCTTTCCTCTTGTTCTATTGCTTGTTACTTGTGAAAAGAGGCCGACCCCCCGCTGGGCGACAGTCTCCTTTCAGGCAATAGAGAGCAATAAGGTCTCTCCTGATCTTCCTCTTCTCCATGATAAACACCCCCAGCTCCCTCAGATATTCCTCATGACTTGTGCTCCAGACACTTCACCAGCTTCATTGTCCTTCTCTAGACATATGGCACCACAATATCTTGTAGATCTACTGTAGCTCCACAAAACATTATTGCTATAAGACTCAGAATCTTATATTCCTGCTGTCTTCTTAAAAGACAGGCTTTCACTTGCAATGTTCATTGCTGCTAGGTAATATGTGCCCATAATTTTATATTTCCTGCCAATAACGCTTCAAGTGATGGGTCACAGTTGTACAACTCCTAATTTTAAAAAAGCATGACAACTCTAGTAAATCAAGATGAAATTTCTACCAGTTCAATTTACTCAACAGCCATGGGTGAATCTAGCGACCTTGGGATTTTGTCTGCTTTGAATGGTTGAAATCAGGTGTGTGGCTCAATGATGAGATTTTTTTCAGAAGAGAAAGTGAAAATAATCACTTTTTCTCAGCATCTTTCTCTAATCTTGGCCTGGAGATGCCATTAATGAGAGTCAGATGACTGTGCATTTCACTCTGCTTGTTTTTGTCATCAGCTTTCCTGATTTACTCAAGTCTCTCATTAAACGTGAAGTCAGTAAGCATTCTAGAGACCTACATATGTGTTCATTTGTTATCTGAAAATGTACTTGTTTGTTTTCTTTTAATGCAGAAGTTCTGGGGCAGGGTAGCCCTGTACTCAAGGATTGCATAGACAGAGCCTGCCTGCATGACCTCAGCCCTATGCATTTACACTACAGATTTATATTCCTGTGCTCAGCATTAAAAAATAACCTGGTAGCTCCACCTCTCTCACAATTTAGACAGTTCCCATCCAGCTCTACTCATTTTAATGGTGCTTATATTCAGCTGGCACTGGTGAACAAACCTACAAGGGAATTCTGGACAAGCATTGAATGGAAAATTTAAGTTTCTGAGGGACTGATCTGCCTAACAACTGAGACTTCAAGGTACGAGCTTAGACAAAGAAAATGCAAGGTGATTAAGATCTCTAGATACCCAAGGTTGCCTTCTGAAATCATACACTTCTAAAGGAAGGTCACATGGGCACTTGAAAGTGCCCACTATAAAGATTATATTTAATATCTTTGCCTTGCTACTGAGCATTCAGGAGCCAGTCCTGTGAATATGAACTCTGACAAAAATAATTTCATTCCACCATACCCACTGGCTCTAGTGGCATCACTGTTTGATTAACCTTTCGGCCCAAGAGCAGGAAATTGCCAGATCAGTCCAAAATGGTGGCAGGAATAAGAAATATTTGTAACAAAAAGTGATTATTAGAACAAGGGGCATAAGATCAGAATCTCTTCTTATTGCTTCATAAGTAGTAACTTATGCTTTTAGGCCATTTGAATATTTTCTAGGAAGATTGACATATAAAATCTGAATATTTCTTGCCCTTTCAGAAAAATATGTAGTTTCAAGCAACAGTTAGATTTTCTCAGCTGTTTTAATGGTTGTGTTCATCCACAAAATAATCTGATTGTGCTATAAGAGTTGAATAGTACATAATATATAACAAGCTAATTGCATCTCATATAATCTCTATTTTATGATTACTAAATGTATTTCTTTTCTCATAAATAAAAATAGACAACTAAAAAAATTAGACTAAACTGCTGTTCCTATTAAGTAGATGCATGTGGATTTTATTTGCACTGTTCTTCATTATCCAGAAATCAATTAAATTAAATTAAAAGTCCTCTGTATAAGGAATAGAATCAAAAAAATTCCAATACTTTCACACATATGGACAAAACTTGATTTTTATGATATTTCCTGAAAAACCTCTTTTTTTTAGAAGAGCTAGCATTTGAACATTAACATTCATCATCCTTATTCAAGAATGTATGGGGAATTATAAAAAAGAGTTGGGTTGTGAGCTGTAAAACCTGCCTGCAGAGGCACATGGCAGCACAGAGGAGCACATGGTGGCACACAGAGGCTTGTCTCCACTGGACCCTGGGCGGAGGAGGTATCACATGGCAGACCCCCACGGAGAGGAGCCTGCCCGGTGCTGACGGACAGGTGAACAGCGAGTGACCACCCCATAGAAGGACATTGAGGAAGTGTGTTGCTGATGTGGCAACACGGGATAGGTCATGCCATAGAAGGAAATGCTTAGTAAGTGTAAATGCTAAGTGTACAAAACCAACTCACTCCTTTGAATTGAGATTCCCTGCCAGTCTGGATCTGAGATTCAATTGCCCACAGATCTGGACCTGTATATCACAAAAGAATCAGAATTCTTATTCTTAGTGGGTTTTCCCACCTAAATAATAATACCTTAATACCAGTATTAATGTTAAGGGACTGAAAATAGATATGAATGGCCAATTACCAAGAGGTCTCCAGGACTAGCTAAACTAGTCATAAGCCCAAGGAACTGCTGTAGAAGTGGCTTTTTCCCAGAGGCTTATGAAGATAAAGAAGATCACATTTAATTACTGCATAAATAGGATACCATCTCATATTTCTCAGCATATGTTCTCACAGAAGATAAAGGTTACTTTTGTGTTAATTTCCAAACTTGTTTTTATACATAAATTATCATTGGATGGAATTAATCTGTCACTTTCTTTCAAGAGAAAAGATCTTCAAAGTACCACATAGAGCAGGTAGAGTTTATTTAAGCTGAAATGTAGAATTTCTCCAACAGTCTTCCAAGAAAACTTCCTTAATCTTTGCCCAGTTCAGAATGCAGAAACATGGGGAGGATCCTGGCGAAGGTGGTGATGGAGAATGAAGGGTAAGCAGGTACAGATTTACTGTGCATGAGGTGGGGGTTACTTTCTTTGCCACAGATGAAGTGTATTGAATGGATAATACTTTTGTCATATTCATCAGAGGTCCCTATTGCCACCATGAGCTGGCAGCCTCCCAAGTGTAATTGTTGAGACACAGGAAAGACAGAGTTATGCAGATGTTGAGCAATTGTCAATAAAGATCAGGGGAGCTGTAGAGGGAAAAATCCCAGTAGCCTAGCACAGTATCTCCATAACACAAGACTCATTTTAACCTAGTAAGTTAAACATTGCCAGAGAAGACAAACAGTACAGAAACACAAAATGAGGTCAGGAGATTAAAATAACAGTGCCAAACACAAGTGCATGAAAGCCAGGACTTCAATGAATAGCTTGCTTCTGATTTTTTTTATAGTACAAGCTTCAGAGCAGCAAGTACCTTTGAGTTCAGTTTATCCTTTGGGCTACTGTATCCTTTTTATTTTTATGATCAGCTGAAATACAATACAAATACTTGTTGCAGTGGGGATACTGCAACACGCATATATCAAAACAGGAGTCCCGTGGAAAGGAAATATATATGGACAGACAGATTCTTGCTAGCTGTTTCAGAGAGATGTTTATTTCTCCAGCCGCATGGCCGGAGCTCTGCCCAGGAACTGTTCCAGTCACGGGACCAAGGGTCCTTCTGCCCGCGCAGGGAACACAAACCAACCAATGGGAACGAGGCTGAGCAGGGGCAGGGAAACCCCGTGTCTGTGCCCTCAGGGCCCCTCTCCCAGGGCTGCACATCGGGGGAGGGACCCCAACAAATACTCACCATTTTCTTCTCACAGTATTTGTGGGAGACTTGCTTTTGTGGGCACAAACTGCTACTATCATATTCACCCTACTTGTCCCCCAGAGCTACAGCGTGAGCAGGCAGACAGACACACTCTCCTAATCTCTGAGACATCTCTGGTACCTTGTGTCTGCTGAGGAAAGGCAGGGGCATCACATAGAAAGGCAGTGCATGTATCAAGCTGGCCTACTCACTTGCATTGCTTCAGGTCAGGAGTCATGTGCTGCTCTGGCTTATTCAGGTGGAAACGGCTAATAAAGAAGGGCCCTGTACTACCCAAAAACAAAGGAGGCAAAACAGAGGGATAGAGGGAATGGAGTCACCAGCTCAGCATTGACAGAGTTTATACAGACCAACGCTTAAGGATATAAAAGCATAGGGAAGGAGGTGTCCAGTTGTGGGTAGGCGTTGTCGGATGGGTTGCAGGTAATTAATACTGGGAATAAGAAGGTAAATTTGAAATGTCATTCAGCCAAGAAATGGGATTTCTGATATTCTTCTTCACACATCTTCAGTCTGTCCTTCACAGAAGGGAAAGCGCTGCAGGGGAATCCCTGTAATATTCCTAGAGGGTCTCGCAGATGGCAGTTTACTTGGCATTCCTCCTTCATACAGGAAAGAGAAAAAAAACAGAAACCATTATTAGTGTTGGGTATTCATATACTAATATATCAAGGACTGTTAATACTCACAGGCACCTTCACTGCTCAAAAGGGATTTTAAAAAAACTAGCAATATAGTCTCTACAGTATGTTTCCATAGGATACTATTCCTTCAATCTAATACTTTCAATTTCCCTCCCTCAAACAATCCACTTCTTCAAATGTACTTCAAAATTAGCTGGTTGTTATGCAGTGGTAAATTAATTGTCATACTGCTACCAATTTTAACCAAACAACTAGTGTGGTCCAAAGGAGAACCCATCCTATCACTTGTACCAAGGCTGAAGAATAGAGTTCTGCATTTAACAAACAAACAGAAACTCTACCTAGTCTGCTTTTTCCTCAAATCAAGACCTGTTTTAGTGGAATTTATTTTAACTGTATTTCATTACTGAATGTCATAAAAAAAGTAATAAAAAGATCCATATTCGTTTCCCTTGAAGTGATGTGAAAACACATCTTATGTATTTATAATCTTTTTAGGTTATAACTTTATGATCAAACAGCTGTTGAAACAGTGAATTTTATCTTCATAATCTTATCTAGTGATCTCTCTTAAAAATTGATAATATCTTTTGTCATATTAATAATCTACAAATAGCTACACAATATAGATGTACTATTAAAACAAAAGGACAGTGCTGGCACAAGGACAAATGAAAATAAGCTGATTATGAATAAATTTCGGCTGGAAATCAGAAGAAGGTTTTTAACCATCTGGGGACTGTGGTTCAAAAATAGCCTTCCAAAAAAAGGAAAGGAAAAAAATGAAACAAACCTGTAGTGAGGGCAAGGAAGCATTTAATTTCTGGAAGAATTTGATTCCTGCTGTCTCGGCAAATGTTGCTTTTGAAGGCATATGCTCTTTGGTGTTCTTGCTCAGTTTGGGAGAGTCTTTGAATTAACTAGTTTTTCAAAATTTTTTTTCCACATTTATTCTGTCCTTGACACTGTAATAAAGAACAACACCCTTTAATGTCTATTTTAACACTTTCAGAAGACTTTTGAGTTTTGAACATTTTGCCATGAAAAACTGGAGATCTCTTCCAAAAACCCCACAACATGTTCTTGGGAACTCCACATAAGGGAAATTATATTGTCACGCTTGAGATAGATTTGTTCTTAGAGCTTTGCTCTTCACTACCTGTTCTAGATCACTGCCAGCATTTCACGTGTCTTTTCATACCAATGAAAGCTCCTTTATTTATAAGAGGGAATTTTTTTCTAGAGTAGAAGATGAAGTTCATGTCTTTGAATTTTCTCATTCTCTCCTCTGTGGGCTGCTCTAGCCAAAGACACAAAGACATTGACATAGAACATTGTAGTTATTCCCGTAGAATTTGCTAGCTATTTCAAATATGCAAATTCTTTCTGCATGTAAGTCTTTCCTTCAGCATATTGTTTCCCCATGTCAGCCTGTACCCACAAAACACTTGAATTTCTTACATGTTCCTGTTTGCCCTAATAACAGAAAAAGCCTGTACTCATGCTACTTGTCAGATCATTGACATTTCTCCTCACTTCACTTGCTTTTTTTTTAATTTTACCTTTTCTTTTCTGTATTTTTCCGTGTTTAGTTGTGCTCTATGTCTCCTTCAAGGACCACAACATGTTTTCCTGCTTGTTTTTCAGCAAAAGTGTCAGGTCTCTGAATGCATTTCCTATTTACCTTCTATTCCTGCACCAAAAGTTATTTAATTTTTAATGAGAAAGTCTTTGAACAAGACTTTTTATCATTATGAAAAATGACTGTATTGTTTTCTCTTCTTATTCAGTCAGAACTTTTTGGAATACATGTTTCTAGAAAATTTATTAACTTTTTCTGACTCTAAGTCTGCCTGCCTGTGCCCCCCCGGTGCAGAATCAGAAAAATCAAACAGCTCACACTTTCACAAGACAACTGATTGTGAGAGGCTCTAATTCCCTCTTTTAGGAGAGACTTCAGACCTCCTGAAGATTTACTAACACTCTTGCTGGCCAAGTGCTATGTTAAAGCTCCTTTGAAGCCACTCAGCTCAGTGTTCTCTGGGAAGGCTTGAAAATATTGTAAGCACTTGGAGTTTGTATTTTCCCGTCATGTCTCTCTTTACTCAAGACTTACCACAACCTCCTCCTGTACAGGCTCACATGTGTGTAGGTACAAGTTCTCAGGAAAACTCTACAGGCAATATCTGTAACTGAAGCTTTTTCACCTTGTTCATTTTGAGCAAGGAATTATTTCAGGAATAATGAGATACTGTGAACAAGAGTTTCATGCATATAGAATTGCATATTGCTGGTGATGATGTTAAAATATCAGCAAAGTTTGTTTTTTCTCCCTGTTCTGCCACAGACTTTACTGTGATCCAGTCAAGTCAGCACTCCAGTTCTCCCAATGAATGGTCCTTCAAAGGTATGAGAGTAAGTTCCCCACTGATTGGTTGATGCTCAGGTGTTGTGCAGACAGGGAAGCACAAACCTAATATAGCATCTTTCTCTGAATCAGAAGGTTCTGCTGATTAAAGCATGTAGTGACAGACAAATTGGAATGGTTTTGAACTGGAAGATAGTAGGTTTAGAATAGATACAAGGAAGAAATTCTTTATTGTGAGGGTTGTGAGGCACTGAAACAGGTTCCCCAGAGATGTTGTGGATGCCTCCTCCGTGGAGGTGTTTAAGGACAGGTTGGATGGAGATCTGAGCAACCTGGTCTAGTGAAAGACCATGGCAGGGGGATTGAAAGTAGACAATCTTTAAAGTCCCTTCCAACCCAGATCACCCTGTGATTCTTTAATTTTTATCGACAGTACCTTTCTTAGATTGTTGTTAGACAATCAGTGGAAGGTTCTGAATTCACTTGAAATTATCTGAATGTTTCTTTTTTCCTATCTAAATTATACTCTGACTAATGTTGTGGGTAAAGCAGCATATTTTTTCTTTTTTTTTTCTGTCTGAAAACTGCACTTTTCATAGAGACAAAAAGCACATTGGAAGTTGTTCCTATCTCAGTCTCTATTCTGAGAGTCTCTATTCCTATAGTCTAGGGCATCCAAGGCCACTTATTTGATTATATTTATTTGAATATTTTCGGCTATTATTTAGAGAGTTTTGTCCTTCCCTCAAACAAGAAAACCTTCATTTGTAAATAGAAATACTTGCAGATCTTTAGTACATGAAGAAGGTGAGGAGGACATCTTTGGGGATTTCTGGAAAAGTTAAAGACATTTATTGTAAAAAAATGCTCTTCACACATACTGGAGAATATATTTTATTTCTGCATCAAAACAATACAGTTGCATTCATTAGCAGTGCAACATCAATATTCAAAGGCTTTGTAGACTCCATGATAGCGTACCTAGTTCAGAATTATCAGAGCCCCACCAGATGTAATGCATACTAATCTTATTACACATTGACAGCTTACACCCTAATGGGTCTGATGGAGCTGTTATGATGTATTGTGTCATATCCTAATAGGGATATAGCACTAAAAACAGCTGTATCTTGACAAGCTCCACACAAACTAGATCTGAAGGATCAATGACTGTGTATGCTGACAGTGCATATAAGCTAAAAAAGTTTATATAAAATGAAAAATTAAGTGCTCAGGAGAGGTCTGCTTTAGTAACAATAATACTTTGTTCTTATCTAGACCCTTCTGTGTGAAGATATTGAAAGACTTTGATTAATTGAACCTTACCAACACTTC
This sequence comes from Corvus kubaryi, assembly GCF_017639235.1. Taxonomy (NCBI): domain Eukaryota; kingdom Metazoa; phylum Chordata; class Aves; order Passeriformes; family Corvidae; genus Corvus; species Corvus kubaryi. The sequence continues at coordinate 42,922,487 of NW_024582091.1, forward strand.
TGTGAGCTGGGAAATATTTTAATATCCCCCATCTCACACTGAGGCACAGATATGTTCTGTGACTTGTCAAGGTCACCTTGCAAGTCTGTGACTGGGAACTCAATGTTCCTTGCTTCAGCCCGAAGCCTTAGGCAGAGAGTTCATCTTCTGCTATTGCTTAGAAATATTAACAAACTCAACTTTCACCCAGTTATCACATTCAGAGACCATTTAGTAATGTAAATTCATACTAATTCTAGTGCTAATCCTTCAACACTGGTAGATAATAGAACTGATGACTCTGCCCTTGCCTTTCCTTAATTCAATTCATTAGACTGGTGATAGTATTTGTATATAATTTTTGGAATTTAATTTTGAGTCAGGGTGAAAGCAAAAGAAAGATTTTATATTTTCTTGCAGGTTCAGAGGTGTCACAAGCCTGTGCTTCTACATAATTTAATGCAGTCAGTGTGACTGAAGAAAGAGCTGCAGGACCATAAAATATAAAAACAGAGAGACAGTTCAGGTGCAGTGTAAAATGAGATTCTTGTACTGGTATCATCCTTTGTTTTTCCCATGGGGAGGAGGGGGAGTTGAAGTTTTGAGCCTTTAAACTCAAAAAAAAAGGAAAAAAGACCACAATATTTTAGTACAAATGAATATTTGAATATTGAACCTGGATGGATGCTTCTGGTTAGAAACATTTAAGCCAGCTAGGAAAGTGAATAGGAGATACACCATACTTGTTCTCTGTTGCTGCTGCTATACAAGAACAGGGTACAAAAAGGCAAAATATTTTAAGTATAATTGGCGGAGAATGCAACCAAGAGATCTGTGCAATAGAGTTAATTTTCTTCTCACCATGCTATCTTTCAGCAAAAAATTTGCACTGTCAAATAATTGATGTGCCAGCATTATTCAGAAGTGTGCATGGGCATGAATTGTGCTCCTAATTGTCCCACTCAAAGTACAAGCCGCCAAATATGGCCTTCCACCAACAAAGATCAGCCAAAGGAAAAAGATTTTATGTGGCTTCCTCCAAGGCTCTGCGTAGGCAGTTTTACTATGTCCTTAATCATACATATTTACAACAGAAAGAAGAGTGAAAGACAGATACCAGGAGATGAGAAATAATATATTAAAAGATATTGGCACCCATTTAGAGCAAAGAACCAAGCCTGTCACTTTCATGTCATCACACTAAAACATAATTGCTATTACAACTTATATGAGGCTTAAAAAGTCATGAAATATCAAAATGTAATGAGTAGTTTAAGACATGTGCTTGAGAAGGTATAAATACAACAATTTCCAGATCACATCCACAAGAGCTGCTTAATGGTCAGTACAGCAGGAGGAAAAAAGCCACGGCCTAAGGGGATGAGAGACTTAATGTCAGTTAATAATATTCCATGCAGCATATACATGTACGCTTCCTAAAGAGAATTGCAAGAGGATAAAAGGATGAAGAAATAATAGGTATCCCAGTGGCTCTTTTATACTGGCTTCTCAATTTAATCTAGTCTGCTTATTATAGAAGAGGAAATAATTCAGAAAATATATTTAATTCAACAAATTTCTTCTCTAATCCAAAGGAAAATTTTCTCTAATTTGTTTAGTATTCCAAATGACTTATGAAATGTTTTTTGCACACAATGATGGGTCTGAAATGACTTCTGAGATTTGCTGTGTAAGTATGTAAACCATATTGATTAGAGAGAGAGAAAGAGAAAGAGAGAGATCTGTACTTCGGTGAGTGTCGATTGAAAAATCAGGTACCCCATTTAAATTTAGCAATCCATTCAGTCATTCTGTAATTTAATATTACTATCTACTGATTATTCAAGGGAGTGAGATAACAGAGTAAATTTACCTGCATATTGCTATTAGTATCAGGAGTACTTTGTGTCTGTAAGCCTAATTATCACTATGTGTTTTACACGACCATTATTTTCTATCAAATCTAAAATAAATAAATACATAATGTTTTTTATAAAACTATCAATTTATCTTGTAGGTATGTTTTTCCTAGGACAGTGCAGGACAGTATTTTAACATGTTCCTAATTTTATTTCTAATCAAAATAGCAGAGAAGCACTTGCTTATCTTTAAGAATGTAAATAAAATCTATTTATTTCATTGCATTATGTAAGTGTCCTAAATAAAAATTATTTTCTCAGGAAAATAAAAATTATATTTAGCCATCTTTTCACATAAAATTACACTGTAAATCAGAATATTTGACTATTTTTAAGCCTCCATGTAGAATCCCTCTCACAGTTGAGTGTAATCATAGACACTGAATAACTAAAAAAATCCTCATTATCAAAAGTATTTATTAAAGGTATTATTAAAATAATGCAACAGTCTTTATTTAAACACCCTGATCATGTATCCTAAACAACCCAAATTACCTGTAAGACCATTTCTGAATGGAAAAATTTCACCTCGATTTCTCCAAACAAGGCCTACTGGAAACTGATAGTACTTTATAATTCTTGAATGGTTCAGAATAATAGAGTTGCACTTCATCATTTGTTGCAATGTTTATTTGAAAGATCTATAGTATACAACTTAATGATACAATTAGTATACAATTTAATGATGTCAATGTTTCCCCTATGCAACACACTCTTCCTGTGCCATGATATCTAAAACTTCATGTGGTGCATGATTCTTGGACTGTCCAAAATAAAGGAGAGACTACTATGTCTCGCAGGCAGAACAAATGCCAATACATTCCTTTTGTTTGCCATCTGTTCATTATTTTCCCATATAGTCTCTTTGAAATAAGAAGTTTGCTGTGCCCTGGTATTTGTTCTCTAACTCAATTATATGTATGTTCCTTACCCTGGAAAGAAATGCTAACATATTTTGTAATATGTAACTCAAGGCTCATAATCAGGTGGCTCTTCCTTACAGAGGCCTGTGGCTATGTAACTTACCAGTTAGGTAAATGACACAAAATGTGCCACTGGACTTCATTTATTCCACTTCTATTTGCCTATGATATTTATCCCAGAAACCTATTGACTTGTTACCACCTCCTTAATTTTCTGTACATGACTGTGACATTAATCTGTATTTGTTACTTGTTTTACTGGCTGGGAAAACAAAATGGCATAAGGAACTTCTTTGTCCTTTCTGCCAAGGGATCACTGCTTTTACCCTTCTTGTATATTCCATTTTTAGCATTGCCTAACCTTTTTGGGACTTGCAATTTACTTGTTGATTTACCACATTAAGCAGAACCTATAGACTATCTTGATCTCTGCATAGAAATCATTATCTAATAGCAACACTTTCACAGTGTCTGAGACAACGTGGATGCTGCAGAGATATATGCAGCTCTCATTGATGAGACCATAAAAAAGTCACTCTTGCTTAAAAAATAGATTTGGCATTCAATAAAAGAAACCATATACAAAATTCTTTGACTGAATAAGGGAAAAGGATAGGTAAGAAATGCCCCTGAGGGGCAGGTTAATGCTCATGCAGCCCAGTATGCTTCTTCCAGTAACAACAATGACACAAGAAGCTTGGTCATTTTCTGCAGTCCATTTCCCACATGGATGTTCTCAGTGTGGGGAATGGTTTAATTAATATTGTCAGTGGGTACAGTCCTGCCCAGTACTAAAAGAACTAAAGGGATCTTTGTGAGAGAGTTATCTATGACTAACCCTTTTCCAAACCTGCCAGTAGAAGTTTCCTCCACCCTTTCTAGTGAGTCTCAGTTCAAGAAATTCACTATGTTAATGACTATATTCACTGGCTTTAAACAAAAGCCTTACTGATTTCAAGTTCCCATAGATCTAGGGTTGTGGGACTTTTGTGAGCAACCTTTGTGTATTCAGTTTATCTACTGCCTATATGATTTCATGAACCTCAGTCATAACCTTCCTCGGCCTTCTCTTCTTCAAATGAAGTGTCCTAGCCTTTCAGTGTCTCTGCACAAGGCAGCTGCTCCATCATCTTGAACATTTTTCTTGTTTTTCTCCATACTTCTTTGGATTCTGCTATACCCTTCCTCATATGTGAAGACAAAACTGCACATGATACTCAGGATATGGGCACATCAGTTTTCAGAGTGATGCCCTGCTGTCCTCTTATTTCAGGCACTCTCTGTTCCCAAGGATAATCTCATTATTAACTTTTAACTTTTCTACACTTGCCTAACACTTTTTTGTTTGACACTGAGACTTCAGAGAAATGTCAGCGATCCCTTTCTGAGCTTTAAGTGTCAGTTCTGAGTCCAGCATCATTTCAGCATGGTTCATGTTATTTTTTTCTAGATGCACTTCCACTGACTGAACTTGACCTGCTGACTTTTGGTCTGCTCAGTTTTATTTTGGAGGTTCTCACCATTGAAGCCATTGGTATTGAAGGCAAATGACATTGATTGTCAACAGAGAATTTATCCACAGGCTTGCAGATTTCACTGTTCATTGCCTTCTCCAGAGCAGAGATGCTGATTAAAACTGGTCCCAGTATCAATTCCATTCTGAAATGTTGCCATTATTAAGGCCTATCATAGATTCCTCTTCTAGAAAAAGCTTTCCTCTAGTCCCATGGCAACACAATTTCTGTAATGAGCCTTTGGTGTGGAACCTGATCAAAGACATTTTAAAAAACAGTGTGTATTATGTCCATTTGATCCCATTTATCCTTATTATTACTGAAAACATCCTTCAAATCCAGAAGCCATGTAACTTCTTCTAAACAGGTTGTTTTCATTCATACATATATGCACAGTCTTAACAGAAATGGAAATCAGGCTCACTGGTTTGTCATCCCCAAGATCATCTCTAAAGCTCTTCTGACAGATGGCACATACAACAGCTGTCCTAGTCCTTTAGTTCAGTGTCCATTTGTAATGACATTTTACATCCCTTAGCCAGAAGTGTGGAAATTTCATATTCAGAACTCTTGGTTTTATGCCATCTGGTCCCGGTGACCTTCCTAACCTGCCTGACTGGTCTAATATTTCCTGTTCATTTACTTCAAATTGATCTTTATCTTATAGACAATCTGCTACAGAAATGCATCAGGTGTGAGAGTCAGAGCACTAAATGCCTATACAGAGATTTCACTGAGTTTCCCTGCTATGTCTTCGTCAACCCTGCATGTCCCTTCTATGCCCTTGCCATGAAGTAAAGATTAAGTCCTTGATGATGCTCGCCTTATGAATTATCCATCTTTGTCAAGGATGAAAATTAGTTGTCCCAATTGTTAAGTGAGTGGAGTAAATTTTGAAGTTTGTGTACATAACCCTAATGTATAATCATGATGTGATCTTAGTCCTAAATAGAAGTTCTGAATAGTAATGTTCTAAGGAACACTAGAACATAGAACCTAAAACATAATTTTCTATTAGGTACTATTTTCACAATCTGCATAATTTGCAAATATTTAAAGACTTTGACATCCTTCAGAAAAGCATAGGGCTGAGATCGCACACTGAAAAACACACAGAGTTCACTTCCACAAAAGGTGTATCCAGGAGAATCAAAGGGCAAAGGTGTGAGAGAAAAATTAGATACCACTTCAACCAAGACTACAGCAGTTTCATCCCCTTCTTAATGGCTTTGGAAAAATTAAGTTCTTACTTTTGGAAATTAAGCCCTCCAAAAAGATCAACAACATTATTATCAAAGTTTGTGTGCTGCTACATGTGTGCTGTTCCTATGAAGCAAAAATTTTTTCAGTTTCTATACTTCATGCAGGCTAGATTTTAGGAAAACTATGGAATATACAGGAGTGTAAATCAGAAGCACTCACCAACCAAAGCAGAAAGAAAGATTATCAATTGCCTTTGGTAATTAAAGTGATAAGAGGAAATCTATGTTATTTCACTAGAACTACTTAAGCTATTAAAGAAGATTTAGCTCTCACACAATGCCTTTCAGTTTTAAAATATTTACAAACACAAAGCTGTAAAAATTCTGAATGATATCTAAGCCTGCACAGGGAATAGCATAAGGTTTATATGCCTCTTATTGTGTACTTCAGACTATATTTTGGAGGCATTAGAGTGTTTGGGGAGTGATGAGAGAGTCAGAAATTCTTCACCTCAAATGGGTGTTTGAATTAGAATTTGGGACCCCTAACTCCCACAGCTGTGCTCTGCTCATAACAACCTTTTATAAGTTTGGCTCAAAAGTCTGCAGGTCTGAGTTATTTTGTTCATGGAAGAACATATTTCTCTCTGAGAATAACCACCTTTTTTATACCAAAAAGTTGTTATTGGTTTATTTATTGTGAAAGCATCAGTCTTTATTAAACATTAACATGCATTATTAACGTTTAATTTTAAAACAGAATTTTCAGTTAAATGTTTAAACTTGGGACATATACCCAGGAAAAAGTGTTCATGAACTCATGACACACAGTGAGAGTGAGATCAACCCTCAGAAATATGTCATAAAAACAGATTACTAGTTCGATGGCAGTTTGAAATCTTTTCTTCTGAAAAATATTTTTGTATAACCTCAAGGAGACCAGAATGTACTGGCAAATGCTTATACACAAACAACTGGATGTTTCCAACTTCATGTATGGCATTAGTTCTAGTAGCCTCAACATTTCCAACTGATGTAAGTAGTTTTAAACAGATTCAGGTGATATTTGAAGACCAAGGGCTGCTCTGCTTCTCAAAGGGCATAAATGTCCGCTATTCTTAACATGTCTTAAGAAGTTCCTTCTTAAAAGATATGCAAAGATTTTTTATTAGCACACTGATTTTACTTAATGGTAGGACACGAAACGAAACTTTGGCCATCATCACTCCTTAACTGAAAAGACAGAAATCGCACTACCTTATAACAGTCCATTAATTCACATCTGCACAAATAACTGACTGGAGTGGAATACTGAGGTAATATTTTGTATAACTCTATTAAACTCCCTTCTCAAACTTTGGGCTAACTCTTTGCTGGAGCAGAGAGCACTCTTGGCTTTTTCTGAGACATTAAGCATAATTAAGCTGTGTGCAGTAACTTAAAACCTGAAACTAAGTACTGACTACATTTCGCACACCGAGGTGCAATTTCTATACTCAAAATGTCATAAAACAGTCTAAATATTGCCTGAAAAAAGACAGAAAGCTTGAATATAAATATAAACACTAAATTCATTGATAATTGCTCCTCAGCTTAACAGTATATGTTACACATATATTCTCATGTGAGGTCTTTACACAACACCTTCATGTTTAATCTTTAGCAAACATATCAATTCTTTTACCTTTGAATTCTATTCAAATACAATTTCATGTTCTTTTTAGTTCACCTAGACTTTAAAGATTTGAGAAAACTGTACTGGTGTCTGTTCTTTCTGAGAGTTAGACATGAGCTCTGCGAACAAGACCAACCTGCTATCTTCTCTCCATCAGTCTTTGAACACATGGCTCCCATCCAAACAGAGTACAGATAGGGGGGTTTTGGTCAGATATGAATACCACTGCCTTCACCCAAGGTGGTACAGATGGAGTTTCAGCATACGAAATAATCATCTCTAGAATTCCCTAAGACTATCATTCTGCATGTCATTAAAAACACTAAATAACCACCATAAGTAAGTTTACCTCACTGACTTCTCATTCTTTCTGCTGTCCATGTCCGAGACAAAAAAAAAAAAACAAAAGACAAAACAAAAAAATAACAAAAAAAAAAAAAAAAATAAAAAAAAATAAAAAAAAAAAACAGCATGAATTTCATTAGTAAGTCTGTTAAGCTCTTTAATCTTTGGAACTAGTGGAAGTTTCCCCCCTGACCTGCCAATTGAATCCATAAAATATACCGAGAAAAGTTTCCCTGAAAAATAAAGTCAAAATAACATACAAAACTGAGGAGTTCGTTTAAAAACCTTATTAATATATAGGACTCAGTTCTTGCTCATCTCTCAGATATCCTTGACTTTAACTCCAGCATTTGAACTACTCCCAGCTTGAACTCTTAAGGTTTGACTTCTCAGATTATGAGAACTATAATGTGAGTAAATGTCAATATACCGTACATGATTGTAGCAATGAAAACTGTAGTTGTACATGGAGTGAATTTTATCCTATATTATGCAAACCAAAACTGGTGGATCAAAGATGAGTCCAACTTGAATGAGAAGACTCTAGTACAGGGTGTTCACATTGCCAAAGTGAAATTTGTTTAAATTGCCTTTGTGAATGAGAAGGAGGAAAATTACATTTGGAGAATGGGAAATAGAGAGAGTAAAGTAAAATCAGTTAATCCTGGATTTAGAACAGTTGTAGTAATTTAAGCAGAATTCAAAGGAATGCCCATAAAAACAGGGAATATAGCAGGAGAGCAGAACAAAAAGTAATGGAAATTGTTTTCTATTTGAGAATAACAAAGAAAAAAGGAACTGACTTCGCAGTGTACGAAGAGAGTATCCATGCTTCAGAAGACAAACTAGAGGTACAGCAAAGACCCTGGGACATACATTGGCCATTTCAGTGCAAACAAAACATCCATGCAATCCAGAACATTGTCAACAGCAATGACCATAAACAGATACAAAGGGAAACACAGCAACACAAGAAATTTTACTTTCCCCACTATTTTCAGCTATGGGGATTTCCTGATTCTGATGTGATTTGTCTGTTTCATGGCATTCAATACATCTCTCTTTCAATTTCTTGTACAGTTTCTCCTGTAACACATGTAAAATTTCTGTATCTCCAACACATTTTGGAAAGGAAAATTCCATAGTGCTGTTTGTGACCTTGTCCTCTAGCAGTTTCATTTTATGGTCTTTTTGTCTTAAATTGGAAGAAATGGAGATGAAGAAGTTCAGACCTTAACATTTGTATCTCTTCTACTCTGTTTTTTTCCCCAACCTTAAACAAAAGAATGCTGCTATAGAAGCTGCACAAGATTACTATAGAACTGAAAAGTTAGCACAGCATTAATGTTTCTCTTACAGATGGGGAAAGCACAATGTCATATTTGAACCCCAATGATGTATAAGTAGCATATGTCCTGTACAACCCCGACAATGTGGCTATAAACTAAAGTCCTACTATATTTAGAGCACCGGTTGACAAAAAGGCAACCTAAAAAGTGATACTTTTCACTCTCACAAGCACCAGTTAGTGGCCAACAAACAGTAATGTGGCAAGGGATGTCAGGTAGTCATCTTCAAGTCATTTCACATCATGAGAGTGTGAAATTAATTTACAAATTAATAACTTTATAAAGTTAAAAAGTAGGAAGAAAATATGTGGGCCTGAAAGATCATGGTGTTGGCTCAGAATACACAGGACAGGCAGAGAATGGCAAGTTGATAATCACCATTCTCATCATTGCTATTATTATTATACAATCCCACCCACAATTCAGTCTGAAAGTGTCCTTGTTAAAGCAGCTGTGGCCTGAAGGATAAACAACAGTACACGTAGTCACCATCAGGGAAAGAAGGAACTCAACAAACAAAGCCTCTTGATTTGCTATCAAGGTTGTCTTGTTTTCAGATGACCTGCCTTTTTCTGAATTCCCCTTGGTAAAGGTTATTTGCAAATGCTTATTAAACACTGCTTCTTAACATTCTCTCTGTGCCTTGTGATTGTAACACAAAACAAATTAATAAACTTTCAAGCTGATTGTTTTATTTCATCTTTTTCCAGATTTCATGGTGATATCAGAAAAACTTGACACTCTCTTGAACTCTTCACCTCAGAATCCGGCATGTGCTGTATTTCGTATACCCCCTTGGGATTCATGTCCTCTAGTTAATCTTCAGCATGCAAGAAAGCTAAATGGAAAGCAGCTTTTCAGCTAAGAAACCTATCTGAAGAAAAATGTTATATTTTCTACCCATCTTAGTTTATATATATAATTTTTTGTTTTCTGTAGCTCATTCAGTTATTATATTCATGACACTATTGGTCAGATCACTAACTAAGCATGTTCTACACAGTGCACTATCTGATGATACATTACAGAAAAACCCAATCCAATTACAAATATTTGTGAACAGTTGAAATTCAACCATAAAAGAAATATGTATAACATTTGTGCAAAACTTGATATAAATGGCATACAACAACAACAAAAAATCAACAGGCGAGTAAACCTGAAAGACACTGCATGATGAAATAACTGCTGGACAGAGATGTCAAGACAGACCCTAAAAGAACAGGGAGGAAAAAGCATGGGATCATTCTGGATAGGAAACTCCAGGTGGAATCATCAACAAGAATCCAACAAAGAGTATCTCTAAAAATGGAAACAAACAATGGAAATTTCAAAATACCAGCAAATATTTTTGTGATGTATATCCTGCTTTTTCTACATTCATCCTACTTTCATATTGTTCTTCTTGATAAAATAAAGGAAATTGGAGGGGAATAAATAGTTCTATATCTTAGGTGTTCTATATGGACTGTTGCATTCACTGCACATCCTTCAAAAAGACTTGAAGTTCAATGCTTATAATTACCTACATTTCCATTGTAAGGTAAGATTTCTGCTGTACAAAACTTTCTCCCTGTTATGAATTGAATGCTTTGCTTGCACTACACCTTTTGCACATTTGATCAACAAATGTAAGACTTCATTAAATCGCAAAGAGCTTAAGCTAATACAGAAGGGGTTTATTTTTCTAGGCATGGTTTGCATTATAACTACCTGCAGTTCATTTTATACCTGGAGAGCTTTATTTGCCAGGAAAAGAAAGGAATATGCTTATCTTTAATATATGATCATTAAATAAACATCTTTCATGCAAGAGATTTGTTATATTAAAGAGTATTAAAATTATATCAGCCAGCTCTTTTATTTTGAAAGACTGCATACAAGTGAGGAAATACAGTAATAGAGATGTAGAGAGGTATAAATAATAAGAACAGCTTCTCTCTCTCTCTCCAAAGAAAAACTCTATTATTTTACATGCTATCCTGACAGTCCTCCCTGGGATGTAAAATTACTCCAATCCATAGCTAACTTTGGGTAAGATACTTTGAGTTTCTACCATGGGTATGCAACTCCGTCTAATTTTCCATGAGACCCAAGTATCAACCTCTCTTTTCAGTCCTAGATCAATCAGGCACCCCCAAATGTCCTATTTTTCCAGTGATTCTCACACTGTTAATGAAGGGAGAAAATGTAACTAAGCTTCTCTAACTGCTAGCAGCAGCCAGTTGCATGAACGTGATTTGTCAGCTAACAAATCTGTGGTTCACTAAGGACTATTAAAATTCTCCTTGGGCCCAAAAACACTTAAATTTTTCAAAAATACAAAGTATTTCTCTTGTACCTTCAGAATAAATCTTCCAGAAAAGTGTGTCATATGGGTGCTGGCTGTTTAGAACCATTAATTTCAAGCAAACTGGTCACACAAATTAACTGTTCTCTCCACCTACCCTACACCATGCCCTGAGCTGACCATCCTTGAGTCTAACTCTTCCCATTCAGAAATGGGAAAACAATAAACTCTTGGGATGATCCGTTATATCAGTGAAGACAGGCAGTGAAGAACTTCTGTGTAAAACTTTCCCTCAAAAATAGCAAAAAAAAAAAGGCAACCACATAAAGGAGCAACCTCAGAAAAGCAGAATTATTGGTAGGTCCAGAGTGAAATCATGGAAAGCATCGGTCCCCCACACCAGATCTAGCAACACTCTGTTATGCACTGGGTTTTTAATCTTAAGAGTTGCTACGCCTCTTGATCACTGTTAATGGAGTATTTGCCCTACATCAATATTACGTGCAATTATTATCAGAAAAGTATTGCCCTAGATCTAATGCTAGGAAATATCTGAAGAGTCAGGGTTCACCTGTGTTCAAAAGAATGTGTTACAGGTAATACGTTTTTCTGAAGAACTCAGATAAGGTATTACTTGCGGATTTTTGGGGGGGGTTTGTGGGGTTTGTTGTTATTATTGTTTATTTAAAAAAGTTTAAAAACATGAGTTCATATGAGCTGTATGAAATTTGTTGTATAAAATTCTCACTGTTTTGTTAAACGAGAAAAAGCAAGCTTTAGTTCATATCCTGTTCCTGCGTAAAATTCATTTTCATGCACAGTTTCTCCCTTTCCATGGGTTTTGTTCCACAGAAACCCTCATTTCTACTGGTTTCAGTCAAGCAACTCTAGATTACTCAGACAGAGAAACAGGTTTTTCAACAGTTCTATAAATCTCTGATACTCCTCTGAAACTGCTGCCAACAGGTGGTAAACTGTTATCATTCGCTGCAAACAATTTTGCAGCACGGGCATCAGGATGCTACACTAACATTTAGTGCAAAACAAATGGACTTGCAAAATTCCTGGGACCACACAGTAGGTTTATTCCAGCCATGAAGCAGCCGTCAGATGGCAACAATTTTGTCACCACTAGTACAGAACATAATGGAATATGTGTCCTGGAGCTGAAAAGCTCCATAACTCATTAACTATCCCCTGAGTCATGCCTGTCACCACTAGCTTTAAGTTTTAATTTCCTTGCTTTCACTGGTTGTCAGGGCTATTTGACTATATCTCTTTTGTGTTTAATCAGCAGTACCAATGCTTTTGATGAGCTTATGTTGCTAACCTGGTGCTCCAGGAAGCCACAAACATAGATTTGTTTATACAGGAACAAATTAAGTACAGCTCTTTACTTTGAGACAGAAAAAATAACTAGTCCTATGAAACATAACATCTTTAGTAGAAATGCTTTGGAGAGCTAGATTATCAAATGTAACAGTTCAGTGGTTCAATTCATACCTGACAGGCTTCAAAGAATATATATGCAAATTGATCTCCCAGCTGCAAGGGTAATTAACATGGGCTGCTGCAGGGGGCTCTTCTTCCACCCATTCTGTTTCATTATTATTTTAGTGACTTTACATTTTTCTCAAGCCACTGTCTTTTGGTATGGAAATAAATTTAACTTCCTCCTTTATGTAAACTTCATTACACCACAATCAGCAGGGAGTCTAGCCTGCTGGAAGTGAGAATGTTTGAAAACCAATATAGCCTGACATAAAGCTTAGCGCTGTACAAATACTTTTGTTGTTGATATTCTTATGTGTATTTTTGTGGTTTTGCCCAGTACACATCTTGTAGTGTTAAAAGGGACTACAGTAAGCTCAATTCATCCCTTGCACTTAAACCAGTTTAACAACACTGAGACAGAGCTAGCAAAGGATGAGGGAAGACAAAGAATCTTGGAACATGCTGTTTAATCCATCTTTTCCTAGGGCATTAAAATCGTATTTGTACTCAAGCCAGCACACTTTTTCCCCCTCCCAAAGCAAGAAGGACACAGCCCTAAGGGTAGAGCACTTCACGCAGTATTGGACCTGTTGGCCATGTACTGGGTCATGAACTGAAGTATGTGGTTCTGTTTCCTCAGAGATGGGCTCTCTGAATTGTATATTGTTAAATGTTCTCCATATGGTTATGAAGAAACACCAAAACTATTTTCCCATTATCCAGTAAGAGTGAAACTTACAGGGAAACAATCACATTACACACGTCTGGGAAAACTATAGACATAAAAACATTACTGCTTTTGGATACCTTTCATAACTAGAAACTTGTGTACGAAGCCATTTCTACAAACTATGAAGGAAAATCATATGTTAAATCATTTTAAGCAAATGGTTATGAGTAGATATAAAGTAACAGGTATATCTGTAATTCATAAGTGGCTAAACTTTCCTTTACAGAGGGTCACTCAAGTCAATTGATTTACTACAGAGATAAATGTAATCCAGCCCACAGCATGTTTCCATGTTACACATCTTTATATCAAAGTTTGATAACGTTTTTTTCCACAAAAGCCTTTACAAGCTTGAAAGAACAGTGTGTATGTGAATGCATGCATGTGCATAAACACAAATCTGTGTTAAATAAGGTTGGGGAAATCCTGTCAATTGTTATACTATTATGTTAAGCATTCAGGCAGTTTCCTCATCAAATCAGTGTCAGCTACACAGAAAAACTTCAGTCTGTATGTTACTAGATCTAGGCCAGTGCCCTGAAGGGCCAGGTCATGCCCTGTATTTATTCTCATCTGATGCCAGAGTGCTAAACAACTAGAGGATCTCTTCTGCTGCCTACACACTATTGCATATCCAACACTTAACCGAGGTTAATTGTATGTATGCGAAGAGGGCTCTGGTGGGAGTGGGAACAGAAACACTACTGCATGGCTGGATGAGGCCAGTCCCAACTCTGGATATCAATTCCACATCTTTCCAGAAAGTCAGTAAATGAACTATGAGATGGAAAAAAGAAAAATATGAAAGAAAGAGAGAGAGCATGCGTGCGCATGCTAGCTGTTTGAATCAATTTAATATTTATGAAGATATATTGTTTTAAGCATTAACAGATGGGATTTTTCAGCAGTGCTTTATAGAATTAGGTACCTATTTTCCCTTGAATTTTATTGCTGGTTGAGAGTTTATCCTTCTTAACCTCCTTGGAATAAGCCAACCTGCATTTTGGTCTGAAAAAGGAGACTTCATAAATTACGTGTTGCCAGTATGGCAAATTGCACCTTTATGAGGCAATTTCTGGCAGATTAGCTGATGTGCATCACCACAGCTTCACATTCAAGTGATTTGGACATGGCCCATAATGAATAAGGCATTCCCAGCAACAGAACACTGATTTTGCATTATTATAAACCAGGGGTTGACAGCAGAATACTGATTTTGCATTATTATAAACTCAGGACTGAAAGTTACTGCTGTCTGGCAAGTGTTCAGCAATCATTTGTTGGCAGTCTCAGTTGAAGGGCGAAGGACTGGGAGAGCAGGGAATCTGAACACACATCTTTCTGTATGAAAGTCTCTCCAGTCAGTGTTGAGAAATACTCTCAGCCCAGAGAAGGGGCTGAGGGTTAAGCTTCCCATCATCACTCCTGCATCATGGAAGAACAAAATTTGCATTTTCAGAGTGGACAAACCTCCATGTCCCACAAAACTCAGGTTTTAAAATAGTTACAGAGAAAATGGCAGACCTGTAATAAAAGCATGAAATGCTGACAGGATAAGCTAACATTCACAAGCAGGGAGCAGGGACTGATTTTTTTTTCCACCTCTTTCCAGTTCTGCTATAGAGCTGAAAAGGATGAAGTGGCCAACAAAAATTCCTCTTCTGTAATTTTCCACTCAGTCTGCAGAATGGTTATTTAAATGCCACTTGACCTTGAATGCAAAAATAATCTGTCCTTTATCAGTCGTGTCTTTTCATGGCCTGACTTAGAGCATCAAATTTACATCCCGCCTTACTGTTATAATGTTATAACTTCTTGTTATAATGAATGCAAGCAAGTACCTGTGCTCCAGAAATGCATTCCTCTTCACTGTATAAAATGAGGAATGCAGATGCCTTTTGTCTGTCACTTGCCATTTGACTCTGACCTATGGGCACCACCGCCCTCTGTTAGATCTGGCTCAGAAACCCACCCCTCCCTTCCACTCAAGGCCTCCGTGTTTTACAGGAATGCAGTGCTCAGGCTTTTGAAAACTGAAAACCTCAAGTCATTCTTATGCAATAAAAACATTTCTCCTTTTTCACCCTGCACATGTCTTTCTCCGTCCACTCTTCCTATTATCCTGTGTTACTAAACTTAGCAAGATTCCTCAAGTGAAAAAAATACCCACCTGAGTAAGAGCTGGCAAGGCCAAGCACTTAGATTATACAGCTGTGGATTCAGCTGAGTCCTCCCCTCATACTGCACAGTGCAGGGCTGGGATACTTGGCAAGGGTGGGCTTCTTGTGCAAAACTGCAAGGCAGACAATGGAGTGGGATATGGAACAGGCACAGCTTTGACTCCTGTTTAGCACACAGGAGCAAGAGGCAAACAAGAGGAAGGAAAATTTAACTGTGGGGAAGGGAAGCTTCACTAGCCCTTCCCACCCACTCCCATTCACATGAGAGTGTGTGCTTTTCTGGGCAGAGGCAGTAACTCTGTGCTTGAGAATGGTTGGCATCTGCTGGGGCTGTTTCTGATTCTTTTGGAGCATGCTCTGAGACAAACTGCAACGAGAGGGAAATTCAAGAAAGAGTAGAATAACATGGGTAAAACAACATCTCCTCACAGAATAATTAATGCACATCTAAATTATTATGCATTCAGTTAAAATGCAAGTATAAGATTTTATTCCCCTGGCTCTTTACACTGAATTCAACACACTGATTATGCAGCCTGGAATAAAGATGTTTCCCTGACAAAACCTAACTCAATGATCTGCAAGGCTCCTGATAGAACCTTCTAACAAACTGGAGAAATTATGGGTCTGTGGAAAACAACACTGCCCTTCTACATCCCCACCAGCAGTAGTTTAAATGAAAATGCCCCAGAACAGCTGAGGCCACTGTAATTCTTTTGCCCATTTTCAAAAGGCCTTTCAAGCACCACGCAGGGTGCACTGACTCTCCCTTCTGAACACTGAGTTGTGCAAAACTGATGTCCTATGTCCTCACTGCAGCATACAGTCTACAAGCAACACCGCTGGACAGCAGAAGCCACTGGGCTTTCTCTGTGAAAGAGCTGCTATTCTGGGATTCTTTTTGTCAAGTCATGAAGGCAGGAGAAACAAATGTCCTCAACATCTATAAGGAGCCACCAAACTGCAGATCTGAAGAAAAACCTCTGATTAGACACTCTCCAGCTAATGTTGGATCAGTGTCAGCAGAAAAAGCAGCAAGTTGCACTATGCTCAGCATGTGCAGAATGGAGACAAATGTATTGGAGAAATTGCAACTTACCAAGGGAGAAAAACTGATCAACTCCACTCTCTTACTTTGATTCATAGTCTCAGGACCTGGTAAAAATATCAAGACATCAGAAACACATCCCTATTGTGCCTCTGAATGGACTTCTGGAAGGAATTGTTCTGTAGTCAGGAAACAGCTGCCAGGGTCCTGCCAACTCATATGGTCAATAACCATTTCATTGCAGTCCAGCCATTAAGCCAGACATCCCCTTGTACAGACCTATCCTCAGTTTGGCCTCCCCTTCAAGCACAAAGTTTATTTATCCCTTTTCAAAGCCACCTTTTTAAGCAGATATTTACCTTCACCTACTGTGCCATGAAGTATGTCTGGGCATGACTAAGTGCCCCAATGAACTGGCATTCTTCTGGCCAGTATAAAGCTCAAGGCAATTTCTTGTAATGTCTTCACTGACTTGGAAAGTATCAGATATGGGTCATTTCACATGTTTTTAATGAAAAAATTCTCAGCAAGACCCAGCACCTGGACATTTTCAGGTTAGTCTGTTTCCTGCAAGACAGCAATGTGTCTTAAATAATACTACCAAGTTGTCAAGTGAGGGTAAAAAAAGAAGAAACATTTGGAATGCACACACTATCACAGTGTCAAATTTTTTTGTAAAACAAAAAGAAATATCTCTCTAACTTAGAAATATGTTGGTCATTTAATTAGTTTTGTCAAATAGATGATTCTGCCCTGGAAAGTGATGATGCAGGATGGTATTTCTGAATCTGGTTGGTCTCACCATGATACAAAGTGCCAAGGAAATCTTTTACTGCTCCTGTGACTCTGTATTTACTCCAGGTACCTCAGAAATTCCCGCAGCACTAGAAAGGTGCTGTTGATCTCACCCCCCAGCCCCCAGTGCCTGCAAAAAAGCAAAGTAGGAACATCACAGACATAACGTCCTCCATGGGGGGGGGATCCTGTTAATCCAACACAGAGCTGACAGCTTAAAAAGTCCTGGGGACCCTTCACCTAAATGTTTTCAAGGGCTGAAACAAAATATGAAAGAAACCATGTATCATTAAAAATGTTCTAGACCTTTTGGCACACAATCATATGTGCTGAGAGTGGTAAGTGAGGGAGTTTGCAGCGATGTCTGCAGGTTGAAAAACCTGGCAACGCTTCATTAGAGTCCTCCCCCTCCCCAGTTAAGGTCCTGCCAAACCTACACACAGAGCACAGGCGGTATTATGGACAAGTACAGGTTAGACAGATCTATAAAAGCGTTCTGAATCCTTGACACATGGAGCAGCCAGTGTAACACTTAAGAAAGGACACACCTTTGGCTTTTCTCAGATGACCTACCCCCAGCTGTTGCCAATGGCTATGCCCTGATACCCTGATAGCTGTGTATCACCTGGTGGAAGGCACGAGAGCCGATGCGGTAACCCCACAGCAGGTGAGTGGGTCCAGTGTTTTCTGGGCTCCCTGGCAAATGGGTGCAGTTAAAGTTCCCACATTGACTACTGCAAACTGTGTCACCTGCTGAGGATCAAAGCCTTGAAGGATCTACCCTTTTCCAAAACAACAAAACTCAAGGTTTCTCTGAGTCTTAGTCTTCTTCCTTTAAAGCACAACTGGGAAACCTGAGCACTGAAACTGCAGAAACAACGAGAACCAAGAAAAACAGCCAGGTGATAATGAGAGTTATGATGTCCTGTAAAAAGAAATATATTTGCAGGGCTGAATAGCTTGGAAAAACTCTGGGGAGCAGGGAAAGGGAAATGGAGGTGAAGGCAAGAGTGTGTTAGTAATTAGATGAGAACAATAAGTCTAATATCATTTATTTCCTTTACTTGGTGTATCAGTTCCCTGGATATGAGGTTAAGAACATGTAGGAATAGCAGCTGTGGCATCATTTTCAAGACAATTCCTGGGAAGCTGCCCAAAACACACATGGCCAAGCAATGTTAGGGGATGTAAAAGCATCATCCTTCTCACAATGTCCTGATTTTTTGCAATCATAAAACAGACCCTGCATTTTTCGGGTAGCTTGGGGCTAATTCCAGACTCCTGGCATTCTGCTTTTCAGGTATTCCTTATCAAGTTCAGATATGCATACTATTTCTTCCTTGCTTCCCACTTTGTGTTTGGAGGTGACTACAGTTCAGTGATGGGGGTTCGTGAAGCTCAGTGATTCAGGTAGCTTTTAATTCCAAAGTTTTTGCATGAAGGATTAGGTCCTGTAAATATCCATACTGCGACATAGAAAAATACTGCAAAAAAGTCTCTAAATGATGTGATCACCTAAATTTTGGATGGATGATTTTACTTTTAATTTTTAGCACTCAAACTCTTAAAATAAAGGCCACATTGACACCTTGTACAGCCTGGCTTTCTTTCTTAACCCTATTTCTCTTTCCTAGACCAAGTTTTCTACCTTGACACCCCATCTGTTTGGCTCTGCTCGCTCACTTAGAGAAACATAGAGTCAGTAGTTTAAGCGCAGGGCTCACACCGAAATCCAGTGCCAGGTGACTTCCAGCCACAGGGACAAAGTCAGAAAGGCTGGGCTGGATTACCAGCACTACTGGCAGCACCCCACTGCCCACATTAGCCACCTCTAGTCTGTTGCTGGTGTTCATGCTTTTTTCCACTTCAAACAAAACTACATTTGTTATTTTAGACAATACAAACACTGATTCTTCAGTAACCTTGTTCTTTTTGACTGAGGCAGGTGAATTCAGCTGGCAGATCAATGGGTAGTCTCTTTTGGGAGAGGAAAGGGCTGGAGGTGATAATTTCTTGATTCAACACAACTAGATGAGGACATGAGAATGAAACTACCACTAATAACTGTGGTGAGAAAATCCAAAGCTCAAATAAGCAAAAATTTTCCCTTTTCTTGGAAACAGCTACTTTATCTAAGTGCTAAAGCAGTAGCTAAGTGCACAAAGATCTTTGCATATTTGTATAAATGGTTTTTTAAATGACAATATTATGAGAAATTGAAAGTAAAAGCTTTATTATATATGTCTATATTTCTATATAACTCAGTTTCTATTAATATTTTACAGGTTCTGGCTTCTGGGATTATCATATTACTTACATGTACATTCATACCCATTTAAAGATAATTGAAAGTTGTGATTAATGTGATCATATTTTTCTCTTTATGAAGAAGAGGTTTTTAAAACACTTTTATATTAGAATTTTATTTTTTAAAAATTTTGGGAGGATTATATTAGAAGACTAATTTCCAAGAAAAATTTTCTGGAAGGTATAACTAGCTTTTTCAAAACAGTTCCAGTAAAGAGGCAGAAAACTAGCCCTACCTACTGTTTTTATTACTTATAAAAAATTGCAGGTACTTCTAGATATCACAGGGATGTATTAATAGCTTCTGTCAAGCCTAAATTTTGTCACCAATCCCTGCTATTTTCCAGTAGCAGGAAGCTGTGGACTTAATGTTAGAGATTCTCTGGTTTTCAAGAACAAACATTTTTCCTCAAACCCTTTACAAAAATGTTCCATAAAGCTGTGCCTTCCCATGCAGTGACAGAATATCCTTTCCCACAAGAGTCTCCAGGAAATTATTCCCATAGATAATTTACTCCTGTAAATTCTGTGCTAGGAGGATCTTGCACACATCTTGAAGTTCCTCTGCTAGTAAATGGTATCAGCTGCAGAAATAGTAGATGTAGACAATGTTTGTAGACATGGAGCTTACATCCCAAGATGCAAAATCTTGCTTTAACTGTGAGATCTACATTTAAAAATAACACCTACTTACATCGAAGGCCCAGTGGCTACATGGATGAATGATAAATGAGAGCACAACAGATTCCTATGTGAGAGGAGGAGGAGTACTTTCAGGACCTGCAATTTAGCCAATACCAATTCCTACTACTGTTTCCCAATTAGCCAAAAGAGGGGGCTAGTTCATTCCTTTTTTCCATGATTTTAAAAAACATGTTACTACTTCCTGACCTTGGGTTATTGGAATATTTCTGACAGAAAATGAGCTGGAATCTTCTCCGGCGGCACCTTTATTGCTAGCAGATTGACTCACAGTGAGGACCTTTGCTTTCCATTTTGTTCACAACACTTCCACCTGCATGACTGTGCTTCATAATAAAAGGCCTCTGCCTAACCATGTACCCCACATCTCCGTTGGACCATTTAATGGCATCAAATTGACTGCATCCAGCAAAGAAGACCTGTTGGACGGTGCAGACTGTGCATCTTCAGCAATGGGAATGTGCATTATACTGTTCTTTGCCTATAGCCCAGCAGAAAACCAGGAGCAGAAAAGTTGTTACGCAAGTTTCAGCTTTAAACATCTTTGACTTATTGCTGTGATTATACTAATTGCTCATCTTCCTAGTGGGAGGTTGCAGGAAGCTGTTTTGAAGTAATCAAGCTGAGATGTGGTCTTCTATTTATAAGAGGACTAGAAATCTTACTCTCCCAAAAAGAGCATCTAATTGAATCTCTAAAAAAGAGCAGATACGATTTCTCTTTCTCTTCCTTGGAATCTCACACAAGAGCTTGTGACTTCATTCTTCCTCACTGTGAATGTCTGTGAGTGATGCTGCCTGACAGTACTACGGGCAGTGTATGCTCTCCCTTTTTCCCAGGCTTTGATCACACGGCAAAACCTCTGCACCTCTGTAGGAGCTGCAGGATCATCTAATGGAGCTATATGGTGCCAGATGAATGTACTTATCACACAACTCCTAAGTATGAAAATAAAGTTTCGTATTTACACCAAGGGTTTTTGGCCCAAAGCAGTTTAATGCTGTAATGTACACATAGAGCACCAGTTAAAAAGAGGAGCTCCTAGCTGCTGTACAACCGTAGCCCCAAGGAAGCTCTCCCCCTCAACTGATGGGAAAGGGTAACTTGGGTCAAGAACACTTTGATCTATGCTTATCACAATAAGGACCACTGTACATTTTTCCTCATGTAAGACCTTTCACAGCAAAAAAAAAAAAACCAAAAAAAAAAACCAAAAAAAAAAAAACAAAGGCCAAAAGCCTTGTATCTATCTCAGACAAATGAAGGCAGAGCCCAGCACCAGCAGGATTTTAACCAATATTTCTAACTGAACTATTGAGAACCTTTGTGTGATAAAGCCAGGGTAGCCTTCCTCAGAGCAACAAGATCATTCTGCTGAGATGAGGTTAAATTTTATCATAGATTACAGGCATGAGTTTGCTGTTGTAGATAATGTTGTTATGTTTGGGGTTTTTTTTCCTAGTTTATGACTACAGTTTCTTGGTAAAACTGGGCACGTATTCTTAATAAGTTGTTCCAGGAAAGTCAAAATTACTTGATAGCAAAGGTTATGTTTTGCCCAATGCTTTCAACCAAAGAAAAAGAAAGTGGAAAATCTAAGTGAACTGTTCTGACATTTCTGAAGCACTTCATTTACAGGCACATGCAATAAACACAAAGGAAATAAAGAGCTAAATCCACACTGGTACTGAAGGAAGCAGCAGAAGTGACTTTTTTATCACAGTACATTCACTAGTAGGGATTTTACGGAGGCTGAACAAAACTCAGGTTAAAATCCCTCCTCAGCACAAGGGGATTTGAAGGCATGTGTTTCATCTCCCAAGGAAACATCTTACTCAGTGACTGTTCTGTAAGGTACCCCAGGGTAGAGAAAATGCAAGACAAGATGCTTCTTCAGTCTATATTTGCCTTGAATATGAATATGGATTTACAGGAGGGGCTTTAAATATTAATTAAGATGGCTTAAAGTCTTGGTTCTTTAAATTCTATCTAAGAGCTTCTTACCTAAACACTGGTATTTCTGGATGTAGCCCCATCTCACCAAATGTCTCCCAAAAATTGTGCAACAATATCAACAGGACTATGGATAAAAACACATCCCAGACTAGCATGCACGTCAAAGCACTTTCCTGGCAATGATATTCGTTTGAGATATCATTTCAAATCACCTTTGGCAAAAGGATCTCTACTGAGGTCTCCTACACCGTGTATGAATGCCCCCCAGCCGAACTTTTCAGGGACAGGGATTGATGGCTGTGTAAGGCCTATTTTTAGATATCCACAGATACCGGATGCTGAGACACAAGGAAAGAGGGGTTTAGAGAGGAGAACTTAGCATGGGAAACAGGCAGGATTAGGGACTACCATTTGATTGTTTTATTAGACAGACTCATAGGAGTCAGAGGCCAGGGAGAAAAGATTGCTCTTGAAATGGGATTTGAAGACAGTCAGGAGGTCACTGAAACAAACAGCAGGGTATCTGTTACAGAAGCTGAGATTCACAGGAGAAAGACTAGCAGAAAAAGGTCCAAAATTAAAAGTCCTCATCTCCCTCTATACATCATCACAAATCAATACAAAACAAGTAATTCACAGAAAGAGGCAATTTTGTGTGTTTGTTTGCAAGCCCTGGTGGGTCTATTGGCTGGAATGCCTATTGTTTCTATCCTTGGCATGACATACACGGCACAGGTATCATGATGTATATAAACCATGAAAAACTCCAGTGTGTTTCATTACCATGAGAAATACAGGGGCTGGCTGCTTTTGACAGCCAGTGATGCTATTAGCTAGCCTTTTGCGTTGGTAGCTGGAGAAAATTCAGTCAACATATTTTAACCTTCTGAGCAGTCCCAGCACACTGTGATCTTACCAAAGCAGCTGATAACAACAGAAGTACAAGCTCTGCGTCAGACAAACAGCAGCTGGGGGAAGGGAGCTCTGCTCTCATTCCTCCCCCACGCCAGCCCAGCATGTAGATCAAGCTTGTCATCCCTTTCAAGGCAAAAGGCATTGACAACATCTTTCTTCCTCAAATAACAGAGAAGGAAGGGATCTTACCACTGCACTGGATTATACAGTGGCGAAAATACACAAAAGCACTGGACAGCTCAGAGAGCACAGGGAGGACAGTCCAAACCTACCTGATGCTGGGACTCCAGCATAGACCTTGCATTATAAACTGAATTAGGCTCTGCTCCAAGACAAATCGTGAACTCTGCTGACTTAATTTCAGCTCTTCTCTGCAGCCTTTCATTAGGAGTTGTAAAGGTTCCTTCTGAGCTCTTTCAAAGTAAGGAAACCCAAGTGGTCTCCAATTTCAATTGTGCACTGTGATGAAAGTAGGCTGTCTGGGAGGAAAAGGGGGGTAAACTGGCCAGCCCTTTCAGTTCAGCCTGGGACTCACATATGTAGGAGTGCAGGAATTCCTCAGCTTCGCATTTGGAAATGGGCCCGGGTCGGAAAGTAAAAATAGAAAAGTGTGTATGCAATTCTAAGAAGCTCAGCTGCAAGGAAGGGGGAAAAAGTTTCCTGTAGACCTTGATTCAAACTTTTTCAGAAATTACAAGGACAAAGATGAAGCAGCTCCAGGGCTCCATTTCATTTTGGAAGTCATAATTCATTTTTCTGCACAGTGGAAAACTATTCCAAACCAAATGAAACTTTTTTTAATCTTGTTTTATAATTTGCTTAAAAAAAAACCAAAACACTCAGGTAAAATATCCATATATAGTTTCCATGGTTATTTTATGTCAGGACCACATTTTAACCATTAGCCTTTCAACACAACAAAATGAGAAAATATCTGGTAAATGAAGAGAATTAACAATAGATAACACTGTTTCTTTAAGCTCTAGCCTTAGCAGAGAGCAGCTGTATTATTTCCCTCAGGGAATACAGTACAGCTTCCTTGCTCAAATCCCAGAATGGGTGAAACAGGTTTGCATGAGCATGTGTACCAAAGAGAACTGAGTTTAGAGCAGGATGCAGAAATCATCTGTATATGTAAAGCTCATGCAAATTCCCTGTAAACACCCTCCACCTTGAGAAGGTAAGTACACAGGAAACCAAGGAGTAGCCAATACGGGATTAAAATATCCATCTCTTGATCCTGTCTTCTCAGTGATGGATTGTGCAGGACTTAGCCAGCAATACCTGGCTGTGTGAGTGTGTGCATGTATGCAGATACAGCTACACACAAAGGAGACAGCTGCAAGTGAAGACACAAAGGCCAGGACACCATTGTCCTTGTCCCTGGGTGTGTCCTTACTCCTCCCATGACAGAGCACACCAGGGCATGCCCTGGAACACCACCCTGGGTAGAGTAACTTAATTGTGCCTACCAAAAGCAGCCTCGAGGTAGCTCTGCAGCAAAGCCCCCATGGCCTTCCCATGCCAGTTACCAGGGGCCTGAATGGTTTGACCCCTTGGCTTCTGGGGCTTCTCATTACCCCATAGCCCCCAGACTGGCACTACGTGTCCCACAGCATGGGACCAACATGGTGACAGGGTAACTGCAGGTGAGAGGGACACAGAAGATCCCTTTGCGAGGCTCCTTCCCATCACTGGCAAAATCTACAGCATCCCTGGACGGCCAAGGAAAAGCTGTGCTTTGCCTAGGACTTACTAGACCCAATAGGATAAGGTCATCTTCCTGGACCTTTTCAGATATATTTTTATATCAACACACAAATGAGGAGGAAACATAACTGCTGAACCCCAGAGGAAGGATGCATGCATGGGAAAATGCATGCACTTTCAAAAAAGTTAACAGCACTGTCAATTCACTGATGTCCATTTTGATCCAAGATTCTATTCTATTCCTCTTTCACAAGTTTTTTTGGGGGAGTGGGGGGAGTAACAGTATTAAAGTAATTTTACATGAAACAAGAGCACTCAAAATTTCAAACAGATCATGCATGAAACAGCAGAAATGTAAGAGCAGCATTTCAGCAGTTCTACTTGCAGAATCAGAGCAGAATATAGCTTAAATGAATAAATAAAATTACAAGTAATTTTGTTGAATTATATCATTCAGTTTCAGTTGTGTCCCCCAATTCAAACAGCCTAGTGATTGATATGTTATTGTGAATTTGTGTATTGTGTCTGTAATTAATGTGTTTTGGAATGACCCTCGGAGAGTAAATCAATAATGGAAATAAGAGACCTCCAGTGATTTGGATTTCTGACTCTTCTCAATCAGTTTTTGAGTGGTAAGAATTTATATTAAGAACAAAAATCATCCCGAAATATGTATGGTAACAGTTTCCGCAATACAGGTCCTCACATCCCTGAATGTTATTACAAAGTACTTTGTGACTTTCAGGTAGGTAGGGGAACAAAGGCAGATAGGGGAAGGAAACAGGTACACACTTTCCAAAACAAGTTTCCAGCCTTGATCACCTCAAAGCCACGAGCTAAATGGCATACGAAGAGGATCTATGAAGAACAAACTAGCTGTGAATACTCTTGATTTGGGAAGGAGTTCACAGATCAAAACTCATGAAGCTCTTCTTTTACAATGGAGTAAGGCAAGATCTTCGAAGTTCATCTTTCAGCATTCAATCAGCAGGAGGCTGAGGCAATGCAGTCCTTTCTCCTTGCTTTCAGAGTGGTCCACAAAGCCAAGTCCTTTCATTTGAGGGTATGTCTGGATGGTAAATCTCTTTGTCTGATATTGTAACCTTGAAAGTTTCACTATTCCAAGCACTGCTGAGGGTTGTGCTACTAAAGTCGTGCAGGAGCTGGAGGCATCCCTGAATATCCCCATCACTATCAGCTCTATATCCTAGAGCAGCAGCATGACCACTGTCTTGTTCTTGGTCTTCACATTGCTTATCAAATCCAAACAGAAACCCAGAACTAGATCTCCTCAATTCTAGTGGAGAAATGTCTAGCTATGTAACCAAAGTTTTCTAAACACTCTGTAATTATCTTATTAATTTAAAAGTCTCCAGGCTGGCACTAGTTCATTCACTTCCCTCATCTGTGCTGCAACAAAAGAGATGGGGTTTAAATTTTCACAAGGATTTAGTGTTGCTGAGTCACTGCTACTGAGCTCCAGTTTGGTTTTGCTGCTTTCAAGCTTCTTTTACTGTTTGTTATGAAATGGATAGTGCTCTGCTGTAAGGCTAAATGGGGCAGGGAAGCCTTGATTTTGCTGATGAGCAACTTCATTACTTTGGGGGCAAAGAAGAACAAATTAGTTCAGCTGCAAAAAATGAATATACATACTTTAAGAAGAAATTACTCAAATAGTGAGTATGTATAGGGCAGGTGACAGTAGAAGTCATAAGTATCACTGTTACAGAGCTGCTAAAGTGGGATAATATTTATACACTGCAAACAGATTTATGCTGCTGAGAAAATTTGACTGCTTTTGGGAGTAAACCTCAGAAATGTGTTCCTATGCAGGCAGCACAGTGGACAAACAGACATTTTGGTGTCAAATAAAATGAAATATAAAACAATATAGAAAGGCTCAAATGCAAAAGTGAGAAGTGGATATTCTGTATTATCACTTCTCAAGCCCCTTGTTTGGGAAAGGGTGACTGGGAAGAATATTTACTACTCTTTGTTACTATCATAAACTCAGTGCCCCAGAAGAAGCAAAATGGGTATACCAAACATAAGGAAGTTGCTAGTAGGAGAGATTACAGTCACAGGCATGTCCTCCTCTGACTGCTAGTCATCAGCACCCAGTTCCAAAAGCACATCCCTTTACTCTTTCCAGTACCAAGCCTGCATTGATGGCAGTCTAACTGTGACAGGAGGCGTCAGCGTTCCGTGTACAGTGATCAGCTCTCAACAGCAATGCATTCAAGTATGGATCAAAAATGAGCCATGGTTCAGCCAATCCTGTGTTCCATTCTGGGGAGAATGTGGTGTTTAGACACACAGGAAAACAGAGGCAGCACGTAAAATATGCTAAAAACAGCACACATATGGCTGTTTGTTATTTATTGAGTTCCAATGGTATGTTCAGCAACTTGCATGGGAATCTTCCAATGCAATTATTTAAGTCGTTCCAAGTTATAGCATCTTATTTTTCCACCCCAATATTTACAGACTGGCCTGATTCATTAAGCAGCCTCCAGCTCTTACAGCCTGTGTGGAAATTTTACCAGCAGGATGTATGGGATTTTGCATCTTTAGTATCTGTAGCCAAATGTCCACGACCTGTCCCATGGATATATAGATTGCCCAGTTCTTTTGAATGGGCAAGACCAAATTGTTCTGCTTCACAATAGTTCAGAGACTCCCCTGCTTCCATTGGTTTTATTCCCAAAATCACTAGGAGGTTAAAGGGAAGAACAAACAGGACAAATGCATTCCTGATGTAAGCAGATGAAACCTTATAACCTCATTTTTCCTCTGCCCCCATTTTAGGACTTGTCAGTTGAGCAGCAGCTGTTTACACCAATTATGAATTTGGCCTAAGATTTAGAAATAAAGCAGCAGATTATATTCCATGGAGAGCACATTAAAAATAAACAATGCATTCATGTGTGTGGCAGAACTGAGTCTTGAGTCCTTAATTATAGGAAACAGGAAATGCTTTGGTTTCTCTCCTTCTCAAGATCAAAATTCGTTAATAATTACACCACTTCTTAAAGGTTCCTTCTCCCTTTGGCTTTACTGCCACTGGGGAGGGGGAGGGAAGGGTGGAAGAGGGGGGAGGAAACCAGGGATCACCATAACAATATGAAGGTGGAAAAGAGAGACATTAGACGTTCTAAGATAAGAGCAAGGAAAGCCTTGCATGATAAAATCAGGCAGTCCTTCCCTTTCTGGGCACACTAGGTCATTCGGGAGCATCCAGGAAAATTCTTTTACTTCATTATGCTTTTTTTCAGAGCCATATTTCAGAAGCTGCGGAGGACTATCAAAAGACATTCAGGAGCTGGGGTGCGGGCAGTCTTAGCAAAGATTTCAACGATCTTTAAACCACATGGCAAGTTCTGGAAAGAGATCCAGTTGGAGGTGAAGATGAGGGGACAGGAGTTTTTTTTAAATAAGAATAACCTGGCACTCATCTATTTTAAGACATTGTCTCCTCTGTATTTGCATTTCTTTCTTTTTAAACTAAACAAATTTAAAATTAACAACTCTTTCTGTAATCTGAGCCAGACTCCCAAAAATGCTGCATGAGACAACTCTGTGGCAGCATTTAGTCTGTTGCAGGCAGTCTGCAAAGGCTCAAACCCCATTAAAACACCTTTATTAACATTTTTTTAGGCCAGTATAATGACACACTTTGTACAATACCATAAGTAAAGAGTGAAAATCCAGGCTGCACATTCATTGTAGAAAGAAAATTCATCTCCTGTCAATATTGGGGAAAAAAGGCTGAAAATGAAGATGTAAAATCAGGTTCATGTTTAAAACATCTAAACTGATATTGCTTTAGGAAAGAAGCAACACATTAAGAACAATGTGTGAATATCCACTGACAGCCCTGAGTGCAGAATATTGTTTCAATAGTGCAGTTTGCTCATATACATAAAATAAGTAGGATTCAGTTGGTTAATAATTTATCTGGTGACTTCTTAATCTTGAACCAAAAATATCCTTGAATGTTTCCAGAGAAGCTGATATCAGGCATCCACAGCAACTGTAAAATCAGCCCTTTTTCTGCTTTACACTCTCTGACAGTTCATCATAGTCTCGGCTCTGCAAAAGACATACATACGTGATTAATTTAATGCGAAGCAAGTGGTGCCATTAATATCATGTGCCTACGCCTTCCAAACTCTAGGGCTTAGGTTTGCCCAGTGCCCTCTCAACACAGACAGACCTCTTGGAGGGGCTTTGAGTAAATCTGATTTCACAGAATGAAGGAGAGAGGAAATTTTTTTCTCTGTAAAGAAAATATCTCTGCAAGCAGTAAAACCCAGGACTGTCCATAGGGGCTTGCAGGATTCCTTCTCATGTCTGGCAGCAGCAGGGCAGTACCCAGCTGCAATGGCCACCACCAACACTAATTTTTAGCTCTGAACACTCAGGACTAGAATCAAGAGGATTGGAATCTGAATAAAAGTTCCCCAAACAATACAAATAGATATACAGTTGTTTTTCCCACAGTGTAGCAAGAAACCTCTGCCATTTGCACCTTTTGGCTTCCCTCAAAGAGTCCTGGCCTTGTTTTCATTAAATCCCTCAGAGAAAGCCCCGGGGCTAAAGCACTGAACATTCAACTGCTGCTGGTCTTCCAGCAGATATCATTAACCCTTTGGCTACTAATTCCCCTCTGCTGAAAAAAAGGATGTCTGCTCTTGGGCTCCTCAGCATTTATCTGCTGTCCTGCTGTCCTTGAAAGTTCAGGGTTCAACAGCAGCTGAGCACTTAAGCAAGTACTTACTGCAGTTTGGTGGTCAAATAGATGAGAATGATTACCTCAGAGGGCTCCTTGAGCGTTTTCAGCCCTGCTGCTGACTCACTAGCTGTCCCCAAGCAGCTCCGTCCAACTTTGCTGCATGATGTGCATTAATACTGAACCTGTGAGGTTTACTTACCCACTGGTGTGAAAGGCTTTCCATCTCCTGAATGGGAGGTAGCAATGTGAGGAAACACACCTCATGCTATCGTGGATTTTAAACAATATACCTAATCAGGGATTTTGGAGGGCAGGTATGCTGAGCACATGCATTCATCTGCAGCGAGCATTGATACTTCACCTGTCCAGTTGGACAACCACAGTGAAAATTTCTTATATCAACCTTGCAAAGAGTGGGCTCCCTTGCTGCAACAAGACAAAGTAAAACACATTCACACAGCCTGGTACAACTCCCATGTGCTTACACATACAGTGGGCATAGGTATTTGGAATTTAAATAGATTTGTAACACAATGATGTAAAAAATAATATCACTCTTGTTGTTAAGTGGTAATTTCAGAACGTCGAGGAGAGGCTCTTAATGAGTTTACTATTGGCTTCCACAGAGAAGATGATAGGACGGGGACGCCGGATCATTAAACGTTTGGAATTATTATTCCTTTAATATTGCAGTGACCATAAAGGCCAGCTCAGTCTCTGCTACAAAGGATTGTACAACTGTGTCTTCATTTTTCCTACAGTTTATTTGGTGCTTTTATTTTTCTAAGTTTGAGAACATCCAGCTATATTTCTGCCCTGTCACACTCCATAAAAAGCTTTCAAGGCTATATTTAGTGAGAATATAGTGTGGATATTAAAGACACTGAACAGCCACCCACCACATTGTATTATCTTTTGCTGCAAACCACCACAGAAGTAATTACCATTCTAGAAATCCAGCTTGGTGTTACTGACTAGTTATCAGAGTCATCTAGCATAATTCTCACAGAGAAAAAAAAATGGCTTATGGTAAAAGGAATAGATTGCCAGTGTACTCTGAAATATGCCCTTTCCTACTCCCTTCCCCCCTACCTTCCCATTACTCTGGAAGAGCCTTAAGTATTAAACGTGTACTACAACCTCTAGAAAGCAGGATGAAGCCTGAATTTCTGTTTCATGAGTTGTCATATGCTCCCTTAGTAATTTTTTTATGCAAGAACTTCCTTAAAGTGTAATCATTAATAACATGCTCTTTGGGTGGCTCAGATGAGTCTCAGGTTTCCACAATAAGCATACTTGCTTGTGATTGCCTCTGGAATAAGAGGATTTGAATACTAATGGCCTGCTTTTCCACTAACAGGTAACACTTAAGATTCAACCCCTGGCAAGCTGTTTTACAGCCTGACCTTCTTTGAACAAAGATGGCTAAGGCAAGCACAGTTTCACTCACAGACAGACGACACTGACTCCTGGCAAACTGTCTCTGAAGTCTTGCACTGGTCTGAAATTTTTTGAGACCAGCTCTTAATTTTCTCTAAACCTGTTTTCACTGCTCAGGAGGCTGAAAAAAAAAAATCCAAACCCCACAGTTTTGACAGAAATTATTCCAAGTGGCCTAGTGGTTTGGGACACGGAACAAGGGTGCCTGGAGGATCCTGAGGTCAAAAAACCACTGTTCACAGTGGTTTAGACTGAACTAAAATTCCTCGCATCTTAGATATTTATTTTAACATATCAGGAACACAAGAAATTTACACTGGGTTATATGAGCAAGACACAAATGGGTAAGGGGAAAGCTTCAGAAAAAGAAGAGGGAATTAAATTGCTTTGGAATACAGTGGATTTTCTCAGAGGAGAAAAAACTAGCTTGGTTCCACTTAGCATGCAATATATTAATTATTTCATTATTTGTTGAAAGAAATAATACAATATTTTTCTATATTATTTGATTGGTTTTGCTGCATTGTTGCCTAGGGCAAGTCTTATAAATTGTGAAATCAAAACAAGCATAAAAATAGCATAAAAATCTCCAGGCACATACATCATCACACATACAGGTTTAATCTGCTAGCATCTCCTGTGGTCACATCAGGTGTTGGCTAAGAGTTCAATTTCTGCTTTTTCCAACAATGACAAAACTGCTAGCTCCTGCATGAAATATAGGTCATTTGGAGAGACAGATAACAGGTATAGAGATATCGACTTACCTACATATATATTCACAGAGAAAAAGAAAGGAAGATAATCATAATATATATATTCTTATCTAGAAAATAATGTTTGCATTTACATGTAGTATTATTTATTCCCATGGTGAAATTATTAGAAGTTTCCTTCTCATATTTAGTCATGTTTTGAATTGTTTTCAGGATGTTTAGACTCTTTTCTTCAAGTTGTCACCAGCTCATTACCACAGAATTACATTTTACAAACAAGAGCTGGCTAGAGCCAACTTGGCTTGGTTACTGCTGCCTGAGGGAATTTGAAAAAATTATAATTTCCTTGCCTTTGGAAATAGACAGGCATGGACCCAACTGCAGGCAATCTCACCTCTTTACTGCCTTTCTGAGCTGAAACAAGCAGCTTTTTTATTCCTGGAGTTCTCCTATTATTTGAAAAGAGAACACATGTACAGAATATTTTTGTCCCAAAACACAGCACATCCGAGCAGACATTAATTTTCATCTTAATGAACCTCAAAATGCAGTCCTGAACAATAAGGTCCCCTTTGCAACCCCTAGTAGTAATTACTGAAGTTCTTCCACTGCAGCAGTGAATCATGCCATTGCAATGAGCGCTCAGAGCAGGAATTCCACAGAAGGTTCAAAGCAGCCCAACTCCTTGCCTCTTCCGAAAGAGGCAGAGTTGATGAGGGCACTGACTGCACCCACAGCATTTTCTCATAAGGGTCCCTGGGACCTAAATCTTGTCATATTTATGATTGGCCCTTCTGCACCTCACCCGACAATATACACACCACTACCCCTTACACACACACCTGCACTGTAATAATTTTGTAATTAGAAATTTATCTTTTTGTCTAACAAACACTGTCTTCTGCTGCCTTTGATCATTCTGAAAGCGTCCCTCCTCAGTTTCAGCTTCATAATTCCCCTTCAAAACTTCAGCCTCCACTTCCCTTTAATGCTGCTTTTCCAGAAAAGGAAGTGCTACCTCTTTAGAAAATTAGAGGCAAACTTCAAGGGATGGGCTTCCCATATGATTGCTCAAAGGTCAAAATGATGTGGGGTTTTTTAATAATTACAGTTAGATAGTAACTGCTGGTTAGTAATAAATTCAGTTAGCACATCTTAAGTTGACTTGGCATAAAAACAGGATATTAATCACCAAATAGCCATCATTTACCTTCAGTTAAAGCATAAATTAGAATTCTGAATAGATCAACCTTATATGCTTATTCCAAAAGCAATCTCTAGGACAGATTCTCAGGCAGTAAGAGCTTCCAAAATTTAATTAAATTCAGAGCTACATCAATTAGCACTAGCTGAGATATTGGTCCAAAGGATGATATGTGGAGCAAATCGAAAGCCATGTACCTTAATATCAGTAAGATTATCCATACTTTTTGTTCTGATGGAATAGCAAGCCTGTCTTGAGTGCACAGGACCATTTTACGATGCTTTTCCCAGGTGGAACTGTACAAAAAGTTCCAGTGCAGTCTGCAGAATAATTCCTTCCTTATCATGTTTTAAGCGTAATTGGCTACCTGTACTTGTTAGAACATCAGGATAATTCCAAGTTAGTGGTTCTCAGAGCTAAGACCTTCTGCAACAGAAAGGCAAATTATCTAAAAGGTACGACTTCATCCAGAGCGCAAGAACGAAACCAATGTAGCCGTCAACTTCAAGTGTTCAGGTCTTCAAACAGAGGAATTACATTGCCTGACTGCTGCCCAAGCTTGTCAAAGGCAGAAAAGAACAACTGCGCCCTTGAATAATCCTCAAAACACAATGCAGAGTTCCATGTTTGGTTAACTTTTCTTGCAAGAGAGAGCAACAATTAAAATAAAAGAGGATAAATGTTTTAGAAGCTGTATTTTTTATTTCCTGGCTCATAATCATTCTTTTGGGGATGATTTCAGACAGTAGTGTCTGTGAAAGCAAGAAATCCCACTTTTCAATTTTTGCTGTCATTTTCTTATAAGATTCTGGTCAGAAAATGAGACTAACATTTTACAAAAATGCTTGAAACGTTTTTGTCACTGTCTCAAAATGGATAAAAATGTGTCAGAAAATTTGACAAACATCAAGAATGTGCCTCTACGCTGTCAAGAGCATCCCCCTTCTTGATGAGCCAAGACATGTATTACTCCCAATTTCACACTTCTGCCTAAAGCTCTGTAACTTTTTCCTGCAGGGAGTCCTAAACCTTGAGCTGGGAGATTTTCCCCCGATTTGCATTAGGTAGAGCACAGACTTTTGCCACATTAACAGAAAGGCTACTTATCTTGGAAACTGACTGGGCATCTGAACACTGCATCATCTGAGTACTTTTAGATGTTCAGCAGCTGAAGCGTCCTATTGAGGCTCATTCCCTTGCAGAACAAATGTTGCTGTCTGAGACTGCTCCAAACATTTGTTTGGCACACAAGAATTCCCTCTCCTTTTGAAGCAGTATTAAAAGCACTGTCAGCTCATTAATGGATTTTTTTTAACTTTTCTTTTGGCAGAAGTGAAACTATCACTGAAGGAAGTATCTTGTAAACATTGAAACAACCACAACAGCATTCCATGCATACACACTGGAAAATAAAAACAAAATAAAAGCAGCCTTTTGCAATGAAACATGTCTTTCCTGAATCAGCAAAGACTCCCATGACCTTGCAGACATTCTTTGGAATAGCCAGTGAGAGCTGCATGAATCTCATAACAAAATAAAAGCACCATAGTGCAAAGGACAAATCATCCAGGGTTAGAGGAGAGCCATTGCTCTGAAAACACCAAGCACTGAAATCTTACCCATAGATTGACTTGTGTACAAATGTCACCATGCCTACGTCAAAGGCCAGATTTCCCAGAGGACTTGGCTTCCCTTAAAGAAATACAGTAACTATCAGAGTTTTAAAGACCTCAGCAAGCCAGAATTTCAGTAGGACTTATTCCAGAGGGCCAGCGCTGATATTTAGATGAGACCACCTGGGTGCCACAAAAAGTTTATGTGTAGAAAAGTCCTCCTCATAGATAGCATGATGATCATTCTATCTAGAAATGTAGAAATGTAGGAATGTGATTGTTACCCTTATTCTCCCTCCTCCTCTTCTTTTTCCCTTATTTTTTTTTTTTTAATTTGGGAAACAAAAGACATTTTAATTCAGCCTGATACATTCTAGGTATGAAAGGAAGTAGTTTCTAGCTGAACTCTGTAACCTCTATATAGCCAGTCTCTCTAAATAATTCTGTATTTTTCCTTGTGTTACTGGTTATCTCTGAATGATTTTTTTTTTCCTCCTAGGTATTCCTTATGGAAGATGTGTTAGGATAATTCAAGGGCTTTTCTAGAATGTGGCTGATTTTGATGAAATATTAACCAAAAAAAACCAAAAAAAACCTAAAAACTCACACCTCCCAAAAGAAACACCAGCAAAAGACCTTTCTCAAACATGCTCCACTTTAAATTGCCTGTTCTTCACAGGACAAAGCAGAAGCAGTGGAAAGCTGAAGTCCTTCCTGCCTTTAAAAGATCAATATGGTTTTCTATATTGTATCTGTTTCTTTTGAATGTGACTAAAACCCAAATTACCCTACTTAGATGGTACTTATATGTATGTACAAGAATAGGCGAACATGACACATTTATCAAAGTTAATCTCTGTGCTTTGAAAAATAATTTGTTAAGACTGGCATCTTGCTAATTCCAAAAACCTCCAAATCATTTGTTAGATCCTTGCAAAATCAGACACTTCCAGGCTTGCAAGAAAGGCTAGATAAAAATTATTTTAATGAGAAGTTTGGTGCTGTTGAAAAGTGACAGCAATAGTTTGATGAGATTAGATAGGTAGGTAGATAGACAGGTAGATAGATACATATACACAGAGAGGTACTGGGTCTCAGAATGAAACTCCCTGAAATGCCCTAGCCTCAGGTGCTCTCAGTCTCAAAACAGATTTGTGATATGGACTTCACCATCAGTCAAG
Source organism: Corvus kubaryi (assembly GCF_017639235.1). Lineage (NCBI taxonomy): Eukaryota > Metazoa > Chordata > Aves > Passeriformes > Corvidae > Corvus > Corvus kubaryi. Next base: position 42,958,409 of record NW_024582091.1, read on the forward strand.
AAGAAAACTTAATCTAGGACTGCCATGTAATGTATGGGACAGTTTCTCCTAAGGTGCAAGGTTTATGTAAGATAGCCATCTGTCTCACTCATGCTTATATCAGTTTGGGCAAAATAACTGTGGTCCTCATCCTCTCTCATAGCTGTCAAAATGCACTGAGCAGTCAATGATTCAGACACTCTGAGCAATTACCTAGAGCAGACCAAATTCTATGCATCTTACCAAAAATGACAGGAAAGCTGGAGCTTGTTCCAATATCCTTGCAAGAAAGCCTACAACAACAAATGAGCTTGCACTGCATTTGCAATAATTTACATCACTGAAAGGAATGTGTATGAAAACGGAAAAATAATCAGATCATCATGGCACCAGTATTTTAAGCACTTTGTCTTAAAATATGATCTATAATATAGAAGATTGCATGGAACATCTGGAAAACAAGACTAGACAATTATTTCTGTTTTCACACACTTGTGTTTTAAAGCTTAGCCTCTCTTTTTGGACCATACTTCTTTGTGACTTGTATAAGAATATTCATTTACTGGTGGTGTAATTAGTGCATAAAGAGGCAAAAGGGAATATGTCCACTCCTTTGTATATTTACTGTACCCACTTAGCCATTCAGTTGCCCAAATATTGGATAGGTGCTTGAAGGCACTGGTAAAGTTTCCAATTTTACATTGGGAATTGGGCAATATGCACCCCAATGTATGCATAAAATATTCTTTGAAAAAAGCATGACATCCATGATGTAAGTCAATATTTCATGAGCTTGGCTCTGAATTAGTGTGTTTCAGTTGCAGAACAGTAGTACAGTTTAGAATATCCTAAAGCACTTGAGTAGCTAGTCCCATTTTAACAGGAGAATAGGGAAAGCATCCATCACAGACCATGTGTTTTCCATTTGAAATACTGTGAGAAATAGTTATGGCATTGGAAAATATGTTTTCTCTGAAGAAAGGAAAACTGAAATTTCACAAAGTCGATGAAGAACTAAAAGTTCCTTTCAACATCACCTACATTTTCATTCTAACTTAGGAGACTTAGCTTTATCAAACATGGGTGGGTACCCACGTTTGAAAAGGGGGCAGTTTGAGCCACTGGAAAATGAGGAACATGAGAAAAAACCATCTCATTTGACTTTGTAATGGTACATGCCAAATTGTAATGGAACAGGGAGACAACAGACCTATCCAGCTTTGTTTTCACAGTTTAGTTAATTCATGCTTTTCTTGGATGATTTATATAAATAAATACACAGTGACTGACACAAAAGAAGGTTGTATGGTCACATAGCAGCAATTTTTGAGGCTGGTGAAGGTCTCACATATCTCTTGGATATCATCATACATCCAGTAAAGGCAACAAGGAAATACACACATTCATCTGTTCCTTTCTTTTTCCAGGGCAAATACAGTGAATCACACCCATCCCTCTCTCCATCAACCCTTCCTCTGTCACTGTCTTGAAAGGACAGTGGGAGAACTGCATCAGAAGAGCCATTGTAGTCAGCTGCATCCTGAAAGAGGTAATTCACGAGTGCTGCTGACATTCCCCGGACTGACAGCTGCCTACACAGGGCACTGCGTCACTGCACCGCGCGCTCCTTACACAGGTGCTGCCAGGAGCAAGGAGCTAAGAGAAAGTAAGGCATAAATCCTGTTTACAAACCACACGTGCAATGTCTTTCAGTCCATTTGTGGTCTTTCCGTAGCTCTATTTAGTATTCTGTACATCTGCTTGGGGGGTTGATTTTTTTTTGCCATAGCATTTCCTATCATATCAGCTACAGAATTCCCTACATGGAGGTATCCATAAATTATACTGCAGCCTAGGAGTTTCTAGTGTGTGAACAAAAGGCACAAATGCAAATGCAAGATGTTTAATTCACTGTTTATGTGTGATGTTACCCAGGTGCCAGTGACATCCTTCTGACCAGCGCAGAGGCACAAGGGACCAACCCAACATACATTTTTAATGTGATCAGCTGTGACAGCACATACACAGAGTAGACCTTGCGGCCTTAAAGCCATCCTTTTGGAACACTTCTAGGGGCCCAGAAGAAATGGTTTAATTAATCTTCTTTTTTTTCAGGATTGCAGCTTTTTTTTTTTAATATAAATTATGTACACTGAAAACCTGCCAATTATAGCAAATTAAGGGACTTGGCAAGTGCATCCCTTGGAGACAGATGGTAAATAACATTCAGATTCTGAGTTGAAATAGGGCTAGCGATTAACTGGTACAGGATAGAAAAGCAGTCCAAATAAATTAAATAAAAAGGGTTGATATGAATGCAAGTACTGTAGGTTGCTTTTTTTTGTGTGTGTGATAATGATGGTACCAAAAATATTGATGATTCATAATTAATATGCAGCACCCTCTGAGTGGCAGCAGGATTTTAGATCTTTAGCAGTATTTTAAAAACCAGTGCCAGTTGTTTATTTTGCTTTCACAAGACTGGAAACAACTGTCATTTCATCCTTTCTTGAGGATCTGCCAGTTAAAAAGACAAGAGTGCAGCCTCACAACAAAGAGAAGGTGCCCCTGCAAGTAGGAGGGGACCACAGGAAAAAATTCAGAGGAAACAGTTCCTCCTAAGATGCAGACTACTATAGCCAGAGTGGAAGTACCTGAGGAGAGTACATTTGTTTCCAACTCGAGCTGCAAATGAAACAGGAGTGATGACCTCAGCCTCATCCCCTACTGACCATTTCTCCTTTTCAAAAATTTACTGTACCTACTGTTCAAAATAAACCTGTTGTCCCTGGCACAGCAGAGGTGGTGCTGATCAGAAATACACTGGCAGAGTTGCAAGATGGTAGGAAGAACTCACAGCACCAGCGCACGCTCTGTCTGGGAACAAGGATTATTGCTAACCTGTTAGTCTCAGCAGCACTAAAATACACCAAACATAATTTGGTTTAAAAATGCAAAAGCACAAAGAGATCTTTTTAAGAATCCAGCCAGAGATAAAAAAGATGACAAAGTCAAGAGTGTGTTAGTCATTTAATATGTACTCCGCTTAGAATACTAAATTCAGGAAATGACTCAATCACGCACACAATTACAGCTATTTTCTAATTATAAATGATGCAGTACGCCAGTACTGATGCAAAAACACACCACAATCAGTTCCTGCAAATGTTCTTGCAACAAGGCACCATTTCCAAGGGAGCCTTCAACCTAATTATGGCAACAAAGTATGCCTCAGGGCACACCTCTCTATATGATTTCATTATTCTTGTACAGTGACCTGACAATGATGTCACCAGAGTGCTACTTCACCTTGCATGCTCCCAAGCACATGATACGAAGGTTAATTGCCTTGATATACATATAAGGGGTCCACTTTGTCTCAGATGTTAGATGCACACAGAGCAGTCCACTCACCGGTCTTTCCAAAATAAAATTTGCACCCAGGAAGAATTAACATGGAATAATGTTTATATGTGGCTGAAAGACTGAAGACAGGTGGTAGCTCACAGGATCTCTTCTAAGAAGTGATTTATTTATTCAAGAATAATTTGCATGGCAGTTAGTGACTTTTCTCACAAACAAGAGGCTGAAGCTTTAAAGAAAACACATGAAAAATAAAACAGGAAAAATCTCTATTCCACTGGTTCAGATTATGAAAAATCAAGATCTGGAAAAATTCAGAGTGATGTTTAAGATCAAAATCTGGGCTACAAAGAAGTGCCAGAGCTAGATGCACTAGGGCTAGGATGACAGGAAGAATCGTCACCTTTATTTCAGCTGCCATGTTGAAGTTATTTGTAACCCACTGCTAAAAAGGAAAGTCACTCTTCATAAATCCCTCCAATACCCACTCAAATGCAGCAAGTTAGAGCAATAGAAGCCAGATCTTCAAATGAGGGACTCCAGTTTTCCCTTGAGATTTATTTCATTCATAGCCTTGCATATCTTTTCCTTCTCAGTTTTAAATCCAGACTGCAGTATGTCAGTGGTATAAGATTTTCCTTATGCTGAAAAAGAAATTTTATCATTATATAGCAATATCAGATACTTTTCATACAACTACAAAAATTCTGAAGGTTTACATTTTATTGTTCATACTTTGTTCTATTTTAAATTTTTTGTATTTCCAAAATTCTGATTTAAATTGTGCACTTAATATCTTTCCACTTTAAAAAGTTATTTTGCTAGCAAAGACTACTTCACAAAAGCTAGAAAAAACTGACTCAACTGAATAGCAGCATTTGAGTCAGATTTGTGAATATGCCATGAAATTTTAAGAAAAGCGTGGAAAACCTCAAGTTTCTCTGATACTTCTCAACTACAATAAAAACCTTGATAAATGTAAGTTTCAGTTTCTGACATGCCTTTATATCAACACATCTTATATGTTCAGACTAGTTTTACACCTATAATAAAAGGAAAGGCCTAAATGTTTGTGCAATGTGAACAAGTCTATCAGGCAGAAATTCCCAGTCTCCAATATGCAACTTTATTCGTCTTCAAATTCTACTCTGTTTTAACCAATTTGATCAAAGGGTGTTCAAGAGAAAAGCAGGCCCTGCAATGTCATTCACAGAGCTCAGTGAAATGAGGAAAGTTAATCTGAACAATAATAATATTACTAAAAATTCCACAAACAACATTAAGATAATTCTAAATATTGTGTAGTTTTTTTCTTTATACATGGACAAGATCTTTGAGAAATATTGTTAACTGATTTTTTTTTCATGGTTTGCTGGGATTTTTTACTTGTTCAAGGAAAATATTTTATGAGATCAAGAAAAAACACACAGAACCATTAATGGCAGGGTGGAAGGGGAGGGAGAGAACAAGATCATATTTGCTAAAGGCCACAACAGGAATTCTGGAATTATAATAACAGCTTTGTTTATGGTGTTGTGTTTGGGGTGTTTGTATATATATTCCTGGCTGTTTAGTCAAGAACTGGACAAACACTGCAAAGCAACAGTTCACAAACTCTTTTTTTTTTTTTTTTTTTTTTTTTTTTTTTTTTTTTTTTTAGTTCTGAACAGTTGTTTGTTTTAACCTTTTCCAAAATTTTACAGGAAAAGGATTCATTTCTTCATTTATTTATTCATCTGTTTATTTATTTTGGCATGTGCATGACTGCCTGGAGAATGGCTGCTCTCCACATGAATGCCAGCATTCTCATATGACAAAAGACTAAAAGGTATGGCTTTTCTAGGTCAAATGGTATGGCTTGTTCTGTAAAGGGCAGCAAGAATACTGTACAACTTAAGCAATCAGTTGCAAATTAGAGAGAGGTAAGTTAATTGGGTAAAATACATTTCTATTAATTTCATGGAAGACATTTTTTATTGAAACTTACTTTATTAGATGATGGCTAGGGATATTTTCTGAATTCCAGGAAGGGCAGAACTTCACAATTTAATCTTTTCAGTAATTCTTGGTCCAGTCCTATTTAATATTTAAATACATAAAACCTGGAAAAGATAATGTGGCCAAAGCTCTGTTTTACTAGCTTTTTACTTTGATTATTTGAGTCATGACACTGCTACCTCCACATCAGAGTTTCACTGTTCATGCTTCTCTCCTTGCTCACCACATAAAGATGGTCACTGCCCTGAATAACTGGTAGTTCAACAGGAAGATAAAGGAAAACAGCTGGCTTCAAAAAGCAGATGGGTGGATCACATGGTAATAGTGAGAGCATAATTAACACAAGCATCATCAGTCACAGCACACCAGCTGCCAGCAAACCTGCACACTCTGCTTTTGTGTTGTTTTGGCTTCTTCAGAAGAAAAAACGTCTTTAAACAAAGTTGAGATTCTCAATAAGGCTTTTTCTGCTTAACACGGGACTGTTGCCGAGTACCTCTCCAGCTGTGTGAACCCTGCCCCTGCCACAGCATTATGTAAACTATTGATGAGCTCTCTGAAAAGATAAAAATCTCAGCCAGGTCTGATGATTCCCCTGAGCTGTAAGAATTAGATTAAAGCAGGAAGCCAAACACACCAAAGGGGGAAAAAATATGAGACTATAATTCCTTTGAGAGAATAATGGAAGGAACTATATCACAGCGGTGCAGAAAACAATTTCACAAGGCGTAAATGAATGTAGAAAAGAAATCCTATAGCACTCCTTTTGTGGAGTATTGGACATATGTGTTGCTTCTTGACTCAAATTTTAAGTGGTTTCCTTAAAAGTAATTGAAGAGTTTCATTAAAGATCTAGATGGTTCTTTTATGAACATTGTCATCTAAAGGTCAGGGACCTGGGAATGCTTCTCAGCTGCACAAGTCCAAGTTACTTCTGTGGCCAAGATCCCTGCCGGAACGAGACCTAATTACGCTGTATTCTGCTTCTCCACTGTAGCACTGTTTCCTTTGAGAATGAAACCTGAGTTTGGTGGCCGTAAGAGCCTAACATGGTACAGTGCTGGCCACACACCTGGATGATGAGAGGAATAGGACCCAACGGGAAACGCTGGAGCATGCACTCACCACACAATTCCTGAATATCCACAATAAAACTCTGTAATACAAGTGGCTGACTTTCATCAGGAAGAACAGATGATAGCAACCTATTCTGTTGCAATGTGTAAGCACATTGGTTTCTTACTATTGCATTACTTCCCCCCCTCTCTTTCTGTCCTAAATAGCTCTGTGTGTGTGCATATGTTGTATGATCTACTGTAGACAAACCAAAAATTACTGTGGTAGCACCAAGCCAGTAATCAGGGAATATGACATACTGTTACTCAAAATTCTGCTCTACTGAAGAATTAATCATAAACATTGATGAGAATAATAAGGTGGTTCAAGCCTTCTCAGATACTTAAAAGTATTATTTTTCCTCTATTCTCTGTTTTCACATATTTATTTCTTATAATCCTGATTTAGCAGAGGATTTTAAACAGATGTGTCAAAATATCATAAGATAGGCTATTTTGGTATCAAAGTGGAAATGAGAACTTTCAGTTGATTATTTTAACTTACTATAATTAATGCTCACGTGTTTGTGAAATTCACTTCTCACTTATGTAACAAACAGAACAACTGTGAAATAAATACTAATAAAATACATTAAAACTAAAAATTGGGAGTTTTTTCATAACTTGCTTCCTATTGAAAACAGACTGCCAAAAGCCAAAGTTGTTCCCAGGAACAAATCAGGTTTTATACATTTTTTATGTGGAAAAAATGTTGACCTTTTTTTTAAGATCTCAACTTTTTTTTTTCAATATCTACAGAAAGGAAATAGCTCCAGTTACAATCTACTTCCTATTTTGACTTTTTTTTATTTTTATTTGTAACAGACATCAAAAATTTAAAACTTCATGATTAGCTAGATTACATGTTTCAGGCTTTTTAATGTTTTACTAGAACATGACAATTGTTTCCTTCTCAGCTTTAACTGAAATTTTCCAATACTGGTAAAAGGCTGATGATAGCCATTCCTAAAGGTATCTTTCTTAAGAAATAGATTATTAATTTAAAGGCCCAGCAAGCAAAAATATATTCCAGAACAAAACAAAGTTTTCACTTACTGGATTAATTTTCACAAAGAAGTGACCTATTCTATTCACTCCATTTGTGTAATAAATGAGCCATGAGATTTCAAGAGCTAAGCAAAATTACACTCTAAAAAGTTTCCAATTAGGTGCCCAACATTTCTGAAAAACAGTTTTTCAATTGCTAGTATTCAAGGAATAGAATAATTTCTAAGTTACTCCCCAAAAGCATATGACAATATGTTCTTGGTTAATATGTTCTTTGTACTCTTAGAGGGGATATTCTGACTGAAGATGTTGATACAGTTAATCAGTAATTAGTCAGTAATCCATGCTTTTATGATTCAATGCATGAATGAATCAACTTGCAGACAAGAACTATTACTCATTTTTTCTAATAGATATGGTAAAATAAAAATAATTAAGTGAAGTCATCATCATGGTCATACACACAGAATCAGCAATAAAAGCTGTTCATCTTGGGCACTGTGGGTCAAATATACCAAATAGTTGTACACTCCAGCAAGTCAAATCACTTGTAATTGCTTAGAAGCTTTGAAACTGTCTAGCCAGCCTTGAATATGAATTCCAGAAATGAATGCCAGTACTCTGGCTGTACTTGAAATCAGTTTTTTTCACTATTTCTCTCTACCAAGGACTTTCATGGAAGGTCTGAACAACCAACCACAGGGAACAAATTTTTATTGAAGGAAAAAACCCAACATTTTCCATTAGAGGTACCTTCCTATTTCTCCTTCCCCCATCCAGCTGACTGTAAACACAGCAGAAATAATCTTGGCTTTAAAGTACATAGGCATTTACTTTTTCAAGCATACTCATTTACAAAAGTCCACTTTTATTCCCTGAGATTATACAGGTACCTCTGGGGCATACTCTCTGTACTCCCTTTTCTAGATGAAATTCTGTCATACTTTACTAGACTTAGTTAAGAAGCACTAAAAGTCTTAGACTGTTGAGTAAAAGGAATAAGAAGGCTGCAATACAGCCTTTTCCAGGTATCCCACCTTAATGCATATTGTACTTATGACTAGCACAGAAAAGTTTGTTTCTTCATTAGAACATATGTATATTACATATCTTCTGTAATATCATGTTACAAATAGGCTTGCATTGAGTTGACTTCAAATATTTCAATTTTATTTAAGTTTATTATATTAGGAATCCTGGTTATATAGTAGCTTGTCAGCATTGTGTAATTTCAAAGGACTGGACACAAATCTTTCAAGAGGGAATAAGTATGTTCTTTCCCAGGTTTTTTGGGGGTTTTTTGTTTTGTTTTTGGTTTTTTTTTGTTTTGTTTTGTTTTGTTTTTTGTTCTCCATACTCTGTGCTGTACACTCCATTGCAACAACCACAAATTACTTCTCTGCAACATATTTAATGAGACATAATGATAAACATTCTTTCTGGTAAAGCAGGGAAAACAAAAATTTGTCAAAGTAAGAAAACTGCAACCTCCTTTCCACCACAGGCAGACTTGAAAGAGCACTCCTAAGGCTTTGTAGATATTTCAGACTTTAAAAAAAAAATTACTTTAGATGTTGGTAGGCAGTACTGGCCAAAACCCCAGCCCAAATCATATATGGACCCTGATATGCCAGAAGCATATTTGACTGGTATTAAATAATAACAAATAAAACATTATTTTTTCTGACTGGGATCTAAAAACACAAAACAATCCCTAAGGCTTTATGAACTTGCATTTAGCAATTTTTTCAGAAACACATTCAGAAAATAAGAGTGGTATATCCTAAAGGTGAGTGGGGAATGCAGCTTAATTTTTTTTCTTCACCTTCACTGCAAGTTAACAGGAAGACTTTACTTTGGATGATGCTTCAACTTAGTCCAAGGCATTTCTTCATTGTCTTTCACTCCCTGTTTCCCCACATTAGCATTTGGTATGCTACTGGCCTATTAATAGCTTGTATAAGCATGCACTGCAGACATATTCACCAGCACAGTTGCACATATGGCTGTCACTCCATGTTCTGCACTGAAGGATGGATCCTTGTGGAAAACATTTCTGCCCTCAGACTTCCACTAGCCAATTTGACATCTTCCCCAGATCAGAGACCCTTGCTGGCACCTCCAGGGGCATGCTTGGGCCCATGCACATGCTGGCGCCATGAATATTTAACAGAGAAATTGAGAAGAGGCTTGCTAGTGATCCATCTGTTAAGTTGCTGGAGCTGTACCAGGGACCCACGAGTTGGCTGCAGACTTCTTCCATAATAATGCCAAGGTTCAACAGAGAATTTAAGGTATTCAGTTGATCCTCTGCCCAAAGCTGACTACTGGCAGGGAGAGTGGCCACAGTGCATAGCTGGTGACAGCAGATTTACCACTGAATAAAGCCAAAGCTATCTCTGAAATAATCAGCTGTGACTAATAATAAATAGTAACCTTACGCTATCATTTTTTAGGATAAATTTAGGATGTTTCTGCCCTATTTAAAGTAGCTAAGGTATGCTGCTTCACACCTGATTTTAGGAAAGCCTAGTATTACCCTACCATGCCAAATAATGTCCCTTGGACTTTTTGGCTTCCAGAACTCACATCCCTACCCAATGCTGCATAATAATAACTGCATTTTGGGAAGAGAGAATGTGATAAAAGGGAGAATAACACAACAGATAGTCCATTATGCCATCTCATGCTGCCTAATGAAATATGTTTTTTGCTTGGGGAACAACATCAGGATTTCTAATAAATCATTGATGGGTCATAAAAAAGTTGGGTCAGCCTCCTGCAGGGTATATCACTCCTGTGTGAACATGGAAGAGCAGCTAAATTTTCTTTCTCCCTTTCATAAATTTTAGATTTTGGTTTTGTCCTTTAAAAGTCAACTAAGCCACAAATATTACTTTTCAAACAAGTCCAACTATTTTAAAAGAAAGGTTAGAAGAGAAGAGTTGGTCGTTTTTTCTCAGCATGAAGCAACAGTTTTGACTTTAGGTTGGATCTGCCTGCATTTTCTTTTTTTCTCTTTGTCACTTCCTCCCAACTCACAATCTCCAGGGGAGTCATTCAAGGCTGGAACAAACCTCTAAAGGTTTGCACCATTAGAAATTTTTTAGCTTGTTTAAGTAAAATTCTTAACAAATGAGTTAGTTGACACTGTATGAACTGGATGTCAGCAAATACAGGGAGAAGCTGTGTTTGATATAATAAGTCTCTAGTCATTCTTTAACCCTGCAAGACAAAAATATAACCTTGTCTACTAGGTTATGGTGCTGAAAAAAGACTTCTATTTCTCCACATTGACAGCAATTGGCAGCATCATGAGAGCTTGTTGTTAAAACCATGTCTAAACATAGTAAAAATGCCCAAATGCACTAAAGCCCTTAAGTACCATTAAAAAGACAGAGTATTTAGTAAAACTATGGCTCTGGTTTGATGGCACCATAAATCTGTCTTGAGTTCTCCAACTTAATGGTGTAGCAATACACAGTCCAGCTCTGGCTGAAACTCATAGGCTTGCAAAAAATTTCCCATTTTTTTCTGACAGGCTGCTTCCATGTAGATATGTTGGTTCATGAACATCTGGTCCATGAAAGAGTTTCTCTGGACTTCCCCATTTGGTCTAGTCCTGCCATTCTTGCTCTTTATATTCAGAGTACTCTCATGTCACCACTTCTCCAAACATGAACTCAGAACTTTCATTTTTGCTGTATTTCCATTTTTGTTTCTCATTGTGGTTGAACCTTTCTTGATCGTGGACTCCTGTGCCATTTCTAAGCAAGCCCTTGGCACCCAGCAGCTGGTATAAACAATGACTTAGTTTGTCCATTTCATGACTTTGCTTTTGTCTGTTTGGTGGCTTTGCTTATCCTGAAGTTCTGTCATTTGGTATCCAAACAAGAGCTGTTGGCTTGACCAGAACTCTGGCAGTGCACATTAGGAAATTGTCTGCCATTCTCTTCTGCACAGATGCTTCAGTGTAGGCTCCAAAGCAACCTGGAACAAGACAGGCCAAGACTGGGTTCCACAAGAGACTATGAACAAAGCCAAAGAATAGACAATCTGGTGCTGCAAGATTAGCATACCTGTAGTAGGAAGCACTCCAGAGCGCCTGAGGATGCCCTCTTATGTTAGATCATTTCACCCAATGAAGAGAGACCTCCCAAAAAAACCATGACAGGGCTATCCAGAGAGTGGAACTTTGCCATTACCCATTAACCAGACTCAAGCTTGTCCAGACTAGAAAATGTACCCTTTTAGTCTGGTCATTTGGAGAGGAAACCTTAATGTCATTTTCTGGGGATGCAGTTAAGCTCTGGATGCTTGGCCAAAACGCTGACTGCTCTGTGCCGACAGTCACCCACCTGCACCAGCCCCATTGTGTTTGTCTAAGCCTACCTCACACTAAGGGTTTTCAACAAAAAGATCCTGCACTTTGGGTCTGGGAGCCACCCCAACTGGAGTCATACTCATTCCACACTCAGTCTCCACACTTGATTGGGCTGTAACAAAAAGACAGAATTTTTTTAGAAATCTCTGAGGACATCTACACATGTACAAAAATCTCAGTGACAGTTCATTATAGACAGGAAAGCATTTGGTGAAGTAAGGCCAGCCTGTATTCACATTTCCCCTCCTGAATAATTACCAATCATATGTTACATCTCAGAAATGTGGTATAAGACTGAACTGTAGTTCAAAACACTGATACAGCATCCACCAGATGGTCCTCAATATATGAAGTCTCTTTCTTGATCCTGTGTGGGTTGCTTTTCCTGACCAAGATTTCAGCATTCGCCTCAGTCACCACGCACGATAGCAGTATCATTCTGTATTTGGCTAGACTTCTATTGATCATGGAGAAAATAAGTTTCATCACTATGTCTCATCACAGCCACTTAAGACACTCGCACAATCCATGGCAGAGAGAATCACCAACACTATCAGTTATTTTACACTCATTGGCTTCAGCTGGATTTATACTATTTTCTAATTTCAGCTGGATTTGGCACGGTAGAGGTAACAGGTAATACACAGGAAACCCTGTGTGTCTTAGGACAGGTGCCTAAGACACACAAGGTAAGTCAGATGCTGGATGTGGGTCAGATGCTTTTTCATTGACTGCAGAATAGCAGACTACATGCCTAGGTTTTAGGTTGCCTCAGTCAAAATAAAGTTAATGCCACTTATTGCACAGGTTCAGGGTGTATTAAATCCTCCAGACAAGACTGTGGGGGCAAAGAGAACTAGCAAATCCAGGCAAAAAGAAAAGCCAGCATGTCTCTGCTGGTGTGACTCAGTGCTGACAGAGTTCCAGCTCTTTTTCACCACTGCCTGCCTGCCTAACAATTGACTAGGTGATCTTCTGCTAATCCAAGTGACCCTCTGGATGCAGGTATTGGTGTAGGTGACTGGCCTAGGAATTCCAGCCCATTTCACAGTGGAGCTGCTGTACACAACCTGCCTTTGAAAAAAATTCAACCCAGAGCCCACAGCTGGCTACCACTGGTCTTCAAGCACTGCCCCCTTCTTGAGACTGTCCAAGATCACTGGGAGTCACTGCTGATTTGCCCTCATCCCTAAATTCAGTGCCTCTACTAGTAATAATTCCAGCCACAACCCAGAACTCAAAAACTCCTTGAGGGATTTAGCAGGAAGACATCCCTCACCTAGCTAGCAAAATCTGCAAGCTGCAGGAGACCAATGGCAGCTTGAAGAACCATCCCACATCTTCATTGCCAATGTGCAATGAAGCGTGAACAAGAAGCTACAAGTGCCTCAGAAGCCTGTCACTGCATGCAGCAGACACAGTTTTAGCGACACCAGTTATGTGTGTGTTAATTTTTCTGCAGCAATCATCAGACCAGACCATGCTGCTTGACATTTTCTGTGCAGTCTAGGTTGCCAGCGTCCTGCACACACAGTTAGTTGGGGATTCCTAGTGCTTACACATCTGAGCTGAGGCATGGGAGCTGAATCACTCCTCAGAGTGATTCCTTCTCCAAGGCACTGTTCTGCCAGCAACATTTGTTCCTGACACAGACCAGGCTGGGTTCCTCAGACCAGCCAGTAGTCCTCCCAACCACTTTCAGTATAGTTCCCTAACACCCAAAGAAGTAGTCACAGCAATTTTATCTTCAGAGTCTCCCTATGGGACAATTGGAAAATTTTAGTCAACCACAGACATACCCCCCAGAATTTTAAAAGCCAGTTATAGGAGTTGACTACCATGGGCAACTCACTTGCTGAGCAGCTTATGAAGGACAATTCATTACCACAGTAAATCTCTGATAATGCCTGATGGTCAAGACTTGCAGTGAGGTTTGTCCCAACACTCTGTTGAGCAAAGCTAATTACTAGGCAGGCTCTGTAGACTCATACAAATTTCACCATCTGAAGACCCAACTAGACAAGTAGAATTTGTAAACTACATAAGATATTTAATTGTGGGAGGCAGCTGAAGTCAAGGCTGGAGTTAATATTGACAGTACAGAGATATTCCAGTCACCATTACATAAGTCTGTATGTCTTTGATCCCATAAAAAAGTCAGTTCTTGTAACACTGAATTAGAGGGCAATTAGTTTTACACACACAAAAAATAAGTTTTTGGGAAGAGATATTATTGTTTATATCCTTAGTTAAAAAGAAAGAATTTATGCATTCACATACAAAATGTTTAACATTTCAGCTGGAAACGGAAACAAGCAAGACAATTTTGACCTGTACTGTAGAGTGGTGTAGTGGAATCTGATCCCTGTAATCTAAATATACCCTGCAAGTAGCCATTCCTGTGGGAGAGCTGTGTGCAACAGCAGCAATGATAAACAGGATGATGCATAACACACGATTTTTTGCTTCATTAAAAACATGTTGTTCTTTTCATAAGGAAACTTGAAGTCTGTGTGTCTCTGATTCTCTCTTTTAGTAATTATGGTGCCTTTCATTTCCCCAAAAAATAATCTTTTACATACTGCTCTCCTCATTTCTCCTGCCGCACACAAAGCATTATGCAGCTTGTCTCGCTCAGAGCTATGCTGCACTGCTCAGCCAGTCAGTACACACACATTGACTGGCCACTTAGATGCCCCCTCTCAGAATGGGTAGCGGACTGAATCCTAGCAGGGTTTCTCTCCAGAACATTCATTATGATTTCTACCTAGCCATTTCATGCCATCTATCCAGGATGAATTTTTTTATCCTTCTGCTACCAGCATTTCCTAAGCTGATGAATGGGTTTCACACCTACTGGGCATGAAAGGTGTGGGCTGTTGGGAGGAAGCTAAAGGGAAAGTGACAGACAGAGCAGACAACATGATTTGATAAGCTAATTTACTCAGGAAGCTGGGCTAAATATGTACGCCAGTACAAGATCATGTTTCTTCTTCCTAATGAAGATCCTTTTCTAAGGACACAGGCACTTGAAGAAAGCAGATTTCTTTATTACATTTTACAGACATTCTTCAGAAGCTAATGTGGGTGTACACCTATACTGCCAAAGGAAATGGGACTGCTCACTGAGTCAGAGGGGCTAGGTTTGACTGCAGCCACACCACACACAGAGCGGCCCTGTGTCTTTCTTGGCTTGGATATACACCAACTTCTGCTTACCCCAGATTCCAACAGAAATGGCTAGTGTCAGACAGCCTGTCTGAGGAGTCAGCTGGGACCCTGTGGACAAAAACTTTGGATAAAGTACCACTGACAATTTCTACTTCCACTAAAATTAGGATTCCTAGTGGATGGGTCAAGGTCTCTCTTCCGTGTGGTCTATAAGACAAAGCTACACCATGATGACAAATGTGTAATTTCTGTGATAGAAAACTCTAAGAAGTGGGGACTTTCAGGTTTTTTGCACAGCATGTAGGAACAATGAGCTCACAAAGCTCCACTGGGAGGACTTTCACCTCCCCCACATCACCACCTCCACACACGTGGACACACAGAGAGAACACCTTCCCTCAAAATTCAGCTTTCTGAAGTTACAGGGAATATTTCAGAGCTCTTCAGCAGAATCAGCCCTCAGGAAACAGAGCTCTTTTTGCGAGACTGAACTTCTTTCCTTAGGTTCTGTCAGGTTCCTTTTAACAGCTGGTGTCATACAACCCATACTTTGCCTGACCCATCCCCACAGGCAAATCAGACGTGCTAATTTTCCCTTAGTCTCTTGCTTGTAGTAAACCTATCCCAAATATGTGATCCAGTCACAACACTGTAATATATAACTCCTGTAACTACAAATTTATAATAGAGTTAAATTGATTCTCCATTTCCACCAGCATCTCCAATGGTTCCTGAAATCATAAATAAACTTCTGTTTAAAATTGTGATGTTTTTAGATGGAAGTACTGCAACGAAAGACAAAAAGTTCTGATCTTTGCCCTTGCTTCTTATTTCCTTGTGGTAGCCCGTTAACCCACTGCTTTCGTGATGCCATGTTCCCCTTCCTGCTCCCCCCTGCCCTTAGCCTTGGCCACTCCCTTGGTTTCTCCCTATTTGCTCCTGTACCCCAACCCCGCCCAGGGACCGCCCCTGGGCCCCTGACAAAACCCCCCCGCGCCCAGATCACGGGTCTCCAGGGCAAGCTGTGATTAAAGCCATCTCAAGCCTCATGAGAGACCCTTCTCGCCTCCTCTGTCATCACTGGTTGTAACGCTGATAGCTGACCAGAGCAAGATCGTGGGGCCATCCGAAATGGACTGTGGGATGCGACGGGTCACATTGCCCTAGGTAACCCCCGCTGAGCTCTCAGGGAGCTACACCCTGCTAAGCAAAATCTAGTGGTTACATTTCCTCTTCTTCCAAAGCTTTGTGAAGAAGCACTGAAGTGATGACAAGGAAAATATTTATTCCTCTTGCTGCATTGAGGGCGTGGAGAGGAAGGGACCCTGCAGGAGGAAGACAGGACTGTAAGTGATGGAAGGAGCTTTGTAAGGCAAACTTGTAAGCCAGACATGAGTGGCCGTTGCAGAAATTTATCAACAATGTTTGACAAATGTTTTCTATGACAAGCACCACATTTTATGAGCAGCCTAAAAAAGTTGATTGAATACCAGACTAACTGATTTGTAAAACACATTATTTGATGAAAGATGACCATTTACTGACTAATGGTTGGCCTTTGTTAATCAGATCTCAAAGTTCTCAGTCAAGAAAAACTCCCCTGAAGCCAAATCCTGAAATTTTTAATTTGAACAAGAGATTGCTCCACACCAGAGTACACAGCTGTTCACTGCAGTCAAGATGGTGCTATTCACCTAGTAGGAAATGCACAGGAGATGAATCTATGCACTCGAGATTCTGATTTATTTTTTGTCTGAGGAGTGCATTTCAATGGCCATTATTAATAAATAATGTTTTTCTCCCAAATATTGCCACCATTCTCTCTCCCTATCCAATTGCAGATGTTTGTACAAAACATCACTGTTAAACTGCATGAGAGCACCAATCTTGAGAAGAGTCACCGTCATCAAACACTTGGTCTCTACTGGCACACAAGAGCAGCTTACACCAGGAAAAAGACCCAGGAGATCAACAGAGCCACCCAGAACTATAACAGCTGTAGCTAGACTTATCATCAAAACAATTTATCATTTTATATATGCATTTAATCAACAGCATATTACACATCACTAAAATAGACCAGACTCTTCATGTTCCTGGTACTACTATTGACCTTTGCAGATAATCCCACACTAGTTCTGCTCAGCTTTCCATGGCAGTCATGGAGACTTTGCAGCATGAAACAGAAATTTCCTTCTATTGCTGATCTTCATTTGACATGGTCAAGGAAAAGGGTATGAAGGGTGTGTGTGCCCATATGAGTGTAGGAAGGTGGGAACTGAATGGCATGCTGGGAACTGAAATGCCAATGTAATATTTCATAAACTTGAAGGGTAGAACATATTTTATAATTTATTTTGGCTTGTATTTTGCCACTGCACTGCCCCATCCACCCTACTGCCCTCTCTATCCTCATTTTATTTTAATGAGCAATGATAATTTTGGACAGCTCTAAAGAAAATGTGCTCTATGAAAAGCAGGAGGTGTTATCATGTGAAAATATAACCAAATTAGAAATTATTGCAATAGCTGCAACTGCCTAATGATCAGAAGAAATCTTGCTTTGATGTCTAAACTAGAAATAATATAATGTTTTACTGACTACATCTATCTAAACAGAATCGTATACTCTGAATGTGTTTGCATATAGAGTTGAACTCTTTGTCACTCAAATGACTGCAGAGAAACAAGATTAATACCATTTGATTGCATAGGTACACTGGCACTTTAGATTGCTTGCTTCTGTCAGGACTGCATTTCTCCTGTGCGTGAATGACTCCGTTTAGCTTTCCTGTGTGCTACTACTACGTAGTGATATACTGTTACTAGAGAGGCATGCAAGGAGAATAGGCGCTCTATACAACTAGATTTTCACTGGGGATCACACTTGAGTTATTTCTCATGTGTGACTGCTTTTTTCCCTGTCTAAACTTTATAACCATTGCAGGAGGTCAGATAAAGAAGCCAGAGTTAGAAGAGGACTACTGATGCTAATTGCCCTTGAAAAGAGTTTTCTACATTAAACAACTCCTGCTTTAAAAGACACCATCAGAAACATCTAATTAAATGTAAATCAGAGAATAAGAGCAAAAGAAGTGCCTCCTTGGAGATATTTTGATGACTTGATGGAATCTGGAAGCAGCTCCTTCTAGCTTGAACAGTGTGCCCGAACTGACCAGAGTGAATGTAAGATCTATATGGACTATATTAAAAGTAAGGCCAAGTGAGATCTTAGTGCTTAGGCTAGAACACCCTTTTGTCTCACATTTTCTGTCCCTTCCTCATTCTTTTCTCCTTTCTACGATTCTGTCTTTAAACTCTCCACCATATGACATTTGCAAGAAGGGAACAGAGCAGATCTGGCAGAGTCTCTCTGTGCTGCTGCACTGGTTGATGTCTACTACCTGAGACAAGGTGCAATAAGCACCAGGAACTGCTAGAAACTTCTGGTTCTCATTTCTCTTTTTAGGCTTCCTGCTCAGAGGGGCACCTAACTCACATATCTGCACAGTGATTGATATAATTGTACATTTAAAAAAATTGTACATAAAGCAACCACAAACATTGGTATAAAAATAAGTTATAAGTCAGATTTACCGTAGGTGGCTATGTAGTAATATGACTATGTAAGTAAAACAGATTGGATATAGGTATAGATAGAGATAGAGGTTTTTTTAATAAATAACAGATTTTGCCTTCATGATGAACTTCACTCACTTGTGCAAATGTCCAAACAAAGACATCTAATACAGTAACAGAAACTACCAAAACTTTTCTGATAACCAAATATGTCCAAAATATATCCTGCATTCTCTGGGACTTCTATGCAAATGCTGCACCTTTCCAACCATGGACTGAATTTCACTGCGTATGTATTTGTGTCATGTTTTCTTATTTTTATTGTGTTTGAACTAATCCTTCACCAGAAAAAAATATTACATACTTTGACACTGAAAGCAGAGTAGATGCAAGGAAGAGAAAAAAATGAATATCAGGAAATAAGACCAAGTTAATAAGACCAATTTTCAAAGTGTGCAATCATGACCAAAATTTTTACTGGAAATTAAGGCATGCTATTAATACGATTCATTATGACAATACAAAAGGAATCTTGCAGTAGGACAATTCAGGTAAAGAAGCTAACTTTAGCAGTTTTCAAGAAGCAGGAAAGCTGTGAAAACAGAATCTGTTTATAAGCATTAAAGCCTTTCCAGGTTTCAGAAGGATTCAATGGGGAAAAAAGAAAAGTAAAATGGGTAGTCCACAAAATTGAGAACATTATAAACTTTGAATATTATCTAATTCAAAAGTATCCATTTTTTAATGCTAAATATAGGCTAAAATACTCATGAGAAACTATTGGCATTACCGACATTTTTCCATTTCAATAAAATCTTGTGTAATTCTTGTGATTCTAATCATAAAGCAGAGATTAAAATTATTATGTGGGTTGTCTTGTTTACCAATACTTTGAAAACCATAATATCGTAACTAGTACATCTTACATTAGAATGCTAATTAAAAATATCATAAGTATGGGTTGCCAAGATTTTCTTGAAAGAAAAATTGAGCTCTTTTCCATGGGAACAACTTCGAAATTTTTAAAGGTTTTGCTGAATTGTTTTGTTATTCTGTTAATAGCACAGCAATTATGAAGCAAAAAAGGTATTAAGAATGAACGATTCACTGAACTCATTCTGTTGTAATGAACCATCACATTCTAAGCATTTTTTGCTGTGTAGTATAGTATAGAAGCCTGCAAACTCCATGTTTTAAAACAAGTACTTGAATACCAGGTAAGGTATGTTTTAATGGACACATTATTTTATTACCTTGTATTGGGGCATTTCCACACACCAGAACCTGGTCATTGCTCAAGAAGCCTCAGAGGAGTCAACAGAATTTTTATACTTCTGAACATGCATCCTGTGTCCAGCTGATGTAGCGCACAGCAGGAAACGTGCCACAGTCACCTCAGGTTGGTCACTGTTATTCTGCAGTAGTGGTCTGTGTGATCATAACATCTGCTCAATAAAAGTTTGGCCAGCAAATGGGGATGCTGAGCTCCTGCTTTGTTGCAGTGCCCATTAACTTGGGCCCAGATAAACATCCGCATCTTCTCCCATGTGCAAAATGAGAACATCTAACAATTTACACAGTCTCAGTGCTCAGTTTGCTGCACTATATAATCAAGGAGCAAGTAGCTCCTGATTGTTTGCCCTCTCACACTGGCAAGCCCTCCCTAGTCTGCCTGCTCTTTGCAAGTTTGTGCTCACTGATCCTGGACTAGCCCTCCACAAAAAGTGGTTTCCAGAGCACTGTGTGCTTTGGGTGACATTTTCAGAAGTACAAGGGGAGCTTTTGTGTTGGGCTGTGTACATATCAGGAGGTCAACACCAAACACAGTAAAGCTGTATTGCCTCCCTGAATAGATAAGCCCCAGCCCCATTATCAAATAAAGAGATCTTGGCTCTGAAGTGCCTAAGTCACTTTTGAGAAAATATGGTCAGATTCTTTTGTAAAATGTAACTTGTTTGACCACTTGGTTCCTGAGAGAAGTCAGCCGCCTCATATACACAGAAACTCGGTAACACTCAGAAAGTACATGTTCAGCCAGCTGCCTCCTTCCTACTGTATTTAAAATGCAGCTTCCTACAGGAGAAGGGAAAGATCAGGAATCTGTATCTCACTTCATTTACCCTCAGACGCAGAAATACAAGGCGATATTTTGAGAAGCAGCATGAAAAAATCCATCACAAATGATAAAAGACTATGGTTTCAAAACCTGCCTGTTTCCTCAGAGAGAAGGGCTTTGTGATGGAAGCTCTCTGTTGTTGAGGAGAAAGCACACACCACGTATGTGTAAACATATCCCACATAGTCTGTGACGCACTGATTCCCTTCTAAACATAGAGCACGTTATCAGCACTGCTGTGCATATCAGCAGCTGAGAGGCTGCTCAACACCATGTTTATCTAATGGACCATAATCATAATAGACAGAGCGACCGAGCACAATAGACAGTGAGATGTGTAACTATGTTCTGAGCTAGTACAAGTCCTTTTTTCTCTTCCCCAATCGGGGAAAGGAGGGGGTGAGGGCATTACACAAGACAGATCACACGGCTGTCCGGCAGCCACTGAACCATAGCATAAAGGCCTTGTTTAGATAAATAATGACTGCTTTACTTTATTCTTAGAACTGGAAGTCTCTAGAACTGAAACATAATGTCCCACAACTGCTTCTGGCATCTGTTTTTCAGGGAGAGGATTGGGCCATTTATAAGGGGATCCATTTTCACAAAGGTTTGCACTGTTGCAGAGAGAATTCATCTCTTCCCATCAATAGGTCCCATCCACTTACAAAGGGCAACAAGGCAATGAACTAAGAGTTTCTACACAGTGTTTTGGAAATTAACTAGGCAATCAAATCACGCGCCTTCCTCAAGCCTCTTCCAATCATCCTACAAGTGTCCCAGGAAGAGTATATTAAGCAAAGGGAAAACTAGCATCATCTGAACAGCTTGGATGTTAAGGTATTTCCTTCCCCAGTGTTTGTGGGGGTGGGGGGAGGCGTGTTTATTACTGGTTTTCTGGTTTTAACTTTATAATCAAGAACACTTTCAGAATTCAGCTTCATGGTTTGCTGGGCTCTGGAAATTAGAATGAAGCTGACATACTTCCATGTACATGCAAATGTTTAAAATTGCTTTATAAACTGGGTATCTGAAGGTGTTCACAGAAGACTTCACTTCTCCTAAGACAACCACAGCAGTCTGAAAGGAGATATTTTCCCTCATCTCAGGAAGTGAATACAAGAAAAAAGACCAGAGTAAATAATAAGGTTTACTCCTGAATCCTATCTCAGTTTCCGCTGAGAAACTGCTTTTGTGAAGCACCTGCAGTGTGAATAGTTTGTTCATCAATTTATTCCTTTTTCCCCAACTGTGACTTACTAGAAAATGGCTCATGAACTCTCTTAAATCTGTTACATATTTGACATTTATTCTAGCTCAGAAACCGTGTTAGTCTGTGGTTAGTTCATAACCTGATCATGACAGGTTTTACTATCCATTTTAGTGACCGTGCAAGTGTTGACTCCTTCCCAGAGGCACCTAGCTTCACAACCAAGTGAAGCTCACTTCAGTGTTTGACAAGATCACTCCATTGGCAAGGAGGCAGTGGATCCTACTCAAACACACATGCAACAGATGGCAGGCAGGAAGAGGGAGTGAGAGGGGACGGAAAGGCAGGGAGAGCCTCCATGTGAAGTTACAGCCAAGGAACAACATGCTGTCTGGAGGATTCTTTTGGGCAGAGGAGAAAAAGCCCAGGAAGCATGACTAAAAGCCTGGCTATGTGGGGATATGTCCAAATGAAGAGATAAGAATCAGGTAGGATGACCTATTTTGAGTGCCTGGCTTTTTTGCACTTCTGGGAAATTTATTACTGCAGAAAATATGGAGGCAAAGAGTAGTTTAATTGACAGGCTAACACTGATGGATGCGATATTCCAGGGAGACATCTGCCTAGGCAGGAGAGTGAGCAAATCTTTAAACTGACTGCACAAGTGCTTCTAAAATTTTGGCTTGTTTTTCATCTTTATAACGCTGTAAATTTTAGAATGAACTTTAAAGGGTAACCACTAGGCATTACTTGATCTACCTGCTTCACAGATAGTTTAACTAAGACCCAGGAAAGCAAGGGGGTTTTACTCCTGTCGTGAGAGGAAAGATTGGCAAGAGCATAACAAAGTGAAGGTCATTTAGGAATTCCATTTCAAGTATTTTAGAAATAAAACCACATAGTGACACCAAGCCATTCAGGAAGCTGTAATTATCTACTCTGTTTTGGAGAATACTTGTGACAAACCAGCCAGTGTTGGAAGTGGTGGCCTCAGATAAGAAAAGTCTGTAAAATTCAAGCTTCAGCAGAAATCTAAAGATGAGTCACAACCAGGGTTAAAACTGAAGCAAAAGCCTACATTGCATTAAGATTCTTCATTAAGATAAACAACCAAGACACACACAGACATACACACACACACACACACACACGCATGCGCACGGTCACAGTCGCTATTGCCTCCTACTAGGAACAGTTCAGTCTTTTCCTGATGATTTTATATACCCACCCTCTGGGGATACAGCTGACTGCTAGCAATTACCCTTGATACACCAGCAGGTATTTCCTGAGGGGAAATGACAATCCTAATAGCTAGTGACTGGTAAGCCTCCAGCTGACTGAGGCAGTTTTAACTCCTGACACACTGGGTCCTGTCCATTCACCTTATCACAAGTACTTTAATGCCTTCTTTGCAGGGAACTCAATGTTTCTAGAAAAATTTTAAATTGGTTTTATGGATACAAAACTTTGCATCTCTCATTTCCATCTGCTTCTGGTTGCCAAGCTGTAGAGCAGAAATCTGGAACAGATCACAGCATGGCTCCGCTCTCCCAGATATCTCCACTACTTAGCAAACATGAGGGGGTGAAGGTCTCTGAGGTTGAAGCATCACAAGTGGTGAGAGAGAAGACTTTCCACAAGAGTGAGAGCAAGTAACAGAATCCACAAACTTTCCCAGGGCTTCATTTTCAAAGGCCAGTGGGACTGTCTTTGCCTCTCTGCCACCCTGAGGTGCATGTAGCTGTCCCACTGCCAGCTTTGCCATGTTCCTGTGGCCTCCTCAGCCCACTCTGTAGACCTGCCTCAGGTCTGCCATGCCCAGGAACACCAGGCAAGATAAGGCTGGCCACCCTGTGTAGCTGTTCTCCTTAGATGTGGCAGCAAGAGACTGATCCCATATTAATTGGGGTTCCCAGCGAAACCCAAGCTTAGCCTCTCACCCAGGAATTTAAGTGACAACATTGATGCTCAGTGAGATAATTATCCACAACTGAAAATTTTAATCAATGGTAACAACAATATTTTAATAAAGGAAGAAGAGAAAATTCCTAACCAAGTAAAACAACTGACTATAATATGCACTACTTAAGCCACGAAGTATGACCATCTCACAGCCAGCTTTGCAAAGCTGCACCAGCCAGTTTCTTCCTCCTTCCTGTGGTAACATTTCCTTCCCATTTTGAGACTTTCAAGTTTTCCCACATAATAAGATCAGTTCAAGCTACTTCTACTCTTCTGTCTTCCTCTTTCCCACCAGCTCCCTGCTAGCTGTGTCAGTTAAGTGCTGCAGTTTCTGGTTTTTTCTCCTCTAAATAAAAATACATCTATCACTAAGAGATCTATAGGTCTTCTTGCCTAAGCAAGACTCTTAAACAGATTCTCATATTTCAAAAATTAGCAGGAGACATTTTAATAGTGTTTTCACCTCTAACTGTCACATACTTACAGAAGAAGCCATTGCCTTACTCTAGTATCCTTACTCTCCCTAGGAATATTAAACAACTATCTAATACACACTTTCTGACATTATTCCCAGAACAAACTATTTTCCAACTCATAACATGCCTTTCCTTTTCTCCGAAGTGGCTCTCAGGTACAACAAATTACATATATAAAGCTAAAGCAGCCACCTCTCACACCAGCCCTTTGGATCCTATCTGTTCTCCTTGGCAGACACTGACAGGAAGCTCCTCTACTGGGGTATATTCCTGGTGGGACGGAGAGTTACTGGAGTGCATCACTTTTTAAGTCAGTCTTCCAGTTTTTCCAAGAGGTTGTCTGTGAAACAGTCAGATGTAAGACATCACTCATCTTAGTAGGGTATTGATAAATCCCATTGAGTTCAATAAGACTTTTGCTTCTCAAGTGCTTTGGCAGTTCTGGAAACTCCACTGCTAAACCTCTCAGGGTGAAGCTAAAGAGAAGCTTCTCATCAGCTCAAACCCTGCTTTGGCATGTCTGGATCAGCTTTGGAATTTACAAAATTAGATCAGACTCATTAGGATTCTAGAAAAAAACAAAAGAAAAACTTCTTCCATTTAGTCCTCTGTTGATGAGATAAACCCATAAGTCTCCTACTTAAGTATTTTCCCTTGCAATAGCATACATAGACATACATGAGTATATGTATGTATATATATATATATGCATATATAATGCCCACAAACATGCATATGTAATACAAGTATATATAGGAAGCATGAATAAAACAAACCAAATCCAAATATTTTGAAAATTCAAATCCACCTAGATACAGTATGCAAACCTAAGGCATTGTAGATATGGCTTTTGGCACCCATTATTAGATAGCAATAGTAGAATAAATTATTTAACAATACCCAGAAACTAACTATATTTTGTGGGATTTTGTTGGATTTTGCTTTTTACTTTAGATCAACATTAGTCTGCTGCTAGCTGGATTTGTTTACTTAAAAATGCTTCTGAATGCTTTGATAGAGACAAGTGTTCTAATATTATTGCCAAATTTTTGCCAGATTGAAAATGTGCATGGCTTATTTTCCTTCTAAGACTGCACAAGAACACTATGTCTCAGGTCTCAGTTCGCAAATCCTGCAAGTTCTTGCTGATAGCTTTTTTAGAAAATTGTAGTTCCTACATGGACAAAGCACAGACCATGTCCTTACAGTGCAAAATTTCACTAGTTTGCACAACCTCCTCAGTATGTGGTTCTGAATAAATTTGTACTATATCACTGCTTCCAACACACAGTTTAGAATTGCAGTTCTAATAAAGACATAGGCACATACCAGAGTTTCCAAATATTTGCTCAAAAGGGAGCCAGAGAAGCAAAGTCTACAGCTAGGAAGTGCAATGCATTTTACAATTATTCATCCTTTTTTGGGAAAAGACTACCAACTACTAAAAAAAAGCAGTCTTAAATGGACTGCATGACTTGAATGCACTATAAGCTTTCTAGATGGCACAAACTGTCCATGTTTGTGTTTGTGTGTCAGTGTTAGAAGCACAGTTCATCTCTCAGAATCTCACAAACCAGAGCACAGAAGTGACCCAAGGGAGTGCACAAGAGAAAAGGAAACCAAAGAAAGTGGCTGACACCAATAGGCAAAGCTGTGGCAACTTTTTGATTTGCTTTAAGTAGAAGAATATAGATAGGGAAAAGCATTTGGAGAGAGTAGGATGAAGACCAAAGTCCGCTTTGTACTTTCCCAGATCAGCAACCCACACTGGTCATTCCCTTTGGGCAATTTCTTGCTGAAAAGGAGATTCCTGTTACTAGGAAGGGTTTTGAGGAGAACAATTTCAATTTCCAAGTGATATTGCCACTGATTTTTCTTGACAGCAGTGTAGAACTGTTCCCTGGCCACCCAGGAAGAATTTTCCTTCATGATTCCAGGCAATCAGTTTTTTGCTCCCTTCTTGCAGCATCAACCCAGTATTGAGCTGGCAAGCACTGAGCCAGTCTAACATTTTTGTAAAGTTCTGTGCAAAGGTGGTGGGATGCACACCAAGCTTAATAGATTGATTTAACATTAATATTTACAGGATATTTAGATTATATTCAGCTTAATGTCTGGAAGTAGACCCCAGCTGTTTTTTCTGAAAATGCTAGCAAACACTTCCCGTTGGTCTCCAAGAGTAATCTGAAGAGAGAAAAAAAAAAAAAAAAAAAAAGGCCAACAAAAAAACCCCAAACAACAGCTAAGGCAATCTCTGCACTCTTGATGTCGTAATTAAAGTCTTCCTGATCTTAATTCCTGACTGAATTGATGTTGTCCTCCCCTAATACCTGCACTAAAGAAAATCTCTTTGGACTATTGTAGTTTTGATAAAACTTTCGACTTCAGAAAAATTATTCCTTATAGAATTCAATTGTTAGTACCCATGTGGCATGTGTTAGCCTTTTGCATGAAGCTGAGCGGAAATATGGGGATACTTTTACAAAGGGGAGGAATTGCACTCTCGGGAAAAAGCAGCTGATGTGTGACCATGGTAATTTAAACATCGTTCTGGTGTTTTGGGCAACCATCTATCAAAACACAACTAATATATACCATAATTAGAAACAAGACAGTGAGATAGAGAAGGTGATACTCAATGAAAATGAAAACATTTAATGAAGATTGGTCTGTGGAGAGAGAAGCAAGGAATTTTGAATAATCTGTGTTTGTGTACACAGAAAACAAAAGAATTAAAAACACAATTACTGGCGGCAGAAAGAGTAAATACCAAAAGATCTGTAACAAACAGGCATGGTCAGAAGAAGAATGGCTAATGTCCACATGCAGTTGGCATTCAGCAGTGAGTGCAAGTGATACATCTATTATAGTGGGCAGACAACCAAATGAATATAAATTGTGGAGTGGGAGAGGATATGAAGAGGAAAAAGAAGAATGGTGGTTTGCTTTTGTTCCAAGCTATGACATTAGGCAAATTATGGAAAGGGAGGAGAATTTCTTAAGAGACTGAGAGCAAAGACTTGAGAGAAATCTCAGTAACATGAATTAAAAGTTAAAATAGACACAAATTTAAAATGAAGCCTGTACAGTTATTCCTTGAAGAGAAAGGGATTACCATCACCAGAATTCCACAACTACTTTCAACTTTATCCCTCTCCGTGAGGTTACAGTTATTAAGCTGCAGTGCATTTCTTAATGACTGGATCATATTCTAAAGTTCAGAATTACACATAGCACAGGAAATATTTATTTCTGCAGCAGTCTAAGGTTCATTGCCTCTTAGTGAAGACTTTTTATGTCAAATGACACCTTTCAAATCTCCTTCTTAATGAAATGCAAAAACAGCAAAAGGGAAACAAAAGAATGGAATTTTTTTCTGACTTGTTCAGAAATGGCTCATCTTTTATGTTCAAGTTTTAAATAATAACATAAAATCATACTGGGACAGAGACTACACCAGCAGTATTCAAGATAATACCTTTCATTTCAGAAAGGTATGAATATCTTACAGTAGTGGTGAGGCAACAATAAGAAGAACTACAATTGGAGCTAGTTATTACTGACTACTGAGATGGCCACCTAAAAACAGAGACTAGACAACAATAAGGGAATAAAGGTAGGTATTTATTTGAAGGACCTTCAAGGTACACCCTGGGGAGTTAAAAGGCTACACCCAAGATGGACCCCAAGTCATGAGTTCTTCACACTTTTATAAGTTTGATTCATTTGCATATCAGGGTTAATTGGCCAATTATATCTTCAGTTCATGATGTAATTACCCCAAGTTTGCCCCTCTTCAGACATTTTGGGGCCTGGTGTCCTTGATGTGGGAACCTAGAGAGGTTTGTTATGTCTAACCAGCATGAGAGAACAGTAGCTAACAGGTCACAAGAAACTTCAGAGTTACACACTTGGCAGTACAGTATTTAAAAAACATAAAAGCTAAAACCAAAGGCATCACTTTTCCCGAAATAATAAGATTTGAATTTCCTAAATACAGGCAGAGGTAGTATCTACTTCTGGTCATGGCAAAAGATAATAACTTCCCAACACCCATGGGAAAAGAAAGACCAGTAGAGAAGCCATGGTGAATTTAACTTCGATTTGAAAAGAGCCTGGCTCTGATATGGGAGATTGTTAAGAGAAAAGCTCTGCTACCACCTGCCCCCTAGGGTGGAAAACCTCATTTGTTTCTGCCCAAGCATAACTCAGGGAAAGGATCCCCAACCAGATCACAGTTAAAGGCTTTGGGCTGATCTGAGTAGTGGTTCCATACTAATTTCTTCCCTCCCACTCCCTCCTCCACCCTCCACCCCAAGGATGAAGGGAACTTCATCCTTCACTTGCTTTCTTCATTGCGGGGAAAACATCAGTTGCTCAGACAGAAAAAGTTTTGCCTCGCCTTTATTTTTCTTCCCTTTTTGCTTTTCCTTCTCTCTTTTTTCTCCCCTTTTTTTCATATCCTTTGTTGCTGTTGTTGCCTTTTGCTAACTGATCTTAAATAAACTTCTGATTCCCATGACCCACTGCATGACCAAAACCGAAAGGAATATTGAAATATTTTCCACAATATAAATAATACATAAATAATACTATATTTTCATAGGGTCTACCATCACACACACAAAAAAATCTAGAAATGACTATAGGGACTCTAGGGAAAGGACAAAGCTGTTGGTCCAAATTGAAGTGAATGGTCCATAGATCAGACACTTGTATCTAGGCTTTGTCCCTTCCAAACAGTTATCCTAGCTACAATAATCCAAGAATTTCAAGAACCCATTCCTCAGTACTCAGTTCTTCAAAGTCCCAAGGGTCTGGGGGTTCCAGAATGCACTAAGGAATGAAAACATATAGTAATTAGAGGAGGAAAATGTGTTACTCTTCCTCTGTACCAGAATGAAAGAGGTGATTCATTACAGAGAAAAGATTTACAAAGTAAAGCAGCACAAAGCCACATCCAACAACTTAATCTCTCCTTATGAGCAATAGTTGAATGATTTTCTAAACATTTTTCAAATCATCACATTCCTTTTTCAATCATTATCTTCTATTAATATCATTATCTTCAGCTTCATTCTTTTCTCATTTCTTTTTAAAATTATCTTTCCTTCTTTCTTTTTCTTTTTTTTAAATACATAACCAACCTTCCTGTAAGAACTCAGAGATTTTCATCCCTTAGCCAGTTGAAGCTCTGAAAATACTGAAAATATTTCGCTTTCCCAAGAACTAAAATGTTGGGAACTCAATGTTATCGTGATAGACAAATAATTTAAAATTAAAATAATAGTGCACCCAGACATTTTTGTAATGCATAACTGAAGCAGAACCAAGCTTTCACTGTAACTGTGCAGGGAGTAATTCCTTCCTTATACATATTCACATTACCTCTCAACATGCTTAGTGACACAAGACAAATGCTCCATAGGAACATCTGGAGATGAGGGCAGTGTCTTCCCAAGAAAAAGGGGTAAAATATGGCAGAATTCTCATAAAATACTTTTGAATTTGTCTCAGGATATTAGTAGCTTTTCATATGAACAGCCAATATTTGGACACATTTCAGTTTAAACCCAAACATTTGTTTAGATAATTCAGTATATCAAATTGGTTTAAGTCCACCCATGACCAAACCAGAATTCTTATTCTACTCAATTTGTAAATCTTGTCCATTATTAGACACATAAACATGATGCTTCATAAAGCATATCATAAATTTTACATCTGCAATGTCAGAGCAGAGAGAATCACAATGCAATGTTATCACAGCTACACCTGATAAGACACACATAAAAGATGAGGGTTTTTTTAAAAAAATTAGAGACCTCTGGGATAAAAGTAGTGATACAACTGATGCATGAAATCAAATACAACATTTTATCTTTTCTATTAAAGGATATTTCAACTAAGTAAATTTGGTACACTAAGAAATCTGTCACAGTGCCCACTGCTGTTTTTTGAAATTTACATAGCTGATGCACAATATGAAAGGAAAAGTGCAAGTGCAATTATGTATGCAGGTAGTATACCTGGTGTAAGCTGTAGTGTATTATAATATATTAATATAATAAAAAATCCAGAACATAATGAATAAAACCAACATTCAGATGGTTGTATTAAGTGTCCAGATCCACCATGTTCCCTGTTCACTCTGCTAAGTCCATTTATGCTCTGACTGCTGAAATTGCAAGTTGTCTTGAAAAACAGTAGAAATGCATTCAGTTGCAAGGATGAATTTTAGAACAAGGAAACTCATAGAGTTGGAAAGAATTGCTGTTGAAATAATTAATAAGACTCTGAGCAATTGAGATTCTCAGCATAAACGTGATGATATTGGAATGTGGTTAATTTTTTTTGTGGGGAGGTTATCTCATTTAATTAGGTCTTGCAGTCCTTGGACAGCTCTTTTAGATATGAAAAGGAGCACTCAGTGTTGGTATTTTCTACAGTTTAGAAAATCTGCCTGCATTGATTACAATGCAGGCATTTCCACACAGAATCTCCCAAATACCTGGGCCAAACTGGAAACAAGAGCAATTGCATTTTAAAACTGCAAAGGAGCCAAAGGAGTAGTTTCTCTAGTTACGTACTAAAGGGCACAGAGCTAGATGGGGAGCATGTGCCTTCTTATGTGTATCTGTCACTGACACAATTCAATCAAGGAAGCAGTAAACTTGCCCCATGTGTTTTCTCTGTTAATTGCTTTCTTCTATTGTTCAGATTCCAGAGGACACTGGGAGTCCCCAGTAAAGATGTGGTATGTCAGAAGGCTTACCAAAACACGTCTTTTTTTAAATGTTCCTTTCAGCAACTTGTGAAATTCCTCACCTTCGTCTTTCATTCCCCAGGGAGCAGGCTCTGAGGAAGTGGACGGCACCAACAAATCGGCTGCTTTGAAATTACAGACCATTTAACCGAGAAAACTTGAAAGACATAATCTTTTCTTCTACTGACCTTGCGGTTCCCCCATATGAGCCTACCACCATTGTATCTGCAGTTACAGATTTTGGCTGTCACTTCCTCCTATATTTTTAACAGATGGGTTCATTTGTTAGTATGCTTTTTCTCATGCCTGCTTTTAATTTTCCTCTTTCCCCATCCTCAAAGCACCAACTTTATATGTAATGTTTCCTCTCTCAGAGACACATCACCCTCCACAGCCCTGCGGAGGCCAAGGAGTCTGAGACCTCACTCTACCACCATGAGGAGCGTGTCAGCTGCTCTGCACCAGGGAAGAGCTTTCTGTGAAATACAAAAAATCCTTCCCAGGGGACAGTGACGTGACAAGAACAACTCATTGTTTTGGGTTTATATCCACAAAAGGGTCAGTTGTTTTTTTAACATTTAAATATCTTTCCAAATGATTGACAAATTAAATGTGCCTCACTGAGTAGGAGGTCAACCCTAACATTCAAGGTACAGGATTTTACTTGCAGGTAGAGAAAAAAAAAATATTTAGGGTAATAAAATCTTCATTAACTAAGTACTTTCAGTAGAGTCACAGAAGTAAAACTTGGGCAGCTATTAGCAATCTGACAAGATGCTGTTTATTTAGGTCAGGTCTTCAGAGTGTCTGTTAGCCCTGTAATGATTTGTTAATATCTGTAATTTTCCTTAAGGCTAAACAAATGAGGAAGCCATCTTGTTTTCCACATCATTGGACCTAGCATGCTCCAGCAGATTACCATGGCAACCAGAGCAAGTGTGCCCAGTGTGAAGGGAACGGTCTAGGCCTCATTTCCTAAAAGCATGTTCCTACTGAGGTTGACTCACCAATTAAAAGACTTTTCTGTCCTCCAGGGTTTCGGGGATGTAAATAGAGACGTGAAGCCCGGCTGATCAGCTGCTTTACCTGATCTAGCCACTCTTACCAATTGCCTAAATATAGAAAAAATATCCAGCAAGTAGGGAAAGAAGAATTTCTGGAATTTCATCAAGGACTGGGTTAATCCTAAAATAAATAAATAAATAAATAAATTTTTTTTTTTAGATAAAGGTTGCTTTGAAAAGTGCATTGAGACAATTCTTGTGATTTTGTGATTGCTGAGTAAACAGCTTGAACAGGGGGGTGTTCTCCAAACCTTGGAAGATGCTCATAGTGCATCTTTTACAGCATCAACAATAACATGTTTTGTCATCAGCCCTCTGTCAGCGTGTCTGAGTCACACACATTTGGTATAAGTGAGGATTAATTATAGATCTAATGAAAAAAAAAATATGTGAGACTGTGGGATGACTGTTCCAACATAGCTTTTAGGCATCATTCATTTTCTTATGATCAGCTGCTCACAAGTTGATTTTATTAAACAGAACTAAATTTTATAAAGAAAGGACAGCTTTATAGTACCATCAATTAATGAATTGTCTCATCATGATATCAGTTTGCTTAGCACAAAATTGTGGCTGCAGCTGATTCAAACCAAAAATTTTCTGTAATATTTTTTTCCTATTTTGCTAGACTGATTTAGAAAAGAAGATAGAATAAATTGAGAAATGTGACAGAACTGCAAATATTAGCAATAAAATAACATTTTGGTCAAAGTGAAATAATTGATTTAATAGGTAGTCATTGTCAAAATGTAGATCAAGTACTGAAAGAAACAGTAACACTACACATTGGACTCAGTATAAGATCCATCTTAACACATTCACCGTTGATCACGTAAATGTCACTTATTGGAGAACATCCATTACAAAACTCCAAAAGCCTTCAAAACCTTAAGAAATAAAGGGCTAGAACAGCCACCAGAGACAGAACACTAGTAAAAAACATCTCTGCATACTGCTATCCTGTTTGGAAAAACACTGAACACACAGTAGTTTTCAGTCATGAGTTTCTGAACAGCAGTAAATCCAAAATTGTATCATTCTGTTCCTACTGAGCAAAGAAAAACCCAGCATTATGCTTATTTAGTACATTCAGGGCATGCCCTTATATGTGAGATCAGTGTAAGACATAGGGTGAAGTAGACTTAGCGTACAGACCCACATTTTGTACTGTACTCCAAATGAAGGACACAAAGCAGAAAGGTGGATCTGTCTAGAGCACCAAGCCCATATCTCTCCCTTTTAAGATGCATGTAAGTCCCTGTCAAATTTTTTCGAAACATATCTTCTATTAATTTCCTTTAGAATCTCAGGTGGTTTTGAGTCCTATTTAAATACCTAAATACTTTGCTGACTTGCTTCCAAATCACAGTAAGTATACTCAGAATCCCAATTCAGAAAAATAGCTGCTTCTAAACTAATAACATTAACACCACTCTATTACTCTCCATAGACCATCACTCAAAATATAATTCTGCCCATTCCATTGAATAAATGTGATTCCCTGTTATTGAATCTAACTAGCTAAATATATTCTGTTTAAGAGTTATCTTGTAGATAAACTCAGTAACTGCCTGCCTTGGACAATCAACAGC
This sequence comes from Corvus kubaryi, assembly GCF_017639235.1. Lineage (NCBI taxonomy): Eukaryota > Metazoa > Chordata > Aves > Passeriformes > Corvidae > Corvus > Corvus kubaryi. Next base: position 42,992,192 of record NW_024582091.1, read on the forward strand.
AAATTGTGGCTATGGTTTTAGCTCACTAAATAATCAGCATTTCCTCTAACAGTTTCCTAGACACAGTGCTGTCCAATTTGACAGAGCTCATTAGTTTTCAACTCTTGAGGAAAACAAAGTGTTGCTATAAGAAAATTTCTTGAAAAGACCAGATAAAAATTCTATTTGCATGTACCTCTGTGTGTTGGAACTGCTAAGACGACTTCTTGCCTTAAAGAAAAATGCCACATTTTAAGAATTACTTTAAAATACTGCATTTTAAAATGGAAAGAAACAATATAGAAAATATATAGCACCATATAAAAATGATCAATTCTGACTTGTAATATTGAGTTCAGTTGTGGTCGACTCACTCTCAAGAAAGATAAAGCAGAGATTGATGAATTTCAGAGTAGAGATAGAGGTAAAGTGGGATTTATATTGGATGAGAGATTAACCCAGACAGAACAAGAGTAACAGGAGACTTGATGGAGGTATACAAAATTGCTACTAGTATAGTAATAAACTGATCAATCTCTCCTTTTATTAAACTTGTCCCATCATATAACAACATAGGATTGCAAATTAAAAGGCAATACATTCCAATTAGAAAGAGAAGTATTTACTTATGAGAGACATAGCACTGTGCAAGGTCATTAAGTGAAATACTATGGATAGAGTTGAAAAAGAAGGCTAATGTTACAACCATTAATACCTTTTGTAGACATGAAAGTCATCATAAATTAGTATTAATCCTTATGTTATGGGCTATATAGAAAATGCAATTTTTCCTTATATAGTTCTACTCATCTACTGCCATGGTTCTCTGACAAGGATTTTACCTCCCTCTGTAGCATCTACTGTCAGCTACTGCCAGCTTATTCTTTATAGATTTTAATTTTGTTTCACTGCCTACTGGTTGTAATTATCTCAGATGCATGAAAATAACATTTTATCAACTGCTTTTTATCCTTTTCCATTTGGCAAACATTGGTTTCTTGTGTGTGTTTTGAGCCAAACTGAGATCAACACATCTGTTTCAGTTTAATATCTACGGTTTATATAACAAGACCTATGCAGTAATATGCTGTCTTTACGGTGGTGTTTCCTAACCAGTGAAATCAGGCCAAAACACCTATGGCATTTTAGAATTTTACAGATTATATATAGAAATCAAGGCCTTGATAATATATCTCCGCTAAAAGATACCTTTAGTCATGCCAAACAACCTTTTTGTTTCTTCCAGCATTATCAATTGCTCAGGAAATAGTGTGCTTAGTTAATTATTGCTTTGGAGTAGGCAGATGGGGTACAAATAATCTCAGTTCAAGAGTTGCAGAAGTAATGTGAATTGTTTTCTTTTACAAATTCCCAGTGATGAAGTATGCAACTTAAATAAGAAGGATTGGGTACTGCTTTTGGCATCCTGTGATACCATGAATAGCTGCCACTGAAACCAAGAATCCTTCAAGTGACATCCATTTGCAAACCTGCCTGAGGACACATGGGTTGAATTTGCTTCGAAGAGATGCAACAAAGCACAAAATTCCAGTCTGCTTTCAAATAATCAGCCATAGTGATAAGAGTATTTGGATCCAAATATAAATTGTCATCAGTTTTTAGATGTTTCATCACTGGCTTGAAGTTAAACCCATACCACAATAAATAAAAAAAAGCAAAACTAGTAAGATTTAGACTTATGGCAGCTTTGCTCAGATTATAGTGTCCTTATGTCAGAACCCCAAGGGCATCCACAAGTCTTGTCCTGATGAAGCCTGTCACTATCACCAGCATGATCCTGTTCAGACCTTGTGGGACAGTGCCTAACTGATGAGCACCCTGCCTCTGTGAAGGTCACTTTTGATTCCAGACTTGTCCTCCCTCTTGAAGGGAACTTGTTCTTGCTGCTCCCTGACCCAGACATGTCTTTCTAAAAATTTAAACATGGAGTTTATTACAACAGTGATTTTCGCTTGAGTGAAAATTTCTCTAACCCTCAGTTCTGTGTATTTAGTTTGAGTTCAAACACCCACTTGTTGTCTTCCAGTGTGGTTTTTCTCTGTGCACCAGTTTGTGCTATTCTGAGTAGTGGTACCCACCAACAGAAAGCATTTATGACAGTGGTCAGTTGAAAAATAAACCCCCAGTAAATTTCCAAAGACAGTCCAAAAGTACAGATGTTTTCTACAACCAACCCAAAATGACTCTTTCTGAAAATCCTTTTCAGCTGGTTCCTGAGACTGTGATAGGCAACACAGACAACAAAGTGAGAACCCCTTCCCTTACAATAGATTCTTCGCCCTTCCCTGCAGCTCCAGAGGAGTTTAAATTGTTTGGTCGTCAAACTATTAACTGGATAAAAATATAACTTCTACCCTTTCTGCTCAACCTGTCTCACTGTTAAGGAAAAAGCTTCAAAACTCGTTGGTTGGAAGGAAAATACAGAAGAGAAAATGTTTATTCTACAGCTTAGCAACAGATTTCAATCAAACAGTCCTGGCTTTTGGACTATTCTTCAATAATACCTTATGATATCTATCAAGTAACTGCTTAATGCAGAATATACCAATAATATTTGAAAATAGGGCCAGTTTCCTCCTTGTGTCTCTTACAACTCAGACCAAAAATCCTCTTCTAATTATACATTCAGTGGATCACAAACCAGTTAATTTGTTTAGTGGCTTTAGCTCTTATTGTATTTCTTTGTCAGAGATGTGTTAATCTCTCATTGTGGTCACACCACAAAGATGGTACAGCTATAACTTAAGGAGCTTCATAGCAGTGGTAAGGTATCTGCATTTACTTCATAATAACTATACCCTCTGGGCCTGCTCAAAGGCCAAAGGCTACCTCACTGTAACTTAAGGTCTTTGCATTTTTCAGGATCAGATCAAAATCTCAGTTGTCCACATAAGTGATCAAGAATAATTCTGATTTCAGTTGTGGAATGTGTAAAGAGAAAACTTAAGACCACTATCTTTCTAAATTCCTAGAGCTGGACTTCTAGACTTAGTTGTAACTCAGAGGTCATTCTTCACTTGGATGTTATGTGCTGCGTTCAGTCTGCATAACTTCAGCTGTAGCTTTTCCAGTACTGTATTAGGAGTTTCAAGTTCAAAGGATTCTGAGTCAACAGGATGTTGCCTTCTATTTCACCACAACACTTTGGAAAACTTATCCTTTCATATTCAGTATGAAGATGGTGTTTTTCCATAATCCAATTCCAAAAAAAATGGACTTCCAGAGGTAATGCTAGGAACTATAGCAAATTTTGGAGCTATTTAATACTGTCTCTGTAAAGTACAGAAACTTACATTTCCCCCTTTTACCATGTTTCTCATTCTCTACTGAAGCAGCCAGTACTCATGCTTTAGAATTGTGAGAGGTAAAATTGAGCAATAAATCCTCACATGCTGATATCTTATGTTTTAGCAGAGGAACAATTTATATTGAATAATAAGCAAAACAATTTTCAGTTGGATGACTGACAAAAGAAATCATTGTTCATTCTTGCACAATGAACCATGAAAACCAAGTCGAGGTAAGAATGAAAATAGAGTTGGTAATTTCATGCTGCAGGCAAAGCACTGGGGACTTGGAAACTATCTGAGCTCATTGTCACTAGATTTCATTGAAACTCAAGAGGTTGCTCTCATGGGGAGTTTATCTGTACATTTTTTTCTTGATTTGAGTCCACACAGTTTCAACTTTACCCTTTTCAGTCTCACTGGGAGCTTCAGATCCAAATGATTTCAAAACCTCAGAGCAAACTTCACTTGAAATCATTCTTCTCATGGAACTCACCTAGAATTAGGAGTTTTTTCGACCCAAAATCATGAAGAAAATCCTACAGAAAACTGATCTTAAAAGGTACAATATGTTCAAAATGAGGCATGTCTAAACCGTCATATATTAATCTAGTTTTATTTCTATAGAAGATAAATGTGGGAACTGGGCAGCTAGCAAGATGTCTTTTGTATTTCATATAGTTAGTACTCCTGACAAAGCAATTCTCATTTAAAACAGGATATGATTCAGAAGCCCCTATGCACTTGCATGATGATGCCCAAGTCCTAGAGGCTGCTCATCGGAAAGATGAAATTGTGATCGATACTGTTTGAGGTTCTACATAAATCATTGATACCTAAGATCTTAGATATAGCTAGTCAAATAATGGCAAGGGAACACTGTCAATTTGCTGATCAGGAGGACTTGTAAAAGTACCTTACCTGTTGGATCTACCAAAAAGGACAGCAACCTTATTCCATTGTTATACAAGAACACATGGTGACAGACATCTTGAATGCTGTGTGCCATGTTGGGCCCCCTGTCAAAATACAAGAACTGGAAGATTTCAAGGAAGAGAGATGTGGGAGATCAAATGTGTGGAATACTTTCTGTACAAGGAACAGACAATCAGTCTAAGGCTTTTCAGCTTGAAAAAAAGGAAGCCCAAGGAAGGATGTGACAGAAGTCTATAAAATCAATAGCATAACAGGGTGAATAGAAAATGATCGTAGTTTGTTTTTCCCTCAATGCAAGAACACTTGCTAGTGTAAAGCAAGCCATATAAACAATACAAGCAATTCCACGAAATCCCAGTTCAACTACCTTCCTAAATATTCCGCAGTACCAATATTTCTCTTCAAAGGTACACAATTGTCTGAAAATCTATCCAGTAAGTTCAGCTCCACAAATGTTGTCAGATCCTTTCTGAACCTTAGGACAGCTTGAATTAGGTGAATGCCCACATCATGGAAGTGGGAAATGTATACAATTAATTTGGAATGGGGTTCAGCTTCAGTTCTCAATTATGGAGTTAATTGCATGCATTTCCTACTTCCATGGTGTTTCTGTAGTGTGGAAATGTAAACAGTTTTCCAGACTACAGAAAAATAGGGGTTTTTCCAACATTTCTTTTGATGCACCTCATACCTATCATGACCTTCTGGTAAAATTGGGTACTAAATTAAAAACAAGCATTTTAAGATTTTTGTGTTGACTTGGGATCTGAAATTGATCCATGGCAAATCTACCCTTGTCCTCTGCTGCTCATCAGCAGAATTCTGTCCTGCTGACACTGTCTGATGACAAATAATATGCATCCCTGTATATTTGGTCAAAGACTCTGGAGTCTACTCTGTTACCAATACCATGAAAAATATTATGCTGACAACCTCTGCAGTGAAGCCATGTTAATCAAGCTACAGCATAGTTAAAAGTGCATAGCAAAGATACAGCTGGAGGTGATACAACTGCAACAGATATGTCTGGTTAGAATAAGGGAACATCAAATTAAAAGCTATGATGGTATGTTGAAAATTAATGAAATGAGACATTCTTCTCCAAAAGGACAGTTAAATCACTTATTGACACATCACATCATCGATGCCAAAATGGTTTCCCAAAAGTATTTAGTAGAGTAATACAAGGACAAGACATCAATATCTGTTAAGAACAGAGAAAATTTCCATGATTAGGGAAATACATGAGCTGCAGATGGTTAGAAGTTCATTAACTATAACTATGACTTTAACTATAGTATTGTCCAAACCTTATCCAAAAGTGTTACCCATTTTTGGCCACCTTCAGATAGCAGCTTAGGTGGTTTTTTGGTTCAACCCACTGTGGCTATTCTTATGCTCTGCCTTGATACCTTCAACATTAATTTGGGTTGTCTCATGCAGACGTGTCCTCTGCTTCCATCTTTTCTCATCAGTAATTTGTTAACAGAAAAACTGACAAGTGGGTAGCTACTTGCTTGTTGAATACTGTAATAGGTTATGGCTCACAATGTCCCACTATTATTTCCAAATTAGAGCACCTACAGAGCACAATTGAAATTCTGTGCTTTGCAATAACTCTGAATCTCTTTGCACACTTGGTCATTACAGACAACTAATCCCCCCAAGTAGACTGGCTTACCTATCTAAGCTTTTGTGATGCTGTGGTTTGTCTTTGCCAATATGCTAACAAGAACATTATTAATAATTCCTATTGTTATTACTATTGTCTAAAGTTTGTGTGGTCCTCTGGCCTCCACGAATATGCTCTGTAATCTGCTCTTTTATTCATCCCTTGACACTTTTACAAATGGTCTGGCTCCCTGCCTGTAATCTTATAGTATTTCCTGTATTAGCCAAGTAGCTTCATTTTGTTTCATTGTCTATCTGATGGCCCATGACCCAGTGCAGGGACAGCAGTTACCTGTCTCTGTTTCCATGGGGACAAGGGAATGCTACTGCAGCATCACTATTTTACCTGGACGCAGGGAATCACTGGGATCACATCTTGCTGCAAGCCCATGCCAAGTTGAACAGCAGAGGTTCATGCAATCAAGGTTTAGAAGTTTTGAACACTATGTTGAAAATAACTTCCAGGTTTGGGTTGCATTTACAATATTATGTGAAATATGCACATGCTAGAAATGTTGCTGGGATACAAAGAGGAAAATGGAGAGCAGAGGTGGATAAGCAAACCAATAATATTAACGCAAAGAAATATCACTACAAGCAAGTTCAGAAACTCTTGTAAAAATTGTAGCATCCTGCTTCCATGATAAACGCTGGCTTCCATATTTATTTTGACAATCAATCTTCTCTGGTATCTGCCTTCCATTAATTCCTCTCCAGTGGAAGGTTAGTGGAATGACTTCTTTCAGCACATTATATTCATCTCCTAAGAATCAGCTGCTATATCTTATTCTATGCGGTTTGTCAAAATGTGATGATTCATTACACTAGGTCTATATGTCAATATCTGTATTTGAATAATACAAAGATAAACTTTCAGGCCAGTACAGCTGGCTTACTATTATACATATCTATTATTTGCATTAGTCTGGCGCATCATACTTATGGACAAAAATAGATGCCAGTTATTGTAAAAATACAGAATAAAACAAGATCCCACCAAGAACTGTTTCAGGATACAGGAATTACTGGAACTGGCAGTTAGCTAAAAAGTCAAAGTTTACCAGTGACCCACCAATGGATATTTAGGATGGGAGGGAAGCAGGACTTTAAAAAGCACCTTGAAGGGAAGCTGTGAAGTATTTTGAGTGGTGAGGTGGCAAATGCTGTCTTGCAACTGGAGACGACAGGAGAGAGTCATCGTTCTTAAACCACAAAGCATGTTACTGCTACAAAAATCCTAAGATCTTAATTAGAAAAAAAATCTATATTTTTCATTCCACTCATTTTGTATTTCAGCTTGGAGAGCTTTCCCTCCACCAATAACAGCCTGGCCAAACCACTTTACCATGTCACTGTTAGCAACTGCTGTGGGGAAAGGCCATTTATGTCCTCTGTGGCAATGAGTTAACAATGACTTGATAATCCTCCACCACCTGATGCAATCAGCCTGCTCTCCACACATGGCAAACCAAGCTTGAACTGTGAAATTGCATCCTATAAAATTGTAGATGTCCCTGCAGAATAACACTTCATTGAAAGTTTGCAGGTATTTTTTGCTGACTTGGAGCATATTTGTATATTTTCCCCTCTAGAAGAGTTTTCATGCAGTTATTTTTTTCCTCTCAAAGCCCACTTTAGAAAATATAAATGGTAATTATGTAAAACATGTGAGGTTAGTGCTGAATCCCTCATTTTGGTAACTCTGCACAAAGGCACTGTAGCAGAGATTTAAGTGGATCTTGAAAATAAAACAGAACACCTCTCCCCAAAATCAGTTTCACTAAAGACATCCCACATGCAAATTAAATGAGTTCATTAATTTCTCTTAGAACTTCCATTTCCTAGAAAGGATTAAGCTATAAAAGATGAATGAGTAAATCTAACGGGTCCTTGTGGCTAAAAGGGGAATGTCCGGCCACTTCACAGAACCACACAATTGTGGAATGGGTCAGGATGCAAGGTACCACTGGAGGCCATCTAGTCCAACATCCTTGCTCAAGCAGAGGCATCCTAGAGCACATGGATTGGATTCCCAATTCGCACAGGATTGCATCCAGATGGTTCCTGAATATCTCCACTGAGGGAGACTCCACAACCTCTCTCTGGGCAATCTGTTCCAGTGTTTGGTCACCCACACAATAAAGTTCTTCCTCATGTTCAAGTGAAACTCCCTGTGTTCCTGTTTCTGCCTATTTCCTCTCGTCTTACTGCTCAGCACCACTGATAAAAGCCTGCCTCCATCCTCTTGACACTCTCCCTTCAGATATACGTCTTCCATACATTCATACATTCACATCATCCACACATTTCCACTCCGGCACCAGCTCTGGTGTTTGTCAGACTCCTATGTAAAACAGCTCTCTCATGGGGAGAGAAAAAAAGAAAAAAAATTAAAAAATCAATTTTTTTTTTCTTCTTGGTTAATAAATCGAATTGTCCCAAAAGAGGGTCTAGTGAGTGTCAGAGTCAAATCAGAAGCAAGTGAGAAGTCTGGGAGTGGAAAAGAAGGGACCTCCCCATTCCAGCAAAGGTGATTTGAAAGAAGGGGTGAGTGACTTGACTAGGAGAGCCTTTTTGAAGGACCTTTCCAGTGGGTTGTGAATATTTAGAGCAGCTCATCTCATGCAATTTTACCTCAAGAACAACACAGACAATATTCTTCCTCTCAAGGCATAGATGGTACTATCTTCTTTAACTCGAATTTCCCTGCCTTTAGCTTCTGCTTGGAAAAAAAAAAATTTAAAACCCTTCTTCCTGATCAATGTAACAGGTTTGCCATGCAGTTATCTAGCTTCCATGAGGTGAGACAGATCTCATAACCAGCCCAGGCAAACCCACTATTGTAACCGATGTCCAGACATAGTTTTGTCACTTTTAATGCTAGAGTTCTTCCACTTTCAAGAATACATCATGTTTTTAAAAAAAGAAGAGATCATCAGGCCTAGCAGGATATCTAGAAAAATTATACTCTTTCAGGTATGTTTTATGTTACTCTTGATAGATGCTGAACTTGAAGCTTTCATCTGGAATTATTATGTAGAGCAGTCCTGATCTTGCAGTTATTCCCTGTAGTCTGTTCAGCTTTTAGCAATCCCAAACCAAAATGGAATATGATTATCTCATTCTACTCTTCCAATATTGTTACAGAAGTACTGAGGACTCCAGCACTGAAGCATGTGGTTTTGAAGGCATGGTGCAAAGCAGAAACAGCAGCAGAAATAATGACAGTCAGAAGTGTTGTAAGCCACTCTAACCCTATGCTCATTTCTTTATTTTTGAGCCATAATCTGAGGCTTGGCTTATGTATGCAGGGAAGCTTCAATTTCTGACAGCTGGAGTGATGCTGAGAAATACAGTGAAGAAAGCCACTCATCCAGTGGCAAAGTATTCACATACACAAAAGTGGTATTGAAGCTAATGAAGCTGCTATAGTTTTCAACAAGAGGTTACAGCTTGGGGGTCTTGGTCTGCAAGATCTCCATGACATACCCCTCTGGCACTTTCCATAAAGATTTTGCCACAGATACCACAGTTCTGTGCAGCACTGGATCTCATTTGTGAAACAGCCTGGGCTGCAGGGAAAGACCTCTGTCCTCCTCTGTATGTACCCCAATATCACCTATACAGCATTTTTTCTACGCATTTTCAGAGGATGGGGAGCTAATAATGCTGTTTCAAATGTCACCTGATTTGTTACCCTTGTTTTTATTCTCTCATTCCCCAAAGTAATTCAGTAACCAGAGAAGTGAAATTAAAATACTTACAAACGACAGTTCTTCTCACAGTTGGAACAGATTCTACCTGTGTTAAAACTGAGATGGAATCAATGCTCTGGTTGCCTAAAGGGGATGTTAAAAATCCTGTCCCTAATTCTGATTCTCAAATCTTATGCAAACCATCAGAGTACATCTCTGGGGTAAAAGGTAAAGGCGTCTACTCTTCTCTGGAGATTTGCTCATATTGTCTTTCTTATTAGCCCCGTTGGGGGGCTATAATAGCTATCCTACTTTGTACCAACTTTATTTAAATCTGAAAACTTTGCAGTAGTGACAGTGCAGAATGAACACAGAGCCCCAGAAATCTTTGCCCTACATAAATTTTGGAACTTAAAATGTCAGTAAATATCCAGGCATGAGGAAATACTCCCTCCCTGTAATGTTTGCCATAACCTAATTCTTTGAAATACAGGGGAACAAGCAAAGAACTTCCAGGATTTTCTGGACTTAAAGTCATAAATAAAACAGACTGCGTGTATTTGGCAGGAAGCCTCCTTTATGAGGGTAAAATTAATCTCCATACAGAGCATCAACATCAGCCTGAGCAACACTGATGTACCAGTTAAATCCTATTTTAAGAGTTTTGTTAGGACTTCAGAGGGTTTTGTTTTGGCCTCTATGAGTTGGAGAGGTTTTCATTCTCAGTGATTTCTTTCCTTGCTAAGGTTAATTAGATCCAAGCTCTGGCTTGTTTTGTTTTTCTGAGTTGAAAGGTAATTTTCACTTCTTTTCATCTCATTGTAATGTTAAGGTATTCATCTGAAATTTGAATTGTAAAGAAAACCATGAAAAATCATGGGACTTGTAACAGTTTTATGTATTTTGGCAATACTGAGAACAGATTGCTGCCAATAAATGGTTTGAGATAAATAGGAATTAATTGGAGTCATGTGGGTTTAAGCTGATGTTGAGGGGGAAAAAAGGACAGATATTAAAACACAATTCATACAGATATTCTTCATAAAAGGTGCTTCAAATGTGGAATTTTCCATATGTTCCACGTATGTCAACAAGTTTCATCATGATCTACAGCACAAATAGCTAATGATGTGGACCAACAAAAGATTCTGCATGCTTGAGGAGTTAAATTGACACCTGACAAGTTGTTAAGCTACCATAGCAAATTCATATGTGTGACCTTTGATTTTTACTAATGCTAGTGTAGAGAGCTATGATTTTGTCAAAACATACTGATATGTTGGTATGAGTGGGACCTAGCCTTAAAGAGAAAGATTTTCTTCCTAAAAGGCTTTCATCAAGTGGATGCACACTTGGGGCTTGTGAATAAAATTTTGTAATAAGACAAATTTAAAACTTTTCCAGAACTGGAAAAAAGGTCCCTATGAGCGGAAGAGATCACTGTTACTTAAACTTACATCTTATTTATTAAAGTCAGGATTACAACCAGTTTGCAGCTAAGCCTTCTTACCAAATAAATACCAGATTGCATTTGCAGGGCTTTATAAACAGTGATTAGTTCACATGCCGAAAGCATGCATTACTAACTCACCTACAGGAGCAGAGATCATTCCCTAGTTCAGTCAAAAGAACAGCTTCCATCAACACAGTATTCATTTTTAAAAGACAGGGAATGCAAGAATACATTGTTTGGAGATCAAGAGGAAAAACATGTAATAAATATGCTACTGTATATTTCTTCATCGTGTTATTGAATGTTTATTTTTAAATGTGATTGGTGTTGAATCTTCCTGGAAGATTTTAACTGAATAAAGCTGCCTGGTCTCATAACAGAATTTCTTTTAGACAAAGACAACAATAATTAACAATTAGGACAGGATATTTGATTTGACAACTTCTTCCCCACAGAAAAATCTATTACTAATAATGTTAGACAGCAATAATTTACAATCTTTTATTTATACCACAGTTCCATAGTGTTCTGGCAGAGAGGACACTATTTCCAACACAAGTTCTTTCAAGTACTGGAAAGCCAAATTCAAGGCAGCGTGTGAAACTGTTTGCATTCCACCTAAGACTGTGAATCTGATATTTTCCAAAGAGAAAACTGGTCCAACTTTTAGAAAAGGGCGTGTGTGTGTTTGGGTGTGTGAGGGTATGTGTGTGGGTGTGCGGGAGTGTGTGTAGGGGTGTGTGTGTAAAGGACAATGTAACCTTGTCTTCAAAGGAAGAAAATTTAAAAGAAGTCTTCAGTTTTGGCTGCACCAGGTACATTGCTAGAATATGATGGTTGATAGATTCTCTCTTTTTTTCTGGGTGTATAGAAGGCAGCAACATAAAAGGTGGTGAGCTAGTTAAGCTACGCTGCTTAGAGTTTATAGTTCAAACTGCCTACCCCGTTTAAAGACCCACTTTCATTTTCTTTGTGAAATTCTGGACAGTGTATGCTAGGTTGAATTAAACAACATTAACTCTGCATAACGACAAAGCCATGGTGTCTTTAAAAGCCAGTGTGATTGTAAATGTAATAATGGCTCGGGAAATGAAGAATTCTGCCCTGTGGACTAGTAATTGGTGATCCCATACAATAGCGATGGAGCTAGAACTGAAGATAAAGCAAACAGTCTTAAAGGAATAAAAGGATAAATCTGTAAAACCATCTAGCTGTCCATAAAAAGCTAATTCTAAATCCGACTCCTCTGCTGCTTAACCTCGGAGATGCTTCATCCTGGAGATGTGCTTTGCAGAGGTATCTAAACTAGTTCCTAATACCTAGGTGATTAAGGAATTGTTTCAGGAGGGGAGCAATAAGGCTATAAGCCTCATCAGAGGAGGTCTGCTAGCACCTGGTGCTGATGACAGTGTTCTGAGAGGGGAAGGAATTTGACATCAGTCTTATTAAGGAAGAAGCAGAGACAAACCTGGATATCCTGCATCCTAGGGAAGTATTGTACTCACTGGAGCATAGGACAAAGACAAAACCTTTCCCACGCCCTACATTCCATCAGTTTGGGCACAGAGCTCTCAGCAAACCCACTTGGAAGAGCTAAGTACCACTTTCTCCAAAGGTGCAGCAGGGAGTGTAGTACTCTCCTAAGCTTTTCCTCAGAGCTATATTTAACAGGTCAGACCTTCAGCCTGTTTGAACCCCATCCACAGCCAGGCCTATAGGGATCGTTCATGGCATGAAGGCGCAACCGGGGCTGTAGCATCACAGTGAGGTCACAGTGCCTTCCAGATGATGCCTAAGTCATTTTGTGAATCTAACTTGAAATCCACAAATTGGCAGAGGAAGAATGTGAAGAAATTAAACAAAAAGATGTAAAATAGCAAAGAGAAACTGGGAAAGAGAAAGGATGTATCAAGGTCATCTCCCCATTTTAAAACCATAATTTGGACATGAGTTTTGTGGCAAGGAAGAGTTTTACAGGCAGATAAGTTATATTATTTTTGCTGTGCTTTCTTAGTTTAAAATGGGTACAAGTGAAAAAGAAAGGAGGAATTGCAGTGACAAGCTGAAGACAAAAAAAAAAAAATTTTTCCTTTTGGATCAACAAAAATGAATAAGAGGTAGGTGTCTTTAAATAAAGGAGCATGGAACAAGCAATGTGCAAGCAGAACTCTCAGGTTTGCAAAACTCTAGGTATTAGCAAAGTACAGTAAAAGGCTTAGCCCTAGAAAAACACAGTTCTGGAACAATCTATCTCATGGATCCCACATTCAGCTGCACTTTAAAATTCTCTATTTCAATGAAACCTCCCAACCTCTTCTTTCAGTAGGAAAGTGGCTTCTCCTCTGCATGCAGCCACACAGCTTCTTAATTTAAAATGCCTCTCATTGTGAACTTGTCCTTGGTGCATGACCTCTCAGCAATATCTCTCCAACAGATATTGCACACCAGTTTGTTTCTCCCAGCTGGGAGATGGTCTGGGACCTTGGGTAGGCCACTTCCCCTCTTCATCTGTCACCTATAAAATGAAGATTACGACAGTCTTCCTGTTGAATAGACAAGGCAAGAGTAACGATGTTATTATTCAAACTAATTACCACAGCGATTCCTTGCCATTCTGTTTGCTTTCTGAACCTTCCTTCAAATATTTAAACTCCTCTGGATTGCTCAGTTTGAAATCTAAAACAAACCATAGGAATAAATCTACTTGTACATACACTGTAAGAAGGACATTCCGATTATCCTGAAGTTTTATTATTCCACCTCAAGGAGCGGCACCATTTCCTGCATAGGTGCATGGAAGTGATGGACTTTGTTCACTTAGGGTGTGTGTCACACATTTTTAACCTGGTCTTCTAGTCCAATGAGATGATAGACAGCAAAAAATGGAAATGGTTTATAGATGTGGTTGTATGTGAGCATCCATAACTGAGGGGAATGTATCACTTTGTCTCTTCTGGTATCATTAATGCAGAACAGCATTTTGCAGAGACAGGCCTAAGCATATGATATTGTTTCCCAGAGGAAGCTCAAAGCTTGTTAACTGAAATCTGGAGAAGTATGAAAAAAACCCTATTAGATACTGACACACCAGCAGTAGACTGGAGTAGATCTTCTTTGTGACAGGTGCCCTACAGCTGTGGATGACAGTGCCATAGAGGCAGAGAGTGAGCTATTGTCATATAAGCTATTTAGCTGAGCTAAACTGCAGAGCAGGACACAGGCTCAGATGAATCAGGAGACTGAAAAGTGCAAAGACTCTTCATATGAAATGGGAATATGCGCCACACAAGCCAATCCTGGTAGGGGGTCTCTCTCTGGGGACAAGGCTTGAACTAGATAGATTAAATCAACTAAAAGCTATGACTACAATTTACATTCTCTGTTTTGTATTGCACTGTGGTACTAGTAACAGTAGCACACAGAGACTTTACACAAAAACAATCCTTTCTTTTGCTGAGGCTTGTCTACACAGAGAAATTCAGTAGTATCTTTATATCAGCATAACTCCCCATGTGGACTCTCTTCCTTCAGAATAATTCCAGGATAATTACAATTATGCTGTATAATTATGCTGCCTAATTATAACAGTGAGTTTCTCGGTGTAAACAAGCCCTTAGTCTTTAGCTGAATCTACTTGAACCTTCAGAATTATGTTGTTGCCTTTGCTGTTTACAGCCTTCTCAAACTTGTCAGTTTTATGCTATGCATTCCCAACCCACTAGCTGTTGTTTATCCAAAGTAAACATATTTGATTGTTCTGATTTGTTCTCAGATCAGTCCCTCCAGCCTCATACCCTTATCTGACATACAGAGCATCACAGCATTTGGTAGGTCTCTCTTAACTTCAGAAGCAGGACTTTGAAGCATAGCACATGTGCCCAGATGCCTTTAAGTGGCTGTAAATCTGTTTGTAGGACCTATAGAAGGAATTTCCTTCTTGTTGTTCAGGAAGAAGAAATCCAACTTGCTCACACAAGCGGCAGAAAAAATCTCCTTACAATTTCTCAAGGGTCTAACTATCACCTTCACTCACCCAGCTCTGCTGCAGTTAGCTGAGGAAACAGAGGACACATCAAATGAGGTGTTTTAACCTTGTGAGCTGCACTGGAAGATAAAAGCATCCATCACTGCTCCACATTAGCATTCTTGTCTTCATCAATAAACATCAGCTTCGGTGGGAGAGAAAGATGGGTAATCTTGGCTTGGGTGGCAGTGCAAAGTCACCAGCATTTTCAGTCTTGTTTTCTTAGCAGTCTGAGAAGCAAGGTGTAATGTTAGCCAGGTCACCAGTCCAGCATTTAGGAAATGCTTCTCTACCGCCTTGTTTGGAATTGTGGCATGACACCGAATAACTTTTCATTGATATTAACTGTTTCCTCTAAACATCCTGCAAATTATTTACTGTACAGGATATTCATACCAAATTTACCTCCTGTTCCTAAAACAGATAGTCAATGATATCTCTAATACCAGTAGTACTGATATTAATAATAACAAATAGCGCTAATAAACTGTTATTTCTCATTTGCTTGGTCTTGTCATTTTAAAGCATTTCTGGAGCACTTCTTGTGATCCCTGGCACTCCAGTAGCTGTAGGGATGGCCTATTCACCAACCAGAGACACACAGGTTCCCCCTGCACTGGAGTGTAACAGGCTGGTAGGTGCACATCAAAGCTACTCCAGAACTGAAGGAAAGAAGTATAGAAAATTATTCCATTTTGTTAATGGCAGAAGTTTAGGACCTTAATAAGTGATAAGGAGCAGACCATGAAGTTATTTGTATTTCAACTTCAAACTCTTGCTCAGTTTCATTTTGCATTAAGAAATGTACTGCTGAATTCCTTCTTTTTCTTCCCTACAGCCACTTTGTTTTCCACCCAAGCAGAG
This sequence comes from Corvus kubaryi, assembly GCF_017639235.1. Taxonomy (NCBI): domain Eukaryota; kingdom Metazoa; phylum Chordata; class Aves; order Passeriformes; family Corvidae; genus Corvus; species Corvus kubaryi. The sequence continues at coordinate 43,008,122 of NW_024582091.1, forward strand.
GAAAACTTATTTCTTCTCTTGATTACAAGGAGCATACTAAAGCTGCTTTTTGCTGGTGCAGTCAGAGGTTGAACTGTGTCAGTTGGGAAAGAGCATGATAGGGCAAGTCACAGGGGAGTTCTGCTGCGTCCCTAATTAGCTGAGCTACCCAAATAATGTAGAAGGTCATCAGAAGCCATTTTCACTCTGTTTCTCAGATAGGGAGAGAAGCTGTGTTCATCTGAGTACTCTGATCTCATTTTAAAGAGAACAGAAGGAAAGGAAGATTTTTATCCATTCTGATAATTTATCACATGCAGCAGTGCAGCTGTTTATATCAGAAGGCGGAAGTGGAAGAAAAGCCTTTGTTTCTCTTTGGCAAATTTTCCATGACACTCTCAGTAGAAGAGAACTATTTTATTCTGTAGGGTGCAACCCTCGCATGGGAACACAACAGCAACAAAAAAAAAGGTTGGTTAGCTGATTATTTGGCAGCAGCTTAGTATTCTTGATTCAGTTATTTAACTTTAGCATTCCTCTAGCTTTTTCCAGTGGCAGGAATAAAACTTGGAAATTATAGAGTCTCCTACTCTTCCTTTGTTCAAGTGTGAGAACAGGTCATATAGACATTTTACAGTCTCATGCATTTAACTATGTGTAAAAAATATTAGTACCCTCTTGTATTCAAACGCCTACTCTTGGAATTGATATGGATGCAAAGACCCTTTATATTACTGTTGCTTAGCTGAGCTATAACTGTACAGTAGGAAAAGCCAGAGCAGGTGGAAAACACTGTGATTCACAAGGTGCTTGGGCTGGTTCTGTCCCTCGGATGGGATTGCAGAGCAGCCACTGCAGGCACAACATAGTCAGGGCACGGGCAGCATTCACACAGGGGAACTAAAGAAAGATGGCTTTTTAGACATTGTAAAACAGAACAGAAAGAAACAGGGGAAAAAATAATGGAAGGAGTTCTTTCCACCAAACATGCTTGTAGATTTCAATTGGTGAGAATATAGTTCATGAACACACATATCTTTTGTTTTAAAAAATACTGGAATTTTTCAAAAGTTCAGGTTAGGATAATACAACAAGCGTAGCCATTTTTGCCTTAACAAGCATCTATATACCACGTTCAGAAGAGTACACTAAGAACTTCACCTCTAATTGGACTTGGTAAAGGAGCTTTGTTCAATTAGCCTCAAGGGTCTGTTAACACAAAAATCCACTAATATTAGGAAAATTATATATATGAAAAGCTAGTTGTGATCATGTCACCAACTATTTCATGCACTGAATTGTGTTGGGGAAATAAGATAATAAAAACTTGCCAAGTGGGACTAAATAATTAAATTTTAAATAAACTATAATTTTCAGTTGTGTTGTAACTCTAATAGCTGAAGGAAAACATTGAGAAGCAGGGAAGCACACGTTAATATAGAAATTTAAGGATAATAACAGAAAGCACTAATACTGATTAGGATGATTATGATGATTATAACTTCCAGTATGTAACATCGTAATGAAAATGATCCAGCCTAGTATGCTCTCAGAAGTTATACATTTAGTTAGGCACTAGGAAAAATCTTTTCATGCTCAGATGGTTTATGCAGTTACAGTAGAACTTATAAAGAAATACGAAAAGGAGTAAAGTAAGCTGATCAGAATAATGATAGTCTATGCAGAGAAAAGGTTTCCTCATTCAAAAAGACCCTCCAACACCATCAAATAGGAACACAGGAAAGTAAAATATATACTGAGGGGAGTGGAAAATATATTGATATAAATCCTTCAGAGGTAACACTGGGAAGCATGGTGACTTCAGCTGCAGTCAATATTGAGATTTATTGATCTGAGAGATAAATATTGACCAAGGTGATGCCAAAGTCAATATTTAACTTCAGGGACCATAAATCTTAACAGCAACTGTAAAGAGTAGTCAGTATCATCTATGTTTGATATATATTTTATTGCCTTTTACAAGGATATAAAAGGTTTCTTAAAAGAGAAGCTGTTTTCTTCATTTCGAGAAGACTTTGCCTTGCCAGAGCAATCCAGATGTATATGCTTGTCTTTTCAAAGATCATCTAATGATTGGTGTGGGCTCAAAATTGTGAGAATTACTTGCATGATGAATAAGTTGCCTATTAAACAAAATATGCAACCAAAAAAAACAAAAACAAACAAAAAACAACCCCAAACAGTTGGCAGCAGCATCTTTTGAAATTTAAGTTAGCTGTGAAATGCTCTCATACATGCAACATTTTGCTAGATAAAGCTATTTAACAACTTAGGGGGAAAGCAGTTATAAATTATGTAAGCTATCTGCAATTCTCCTGAGGTTTCTTAATTTTTTACTGCTGCACCTCAACACATCAACTGGATCCATAAATTGTTCATGTACATAACAGTTCCTATTACATTTACATACTATTACAGTATATGTACTACTGTGCTCTCTTGCACATTGTATTTTTCTGATTTTGTTATTAAAATTTCTATCAGATCTGCTTCTAATATGTGAAGCATTCTTTAACCCAGTGTCTAGGGTTCACAGTATTAAATAGAAAGACCTTTTTCTCACTTGCTGTCTCCTTCCTCTTTGCTTATGTTAAAGAGATGACACTAACAACCATACCTAAGATAAATGCAAGGAAAAAATACGCATGAGGTAGCAATTGGTAATTTAGTTAACACTCTTGGAACATTCCTAACTGTCCCAGTGTTTTCCCTGATGTTCAGAGGAGATTTCTCTTATTACATTAGAAGATATTGCTTTTCAAAAGCCACTGCATATTTGACTTTCACTTTTCTGACACACGAAAAAACACATTTATAATAAAAGATTACTTGGACACTACTGCAGTGAATGAGTCCAACTCTTCCTGAAAACCAAGCTTTTTAGACCAGTTTATATGATCTAACCCAGCACAAGGGAATGTTTTGACACAATTTTAGGTAATAAGGCTTTAATTCTATGAAAAGAAGGCTTTATGACATTAAGGAGCAAGACAGTTAACCTCAAATGGTTTATTCATGTCAGCACAGTCCAAATATGTAATTAGTTGTAATGTCCTTACACTCAGAGTCAGGGGTTTAGAGAGGGAAGAGACACCAATGGCATTTCCCAGATCCTGCTACTCACTCCCCAGGGGTCTGGGCTCTCTAATTTTACATCTCAAGAATCCTGACAGACTATGGTCTTCCTTTCAAAAAATGTCAGTACATTGCCAGGACAACTTACAGGGAGACTTTTCATGCCTGAGAAACAGTGAACATACACAGGTATATCTAAACCAATACTGAGCTTGGTGCTTAGGCTTTAGCAGTGCCACATTTTAGACACTTGTTAACAGGCCCTTGTTTGGGGTAGTAGATATTTGGAAGTTTTAGTCTGATCATTTGCATGACTCATTAAATTTTTGACTGTCAGAAGAAAACAGTCAGTTGTCTGGAGAGGGATTCCCTTGTCAGGCTGTTTCTCAAGACTTTCCCAGTCTTCAGAACTCTGCAATTAAGTGATTGAGTTTTATTGATATTAATTCTCTTGTTTTAGGAGGTGGCAAGGCTAGAAAATATGGTAATTAGCTAACACAGTAAAAAACCATACCCACTTCCCCCATTACCAGAGCTAGCAACTGAGCAAACACTGATACTGGAAGCACTCACAAAGTTTACACTTGCCTGAGGAGTACCTTCCAAACCTCACTATAAGGGTCAGTCAAGTATTTTGCTCATTTTAAGTATCTGCAATTGTAAGCAGTGGTGATAATACTGGGAAAGAATGCAGTTTAGAAAAGAGATTACTCTAGACATTATAACACCCTGAGATAACATTTTAAGAGAAGCAAACTGGGAGGAGGGAGTCCTTTATCTGTTACATCACAGCAATCTGGCTTTTGAAATGTTCTGTAGGTAGCTGTATTTGCAAACTGTAACTTGTGATGACTCCAGTGACAAAGGGAGGGAGAGTCATCCCAGTCTGTGGGGGGGAGGGGGGGAGGGTCGGGGGGGTGGAAATCACTCCATAGTTCGTGTTTCCACTACGTGTAGTCATCATCTGGCATTTGGCTTGGGTGTAATAACTTGGTGTCTCTTTGTTCCCCCATACAGGATGAAGGCTCTAATCAGTTTTGTCAGAACGTTTGCTCAGTTAATCTCCTAGCAATGTGTGATGAATAATCTGCCTATTGACTGTCTCAGCAGTTGGTGGGTTCTCCACCCTCACCCCATGGTGAGACGCATCTAGTTTCTGCTGGCTGCTCATTTTCCTTTAAAAGAGGAGCACTGTCTCTCTTCCCAGCCCCCAGCAGGCACATCCCACCCATCCCACCCCTTTTAGCTTCACACCCCTTTTCTCCCCTTCCCCTCTGGAATCTGGAAAATGCTGCCCATCCACTCAGGGTTTTGTCCTTGGATAACTACCTTCCTGCCAGTCACCTTGAGCTCTCATACCACAGAGTGTTCCCTCTCTGCTGAGCTTCAGATCTTTATTTTCATACCAAGAAAAACAGATTTAGGGTGAACAGGAAAGTTTTGGCAACAACTGTCATCACATTATCAACACAGTGTTAGTGATGAATAGCTCTGGAGGAAAGAAAATACCATAGAAAGCTCTACTTCACTGGGACAAAAACACAAGGGTGGATCTGAGATCTTCCTTCATCATTGACTCAGAAGAAGAAAAATAAGAAAAAACTCTAATCAAAATATCAAATCTTAATTGCCTGCAACTGTGAATTGACTTGACAAGAAAAATCCAGGCCTCTATTCTGCGTGTGACTGCACACAACTATGGGGTCTGCCTGTGCCAGCCCTTTGCAGAGCAGAGAACTCTAGGGAAGTTTTTTGCAAGCATCCCTGATTTCAGTATGGTTGGTAAAAAAAAGCCTGACAGAACATCTATGTAAGGTAAAGGTTTTCAGCTCCTGTGCCAGGGCAATATTTCTGAAAGTCCCTAAATTAGGCCAGAAATAAAACCCATTATACAAAAAGCAGTGTAGATTTTTTGGGACAGCAATATACTTTTGGTTATAAAGGCTGACAGAGGTACATTGTGTATTGGGAAGAATACAGAAAACATTACATGAAACATGGGTTTGAGGAAATATGAATTAAAAGCTTCATGACTGCCAGCTGTGAGGTCTTTTCAGACCTATCTGAAATGCACAACTGTACTACCTTGAATAAGCAGAGATGTACTGTTAATGTAATATTGCACTTGTTACAGAGCTTCCTTCATGGACAGGTAAATATGCCTTAGATCAAGCTCCAACTCTGACAGCCAGATTTCACAAGAGCGACATACATGAATTGTTACACAGCTAGGATTCAGTATCTCTCCTTTTAAGGATGTTCTATTTTTCAAATTGATCATTCCCACCTAAATAAAAGTGGTTACAGCTCCTCTTTGTATGTTTCTGGTTTATTGTCCGCATTGTCCCACAATGACACAGACAGATATAGATATAGATAGATAGATAGATAGTTTTTGTCTCAGATGACTGGTACCAAAAGCCATCTGCTATCTGTGTGTTCCTGAACCCCACTGGCTCCTTCAGGCAACCTAAACTAAGTCAGATTTTGTATTGTCTACATTTCACACCCAACCTTGCTGTTGGGTGGTCCTGCCACTCCAGCTTTGGTGATGGATCTCAGAGCCATTTTGGCTGCACAACCAGGAGGGCTCACGGTATAGCTGGAGCCAGGCACAGCATGTCAGGTCCCAGCACACAGGAGCTAGTGTATCCCCAAATGTGTCCTTTCACATTTACATGCAGGTCTTACCCAGTGCTTTCCCCAAAGGCATAGCAACTGAATCATTTCAGAGCTCACAGGAAGCAAACAGATGGTCAGCAAGAATATGATACGTGATTATATCTGTGCATAAAAGTATGCATATTTGAAAGCGTGTACAAGCCTCCTTGGAGTGAGTATATAGAATTTCACTGCTTTTTCTAGGGTTCTGGGAAGTTGTTTTCAGCTTGAACTTAGTGTCAAATTAATCTGGTTTATAGGTCACTTGTGATAGTTTGCAATCAAGTTGCATAGCACTGTGAAGCAGATAGCATCACATATTATATCATCAAGAATTCCTGATGCAAAAATAAGGAAAACATTTTAGATCTCTTGCTTTTGTGTTTTGAAGCTTCTCTTGCAACTGAGAAACTTGCTAAAATAAATTAAATAAATTAAATGCTGCATAAAGCACCTGACAAAAGTGAATTATGCTAATAGAATGGGTGTGTGTAGTTCAACATAGATGTATATCTCATGGTCCCTGTTCACACCTCAGCATCTCATTCACACATTCTTGAGAGAAGGATCAATCAAAAGCGAGGTGCTAAATAGCATGCCTTTAGTTAACTAGATTTCAGAAGTTTCTAGGAGTTTCCATGAGTCCAAGAAACAGGGGAGATGCACATTTTATGGATTTTCCATTTAAACGTGAAAAAGGTCCTGCCCACAGAGTCTCTGTTCTCTTTCCTCAGCCCTCACATGTATTTTCCAAATCTCCCACTGTCTCCTTTCAATGAACACCATGCGTTCAAGCATCTTACCCACCCGGTGACTCGCCATTTCATCTGCTCCTCCACAACAGTCTTCTCAGAGAGGTTTTGAAGAGCTCTGTACAATCTACTTGTTGAATTTTCATGTCAGAAAGCCTCACCTTGCTACCTAAACATGAACAGAAATGTTTTGGCATGGGAAAGTGATGCAAGAGGATGGGGATAAAGAAGAAGCAGCAAGATGCTGTTTTCAGCAGAACACCTGTGACAATCTAACAGCCCCCTGTCTCCAGAAGTGTCCTGTCTTCACAATCTGAGTCTTTCCCCTGTATTGCAGACCAGGTATCACACTCAGGCTCACAGGCCCCTCTCAGAGGTCCCCCCACAGGCTGGGCCAAGCAAATAGATGCAGAGAAAGGGAAATTCTGGAGGGCTGCAAAACATATGCCTAAGGCCCTACTTTTTGCCTCAACTTCCTAATGCCTAAATCTGACCTTCCCTGCCTTTTCACACTATAGCTTGTTCACCAAAGCCTGGTGAAATGAACCAGAGCTTTTGCTGAAGTCTTTATGTGTGTAGACAGGACTCATTTTCAGGGACATGTGACAATGTTTTCCAAACAGATCGTAATTTAACATTTTAGGATCTGCCACCTGAATTCTAAAAGCAAAGCTTCTGTACTATTCTGACCAAACTGCCATGAGTCCAATTCTCCCACTATATTCTGCATCAGAGACCTCAGTGGCAGTTCTGCAGTTAAGATGTTATCCCCCTGTACTTGGCACTGGTGAGGCCACACCCTGAATACTGAATCCAGCTCTGGACCACTCACTTCAAGAAGGACATTGAGGTGCTGGAGCAAGCCCAGAGAAGGGCAACAGAGCTGGTGAAGGGTCTGGAGTACAAGTCCTACAAGGAGTGGCAGAAGGAGCTGGGGGACTTTGCCTGGAGTAAAGGAGGCTCGGGGGAGACCTTATCACTCTCAACAACTGCCTGAAAGGAGGGTGTAGCCAGGTGGGGGTTGGCCTCTTCTCACAGGGAACTAGCAATAGGATGAGAGGACATAGTCTTAGGCTGCACCAGGGGATGTTCAAGTTGGATATTAGGAGGAATTTCTTCACAAAAAGGGTGGACTAGAAATGACAGGATGTGGCACTGAGTGCCATGGTCTAGTTGACATGGTGGTGTTTGGTCATAGGTTGGACTCAATCATCTAGGACGTCTTTTCCAACCTAATTGATTTTGTGATTCATATCTTCTGCCTCTTTTTGTAAGTCAACAACATCAATGACTAGACATCAGTTATCCTTATATCTCAAAGTAATACCCTCTTAAAGCAACAATTTCACATGAATCATTCAATGCTGACTCCAGTGTGCCAATATTAACAACAATCCCCCATTTCAAGGATTTCAAGGAGGAAGTAGAAAACTTGCTCCTCCAGTCTTAAAGGATCACTGTTCTATAGCATATAAGCAAATTGTCATATAGGAAAAAAAAATAAAATGGCATATATGTTCTCTGTATTTTCTGCAGATTCTCATGCAGTGTCTCTGGACTCATCTTCTGTTTTTCTGTTTTCATTTTACAGGCTTCTCCAGACTTTTTTATCTGAGGTAAGTGATTGTCAGTTTATTCAAGCCACTTACCATATTTGCAAGAATGAGCACAGACCTCTCACATATTTGGTCTAGGTGTGATAAGAACATTTGCTCTTTATACATTAGCCTCACTTAAAACCTGTCAAAGACACCAAGTGGTCCTGCAATATATCATCTGTTCTACGGTGCAAGTGAAGCTGGGTGGTTGGCTTCATCAGCCCTTTAAGACCAGATGTCACTACTGCTGCCTCAAAACAGCCACAGCCCAGAGAGGCTGGCAAGATGCGTATGTTGTGTGACACGATCTAACCTGCAGGAAAGCAGCTTTGTACTCTTCCAGCAGGGGAAGGTGCCCTGAACACAACAAAGGTAAGTGCTCTAGGTGAGGCTCCAGCCCCTCAAGCTACATCTGTACTGGTAAAATAAACAGTGCTGGGCAGGCTTTGGCACTGAGCCTCAATCATCTCTGCTGTTAAATTTCTAGAACGATTTTGACTCGGGGCCAACTTGCACTCATCCAAGCAATCTGCAGGAAGACTTCCTGAGCTAGCACAGGCCAGGGATTCTCCCCACTAGCGCACCCTTGCTCCCAAGGGTTAAAGTGTTTAATTGTGTGGATGCAGGCAATCCAGTCCCAGGTGACTTCAGTAGCAAAGAGATGGACATGTTTGATTTACTAATAGAGGTGTGGCCTCACTGTCTAACAACTTCCTGTGAAGCTGAAAGTGGAAGCTTCTGAAGGAGCCCCATGGGTTCCCATGCCCTGGATTGCCCTTCTGCTAGCTCTGAAAAGCCAGATCCTGAATTCTCTGCTAAAGTCTTCAACAGTATTGAATGAAAAAGGGGATGAGAAACTATAAAGCAGACACAATTCTCCAACCTCCAGATAATAATCCCCAGGTCCATATGCAGAAGGAAAAATGTATATGCCTGGGTTTCTTTAATAGATTATGCAGTCTACTAGCTCACATTTATCACATGGGCTAATGTAAGATTTACTGTCCGTAATTAATCAACCTTAGGCAAGAATATTTAGCACTTCTACTCCATTTTTCATTTTCAAAGTGCTTTTCAAACACTACCTAATTAAACATCAGGACCAATTATTTCCAAGGTACTTTACAGACACTTTTAAAAAATGAAATAAGCACATTTTAGCATGTACATGAGGAATCTTTTTAAGTCAAAACAGCTCTATTTGCAACCTGCTGAAGGAATGAAAGCAGTAATAGGGCTGATATTTCCAAACAGACCACAGCAGCAGCCAGTTAGGTCTGTTCCTATGCACACAAAAGCCTGTAATCCAGCCTCCTTCTTGGAACTTCTGTCTCACACTTTCATTTTGCCTGTGAGAGGATACTTTATTATAGAATGCAGAACTGGGATGAGAAAGAATTGCTTCTTTGCAAGGGACATATGCCACCACTGGGCTGAGGCTCTGATTCATCTGCTCAGCAGTAACTCATGAGGTCACACCTGTAAGTCTCACCTCATTTCTTTCACAGGAGTAGCAGAACAAGCTGTGTGTTCACACAGCAGTAGTGTCTTCATCAGCAAGGTCAATCCAAGGCACGGTATTTACTCACTGAAAAGTTCCAGTATCCTTCCCTCATGACCAGAAATACAGGCAGCATTGGCATTTTTTTTACCACCTCTGAGGAGAAAGCTGGGTGTTGTGGGACATGCCTGTCATCCAAGCTTCTCCAGAGGTGGGTGGATCTCCATGAGCCTGGAGCTTCAGCGTGCTCAGCCAGTTTTCCACATCATGTTTGGCATCAGTCTGATGATCCCTGAGCTCAGGTCAGCAGGTTTCCTAAGGAAGGAGAACCCACCTGGAACAGAAACAGAGCATTTCAGCTTCTGGCAGCACAGTCCAGTTTACTGAGGGGCATGTACTAAGACTGTGATGATTTAAATCCATAGGCCAGCTGATGGTAGATTTTGATTGAGAGTGGACACACAGCCCCTCCTGTGCTCTCTGCTACAGAGACAAAGCAGAGGTAAGGCACAGACTGCAGTGAGCCAGGGTTGTCAGGGCTTAACAGCAAGTTCTTATTCGTGCCAGAATCCTTCTCACCTCAACAGTGAAGAAAGGATTAATATTGCATAAACAGACAAACAAGGGCAGAAAGCATGACATTTCCCTGACACGATAAATAAAATCAAGAAGAAAATATTCTTCATTACACATTAAGAGTTTATGGATCTGCCAACATGGCCCAATGGAGTTCTGGTCACATACCTAAGGGAGCACTATATAAGCCAGCTCCCTTCCTGGAAGCAGCCTAGCCTGGCAAACATGGCATTCTGTACCAGGTCATTAAGCCCTGCTGCGAAGTCAGCTATATTGACTCAGCACATCACATTAATGTTCCTCCACTTCTTCTGGGGCCAGGACAGGTTCGTGCAACACAGGTAACTCAGTGCAGCACTTAGATGAGCTCCCCAGGTACACATCAAGGCAGGGGACAGCAAACTTTCAAGGATGGTGTGTGCCAGATGGTATTTTTCTTTCCCAGATTAGAGGTTAAACATGCTGGTAAGAACGCTGTGGGATCCATGAGAGACTGCCTCTTACAGAAACAATATGCTACCATTTTCTATCATTATTAAATTGCATCTGTACAAGGCAGAAGCTCCTGCTGCTCTCAGAATGAGCCAGAAGGTGGGAGCCACCAACATCTCTCTGCAGATGGCACAGCCCCAAAACCAGCTCTGTGCTAGCCCTACTGGTGTTTTTAGAAATTGACCTCCATGATGCTAGTGGTTTCAGTGCCCCAGACTGTGAATAGATTGAAGAGTCACAGGGATGCAACAAAAAAGTTCTGCAGAACTGAAATTTATGGCTAAAGCTTTTCTGCCTTATCCTTGAGTGCTATGCTTGGGCATAGCTGCCTTACAAACGAATTACAGAATTATATTCTGGCTTAGATGTAAGCAAACCTACCTTCACAATGAAATAAACCAAGTGGATTTTCATAAGAGTACTAAAAATTGGGCTTTGGGTTGGGTTGTTGACCTACATGCCTCAGCTCCCTGGCTGTGAAATGGGAACAGTCTTTCCGGCAGGGACATTGCCGAAAGAATTTCATTCCTGCTTATAAAACACTACCATAGTGAAGTGATAATAAGAGATTTAGATGTGTTACTTTTACAAAACTATTTAAAATATCCAGAGTAGTAAAAATGGTCCTAGCCTTCCTTTTGCTTGTACTAGTGTAAATGGAAGCAATTGTATTGAACACAGCTCACTGTATATGAAACTTAATTGAAATCAGTCCTTACATCTTTCTATGCAATTAAAATGGATAACAGGAATTTTCGTGATCCCACTCGTAGCTAAGTTACATCAGCTTTTTATCTGAGGACTCGTTTATTAAACTTTATTTTGTTTTAAACTTTAGCTGGTTTCAAGGCTTACACAAAGGCCTCGGATGTTTTAATTTATTTATTTCAGTATTCTCCCTTGGGAAGAGCAATTTGGAGAATACACAAGCCTGAGTTTCAAAAGAATGCCATAAAATAATTTCTGAAACTGTATGAGAAGCCAAAGCATCAGATCTTTTAACACTTAGTCATAATTATGCAGAAACTAGGGAAAAATGAATTGCATCTACCTGTGTGCAGGGAAGGTTTCTGATTTAAGTTTTGCCATATATCCCCAACTGCATTTTTACCTTCCTTACTAACCTAACTGTTCCAGGAACACTGCATTGTGTAGACACAGCTAAAGGTTACACTTCATTGATCACAGCTGATTCTGTTACGAAGCCTTTCCCTCTAAGGACGAAGCTGCTCAGTTCAGCACCACTGGGAGTGGACATGATGGCTGACAGAGTCTGTTCCCAGTCCACTGCAAACATCAAGTGTCACGTGTTAGTTAAGCCACCAGACTACATCAGGCCTCAGTGATGACTGTATCCCAGCTTTGAAAGCAATATTATTTCAGACAGAAATGAAAAAAAGAAAAAGCAGAATGGACAAGAGATTCTAACTTTCCCACTCCTAACACCTTCTTTTCCAAGAATGATATTTTGGCAAAATAATTTTCCTGGATTTGTTTATAAATGAGCCTGAGGAACAGAAGGGCTCTTTCGTGCCACTGTGTGAAAGCTGGATGAAGAGGGCGTGAGCAAGAATGCTCCAGTATCAGCCCAGTAGCTATGCCCCTAATCACTCCAGAAATCTGTTTCCCCACAAGTAAACCTGTCAACATCCCTCCATCTATGGGTCTATGTCAAAAAACATACAGTAGTACAGGGAGACCTCAGGCTGGATCCCTATGGCAGCTGTTATGTCCTCATTTTAAGTGGTCAGAAAGGTCAAATTTCCTTTTTCTTCCAATTTGATGAGTTAGATGATACCTGAGGCACAAAACAAGACTGAACTGATATTTTTTTCTACACTGACTTCCAGTGCATCATGGGTTTTACAGGCAATACTGTTACAGGTAAGCCAGTCAGACATAAACACTTTGTACAGTGTGGCTTTCGAAACAAGCTTCAGATCTAACATTGTGTAATCCTGATCCTAGCCCTCATAGCTCCAGCTCACAGTGTGACCAAAAGAGACTACAATAAGCAGATGTGAATGAAATGGAAAACTGGTAACTGTGATGGTACCATTCCCAATTAGATGCCTGATGAAGCACTGAAGGCAGTGGGCCAAACAATGCCATACATTGCTAAGTAACCCCCCAGGCTTACCCATGAATCACAGCACAAGTTTTTATTTCTGGTAATTTACAGGATATGATAATATAGATGGCCACTAGTTAAAAGTCCAAAATACAATCCCCACATCAAGACTAGGATACTTTTCAACTGCCACAAATTGTGGACTAGTCAGTATTTGCTTTGGAGCTACTTAATAGCTGTCCATTATTCCATGTCACATTTTGTTACTCTGTACCTAAAGAATTGATGATACTGTGATTAAGAAAGATAGGAAAATAAGTTGTTATTATGAGATCCAAAGGAACCTGGGTTTTTAAGTTATTTTTATTTTATGACTCTCTGTTTATTTCTTTTCCAAATGCCAAGACAAAATCTCAGGAAAATTAAAAATACTAAACCACTAACACTTACAGAAATGCAGCCAACTTCCCAAATTCACAGAAGTTTCTTAGTCTATGGTTTTGAGTGGGTTCCTGTAGGCCAATTGTTGGGAAGGGGTGGTGGGAAGGGGGAGAGGGACGGAAAAAAGGGGGAGGTGGAAAGAAGAAAGGGAAAGGAAAGAACAAGGAGAGATACATAAACTTTAAAAAACCCCTCTAGCAGAGGCTGCTGCAGTAGTATGGCATGGAAAGACTAATAGAGACAGCTGAACCAATGCATGAGATTGTTCTGAAATTAAAAACAAAGTGTATTTTGTTTAACACATTCTATGTTATTTAAAGAAAAGTAAGAAGAAGAATTCCAGCTGGGATGGAACCTACAGAGCCCCTTGAGCAATTTGAATAATTATAGACTTGGATAAATTGCAGTTAAACCATTTGTTTCAAATGTGCTACAACCAATAACTAAACCAGCAACAGCTTTTCAGTGTAAGAGATCTGTTGCTGGCTTCAAGATAAAGTACAGTGAGCTGCAGATAGTTACTGGCCAGCCATACTCTATGTAATGAAAAAAAACTTTTCCTCCATAAAGGCTGTGATTTCCGAACTTCAGATACCAGCAAAAATAGCTGTGTGCATTTGCTTGCCATATGTACTCAGAAAACAGTAAAGGTATTTTTCTGGAATAACAAAGGCAGATTTGGGGTTTCTCTGTTACATTCTATAATTTCCAGAATAAGAGTTTCTCAGTAAGAAACTAATCCTCCTTCTTAAGAGACCATAAAAACAGAGGCAGAAAGAAATTTTATTTTCATGTTAATAATGGCCAGAACATACTTCACATTCTTGCTTGAAAATTTGCCTTCCACCCTGTTCATACTCAATTTGCACCCGTTGGGGATGGCAGGTACCAGCTACCATGCCAGTGTTAGAGCCTTGCCCTATTTCACAGATGTGAGCGTTGATATAAGGCACAGATTCATGTTGAGAGTACCATGGGAATTACTATGAAACTTGTTTTATCATTCTTATATGGACAGAAGTCCTGTATAAATCCATGATTTTGCTCTGAGCTCAGTGCCGTGAGACTTCTCTGTCCAGTTGGGTCCTACAGGGCTCAATGCAGCTCAGTTTTACCACAGGGTCTGCCAATTATGCCTCTTAAGGAAAGATGGGGAAAGAAGACACGAGGATTTGATGCACTTGAGGACAGGAAAGAGGCTTGCGTTTGCCAAATGTGCTAAGAACACCAAATCACTTAAATCTATTGAGTTTAAGGAGCCTGGGGCGAAACAGTGGTACTTCAGTCCAGCTTGTACACCGTGAAATGGCTCCATGTGGTACAAACACAGGCATGTTGTAGAAATCACATTGCCACAGTTGCAAGATGAGCCACAAGTGTTCTTCCAACAGTAGCCCCACTTACCCTTGCCGCTCACAAGGACAGCCATTTATTTTCTTTCTGCAACTCGTCTGCATACACAAACTTAAATATGCACACAGCTAAAGCACCTCACCAGCATGTTCAACCCTTTCTCCCTGCACATGGAGTTGATTCAGTATTCGCCTGTGGCTGCCAGGATCATCACTGAAGTTTGGCTGCCCTCCCTGAAGTCCTGCTGCTTTGGATGCCTCCAGTGTAGTATTTAAGACAGTTGGGGCAAGGGAACAGATGCTTCTGCAAGGTCCTTTTATCTAGTGAAATGGAAGTGCTGCACTAGGAAATAGGTACCTGTGAGAGCACACTGAAAAGGGCGTGAAGGTAGATGCAATTATTTTGCATTTCACAATGAAATTTCTTCTTCTTTGGGAAGAAAAAGAAATTGTTTAAAAACTAAAAAGGAAGTAATAAAATTTAGAAACCAGGAAGCGTGATGGAGGATCTAGTCCAACAAAAGTAGAGTATGCCAGTGCAGGAAAAATTTAAACTTTATGTATAGGTTGATGGCTTCTACTGTCACCTCAAATTGGCAACTTTTTTTAACCAACTCAGTGACGAAGTCTGTGTATTCAGCAGGGATCACAAGAGCAAAATCAACTGCTTGGACTTCTAGACTGTAAAAGGTAGGTGCTGGAGAAGTCTTGTGAGACTACAGAAAAGCAGTATGGCCCCCGTTCTGGGGCTAGGGAGAAGGAGTCTGACATTCCTGAGCATTCCTATTAGGTGCACCAGACAGGATGAAGCAGAAAAATACTGACAAAAATCATGTACCATAGGGCCCTCAGAAATCTCTTTGGGAAGGGAGAAAAAAGTAACAACTGAGACGCCACTGATTAGGAACTCAGTCTTGGGCATCAAACCAATACACATTTCTCAGCAAGAAATGGACAGTAGAGGCAGAAAAGAAAATAGAAATTAGAGTTAGTGAAATAAGAAAAAGGTGGACCACTATCACATTCCTGTGTGAATGAAATAGTGTTCTCTAAAAGGAGCATCATCATGGTAATGAATGAGATATTAGGATAGAGATTTGATTGTTTTCCAATGTTTTGTCCAATACACTTTTGATTGTTAACCTACTTTTACTTTTGTGAGCCTGTTCTTCTATATCATTATAGATCATTTCTACTCATACCCAGTCAGTATCATCTGCTGCTTACTTTCATCCTGATTTTCCCAGTGATAAGTATCTAAAAACCCCTAAACAATGTGTCTATCTTTGCCATTCACAGTCTTAGTGTTTATTCATCATTTGATATTTAATTGGACAAGCTAGATAAATTTGATTCTTTTCATCTTTTGTCATAAACCAATTCTTCTTGTCTCTTCATGATGTTCCACCTTTGATTTATCTGCATTTTCACTGACATTATGAGGTTTCCAGAAAACAATCCATGATTCTATGTATGCCCTTATCCATGCCAAAAGTTTTACAGGATATCTGAATAAAGCTCAACACCACCAAAGAACACTGCTTTTCAACAGGGGGCTATTTCTCCTCCAAAAGTCAAAATTTCAACTATTTCACATTTCCATAGTATAAAAAATATTTCAAGCCAATCTAATAATTTATGAGACTTTTAAGCTTCACTGGTGGCACTGACTTGTTTCCCAAGTGTTGGATTTGATACCTGCTATCCTGATAGCACCCACCATCCTGCAGGTGGCTGCCGTATAAGGACAGCTTAGTAATTAAGGGTAAGTCTTCACAAAATCACCACAGTCTTGCTAGAAACTGAGCCACTTCCTCAATGAGGCCACTGAGTTTTTGGGCAGAGCAGTAAGTAGGACTTTCTAATTTTCAGTAAATGGAAGGAGACTGGGGCAGAATCTCCTGCTTCCTCTGTAGACAGTTCTGACTCTTTTTTGAAAATCTTTCTCTGTTATCATCTACCTAGAAATAATTCTCTAACACCTGCTTGGCTTTAAATATGTGAATAGAGTAGTGACTTTGATGGGAAATCCCAGATGCTTATATTTGAGTATGCTTTAAAGTGGTTTGCTAAATTAAAGCCTGAGGACAAAGGAAACAGTTTAGAAAGTGCATCAGCAATAGAAAGTCATTGCCTATAACCTGAAATGAACTCAAAACTTTTTAGCTTGGCTATTTATTTACTTTAGTATTCACACATAATTGTAATTCCTGCAGTGAGAATTACTGCAATGATGTGATATGCAAGAAGAGTCTCATGATATTTTCTGCACATATAAAAGTGGAAATCTCACAAGGGAATTTGATCTTGAAAGATTTTTACTCTGATTTCTAAAAGAAAATGCATTGTTGTACTTTTGGATTAGCTACAAAAGATTTTGATACCTCCTTCTGAGGTTCACCAACCAGCGCTAATGCAATGATCACAGTTTCATTTTTAAGCATTTACTAAGAAGAAAAAGAAGACTTTCCTTGGGGGGAGGGGGAACAAATCCACTGATTCACCAGGATCCATTCGTTTGCACCAAAAAACCTAAATATTGTTCATGATGCTCTTAATTTCTCAGCCACCAATGCCATTTCCCTACCACTCCCCATCAGTTTCACACTGAGGATGTGTTATGAGACTGAGTGGGGACATGCAAATCATGCACACATCCCTGGAAAAATGCTTGGCAAATCTGGCTTTTCAGTTTTGCATTCACTTGCCAAAAAATATTCCCTCATCCCCCAAGCCCTCCCTCTGCCATGTCTAATTTAATTTCAAAAGTCAGAAGCTTAACAGGGACATAAGCTTCCTAAACATGCTGTCATCTAACAAGGAATGTGAATTCAAAGCTTATAATTATGATTTTCTTTAGGTGCAGAAAAGACAGTGCAATCTTTTAGATATTGTTGTCCACAAGTACTAATACAATGACAGTGTTCACATGGCTGGTGGAGACTTTATCCCCCCTCCCTGCTCTTAAAAAAAATCAAAACACCAGATATAAGAGGTTTTTTGTCAATCCTGCCTTGCCAACAAGACATGAGGCTTTTGTTGCTGATGCCAGAGGTTCCGAGTTGTATAAATATTCCACATTTCGTTGTAACAAGAAGCTGAATGACTCTGTAGAGAGCTCAGGGCAAATGAGACTTACTGACCTGCTATTTCTATAACTCTGTCATTTTATCTTTTCAAAGGGACTTATATACTGAACAACTGAATGTTCAGTTTTTAAGTAAAAATAAGTCACTTATTTTCAAAGACATCCCCTCTGCACCTTCCTTTTCTTCAAGTCCCTAGGACCTTAAGGACACACATTTTATGAGCATGAATACATCTGTGCATGTTTGGGAGTGAAAAAGGGAAATCATAGAGATATCACTCATTTTAATCACTAATTTTGAAACAGCTGGTGAGCCTGGACTCTCTTGTTCAAGCACAATAATTTTGTGCCTTTTTTTATCTGTAGTGAGGAATTCTTCCTTAAAGTGAGACTTAAGTATTTGCCAATAGCCCAAAGTAAATACTTTTTTTGTCTTTTTGTACTTCTATGATGACTGGCCTTCTTTCCCCTTCAGTAATCACTGCCTAAAAAAAGAAAACCTCCAGGCGCACTTCACTTTTGTCCCTTCCCCCTGGCAGAATGCCCAGCCTCAGTATGATGCTTTTAAACCCTTCCCCCCACAGACACAAGGTTTCCACCACATTATTATCCTGTACAGCAGAGGGGGGGAGGCACGGCTGTGGGATATGATACCATTCAGGCAGAGATGCACGGAGATAGAGCTCTTTAGAGCGCCGAACGTTTTGCATTCTATATGTACGCACGTATCCTCACACACACAAACAAGAGAAACCTTTTGTTGTAATGTATTTCATAGTTGTCTTGGTTAAGAGGACTGCCACAAGGAAAATATGATGAATGTACAATGAGTTCAGATTTCCAGGCAGTCTAAAATGCATGTGTATGTGTCATGTGCACATGCAAGTGTGCTGGTTTAATGAAAATTCAGCAGTAGTTTCACCAGGCTGAGAATAACAGCCAAAAAAAGAAACAATAAAGAGCCTTTCTATTGTTGTGCAGTGGGCAAGTTCTCAGATAACCACTCTAGATGTGACGCAACACTTCACACAAGGAAGCTCCTGGGAATTGTGATAGTGCAGGACAATTCAGGATCCTATCCTGGATAAACAGTGCTATCATCATCTTAAACAGCACTGCAGGCAGGTGACCAGCAGATGAAGGCTGCATTATTCAAGGCATTTGAATGGAAAAATTAAACTCGGATTTACCGCAAAGAATCCTTTCAGTGCTGTAGCTTTATCAGTCATCCAGAGAATCAATATGTTTTTCTGTATCACTTTTACTGCTGCAGTAAGGCAAAGATCTTTTGTGATAAACTCCAGTTTATTTTTTCATTCTTGTTCCCAAGCGAGCAGTCCACTCAGGTCATTCAAAGCTAAGTGTCTTGCTTGCTTCCTTGCAGTTCTAGTTTTCTGGGTATTAGCTCAAAGAAATTTCCCAGAAAAGCTAAAAAAGACTGTTCTCCTTGAGCTGATGGTAATACCATAAAAAAATTGAGTCTGATATCTTTATTTTAACTTGCTCATACCACAGTTTCAATAGACAAGAAAATAAATACAGAGGCAAGTGTATCTAACTAGAATTAAGATAACCTGTGAAATGTCACTAGATGAGAAGATACCGTGCTACTGTTTATCCAGGGAAATGCTGCAGCTGTGGTCAATGACAGCAAATGTCAGCTTAAGCTGTCCCTCCTCCCTGCTCCCACCTGCTTGTTCCTGTTTCCATCACCACAACCATTTGCAGGGTTGCACCAAATCAGGAAACTGATTCAATTTAAAAAAACCAAAACAACAACAACAAACCACACCACACAAACCAGAAATCAAATGAAACAATAGAGAATGGGGAGACAAAATCAACTGCTGAGGTCAAAACTGCCATTATTTATTTTTTATCATCAAATCATGGTCTTAGGCTACATTTTCAGATTTTTTGATGCTGTGTAAGATACTGTCATGCTACACAATGTGCTTCCCGCCATAAACATCTAAACCTCTCCACTTGTGCCACCTTATTTGTTTTGTACCATAAGCTGCATCCAAGACAGGATCATCACTGAAAGGTTGTTTTGTTTTATTTTGTTTTCCTGGAAAGAAGGCAAGGGGTTTTTTTAAGTAGATGATTTGGGAGAACTGGCTAAGTGCAGCTACACCAGTGCAAGGAGTACCTGCTAACAGCAGCGAAGGAAAGCAAAAGCAAGCAGGACACTGGGGACAGGGGGGGAGGAAGAGCTGCCACCAGTGGAAGCTTCTTGAGCAGCTTTAGGCCCAACATGTGGTTTGCACACACAAATTCAGCTGTAGGCACTGTACTCACCCTGAAGTTCAACGCTACCATTTCACTGCTCAGGCAAGATAAGCCCTAACAAAGACCCTTCACACAGGCAAATCTACTGCTGAATTCAATTCCCATCTATATTAAGAAAAGATCAATAGCAAAACTAAGGTTTGAACTTCAGCAGAGCTGGGATACTGCTTGATAAAGGATAAGGATGGTGCTTCCCAAATCATCCACCACAGCCTTGGGCTGAGCCAGTTCACAAACCAAGTGAAAAACCTGACCACACCTTTTGCATTTGGAGCCCCCTGTTTTCAGATGATTAGCTTGTGTGAAGTGAGGATAGAAAGCTAAATGTTGACACTGCACTCAGTCAATCAAATCTTGCTGCTAAATAAGAAGGATGCCTTGGGCAAGACCTAGTCGACCCAGATTTCAAGACCGTGTAAATACTCTAATCCTGTTTATCTGCTACCTCTCCCAGGGAAAAGCAAATCCTCAGTGGCTTCTCAAAGCCCTCTCCTGTATGTTAGTTGTGTTTGGCCACTGAAGGAATAGACACAGAGTCAATTCTGTGGCTGGTTATCAACAGCTTGAGTTCCAAATATCAAGCCCTCACAGCATGCTGCTTGCAAAAGGGGCATGAGAGGAAAGTGTGGTAGGACATTTTAATAACGAATGCATTTGGGGGACCAAAATAACTAAACCAGAGAGTCTGCTCTCACACATCCTGGGCACAAAGGAAATAACCAAGTTCCCTCTGTCAGTAACCAATGACAATCTCAAAAGGCATTTAACATTAGTTGGGGAAATCCCATTCTCTCTAAGGCAGATGTAAAACAAAAATTACAATTACAGGGACTCAGATGTCCACAAGCAGCATCCATGACACTCACTGTAAATATAATTGCATTTATTTATTTATTTATTTATTTAAACATTAAGTATTTCATTGTAATTACTACTGCTATTGCAGATCCTAAGAAACTGTGTGGAGCAGCATTTACTTCAGAGAGAAAGGAAAGCCTGTGAAAATGAGACTAACAACAAAAAGACCTATATATTATTAAAATGCAAAAGGCAGAATCCTTTTGTAAGAAAATTGCATTTAGAATGTGAAATAAAGGTTGTCTCTCATCTGCAATAAAATGTCCCTCCTGTAGCCTGGGTGTCATGGAGTATCCACTCCCCTCCAGTGGGAAGGAGGGCTGGCTTAGTGTCCTTCAGGCAAGGAAGGAGGGGAGACAGGAGGCCCAAAAATCCAGGCTAGGTCATTTCAGTACAAAATCCTGAGCATTGTCCCTCTCCCTCTCTTCCATAACAGACAGTGCTTGTAGCTACTCCAGTACAATGCAGATGTCAAATATCCTCTCTTTTTTTTTCCCCTTTTCCCTTTCAGAGCTCTCAAAAGGTCCAGCAAAGCAGTGTAACACTACCCTGGTTTAGATTGTGCAAAGTATGTTTACCAAGGCTGAAAGGAATTTAGTACATACTCCCTCCCCCAGGATCTGCAGGACTCGAGAGGGGCTGGACCAGGCAGGGAAAGAACTGGAGAGTTAAGAAAAAGAACTACAAAGCAGGCAATTTTCTTTAACTCACATCCTCTTATTTTATTCTTTAATGCCTGGACAAAAGCACATAAAACAAAAGCACATTTTTTAATTTAAATTAGTTCCCTGGACAAATTGCCATTGCTGTTCTAAAAATACTTGATTTTCATAAAATTCTACACCAACACACAATAAGGTACAGGCAGGGAATAGATTTCCTTTTAACTGGTAGTATGGGGAGGAGTGCTTGGTTTCTAGTTTTTGCTTTGGTTTGTTTTTTTTTCACCCAAACAATTTAAGCTACTTGATGAATGCCACAGACACAAAGAGCAGTATCAGTGCAAATGAAAGGTGCCACAAAGTGCATCAGTGGTGCCAAGAAATAACCAGGGGCAAGAGATAGGCGACGTGGTGATTCATAGTCTCCATAGAGCAGATGAATCTCCCCTCAGAAGCGCTTGTCTCCATCAATTATAGATAGAGCTAGGCCAATCAGCCAAGTTTAGACACCTGACTCATTCTCTCTGGCATCTGGAAGCAGTAATGGAGGGTAAGTGATAGTTTTACGGGGCATTTCAAAATGTTACACATCTAAGGAGCACAGCAGTTCTGATACAGGCATTCCACATGGTGCAAGGACTAGATCTCATGCGGCACTGTGTCCTTCCCTTCAAAGTAATCAGGGAACTGTGCATCCAGAAAATGCTCTGCATCTTTGCAAAATCAAATCCAAATCCAACTCAGTTATTTGGGGGAAAAATATCTGAATTTACAGCCTCAGCAGAATTGTTCTTACTTAATACAAACTTCACAAATGCAAACTGAAACTTTTCTGCATGATGGTTATTTCCGGAGAGCGTGGAGCACTGTGTTCTGTGTTGTGTAAATTTGACTACACATTTGAGCACAATTGTGACTGATTCATCAGATGAGCTACTTCTGCTGCAGCTGAAAAAGAATTTGTTATATAGACAGGCACTATCACTTTGTGTTTGACTGTACTGGTGGCAGGGTGCTACGACATGGACTGTGTTTGCCTGCAGGAGGTCATATTGCTTTAACCAGTGGGCCTGCTTGTTAGAATGCAATGCAGACTAAAAGTTCTTCTGTGGAGAGAGATAGACTGTTCCATCTGCCTTATTTTAGATGTCTAAAACTGAGATAAATAACTTCCTCAAAGTGTCTGTATCCCTCCATGGAGTGTACAGAGTGTCTTGGACAACAGTTACATACATAAGTGAGACAGAAAAAAATCCTTTCTCTACCATTGCTTTTTCCTATTGTGGCAAACTACTGTGAACACTCCATCTAAATATTTGTATTTATGCAATAACTACAAATTGATATAACTCATATTACAAATCCCCCACAGTTCCCCCAAGTGAATCATCATCATCATCACAAGATTAACTTCTGCACCCAAGTCTAGTGGTAATTTGTGCTTCAGCCAAGCAAGACCTTTATCATATTCTCACCAGATTTCTTTCTGCAGGTGCACATTTACCTGCCGTAGTTGATGAGCATCATATATTTAACCATGGAGGAATAACTAATGCATGAAAAGCCTTTTTGTGAATACTCATGCCACATTCTCAACAGATTTACATAAAGTCACATTCACTCTGTCCTTCTTTCTTCAGTTTCAATGTAACCTGCATGAAATACTCATGGGAAACAGAATTGGAGGTTATACATTGAAATTCCCTCAGATCTTAATTTTGCTGCCTGCTGCACTTATAGGAATAACATTGTTGTGAGTTATCGCCATCCAACCTAGAAAAGAGAAACAATACCATATATATGAGGAACTACAATTGACAGACCCAAATGAAACACAACACAATTCAAAGACCTTAAAATATTATTATATATTATTAAAATACTATTATATTAAAATATAGTTTGAGCTGTTTCAGGCCAGTAGGCCCATAAATTACAAAAAGTACTTAGCACAGCAGAAAAATCTTATTAGTTGGTATTCTAAGATTGTCTCACCATCTACAAAATACAAACAACAGTGATATCCAGAAGGATGGAAAATATTGCTTTCAGGTATTCTGTTAATGAAACCAAAGTATATTATCCATGCAAATTATTCTCTCAGTGGTATTTATAGAGTAACACTTTGAGGACTTCCAAAGCTCCCTCATTTTTGACAATAATAGTAGTTTGTTTCCTTTCAGGTAGCGACTGTTTTCTGGCTCTCTATTTTGACTTTTAATCTGAAAACTTTTTCCCCCCACTCGTCACAGCCTAAATGTGCAAAGACAGAAAATAAGTGACTCTCTTGCACTCCTCTTAGAACAACAAACAAAAAGAGTGAACCAGGGGAGGTTGGCACCTCAATAATAACCATGTGCAACCTTTTGTTCTGCTAATAATAGTCGAACATGCAAAACCTGTCAAAAAGACCTGAAGATCTCTTCTCTGACACACTCTGAGGTCTTGGAGGTTTGTACTCTATCTGTTTCAGCATGACATGCATTGTCTTTTTGGCACTGTGATTGTCTTCACCTCATTCTCTGCCTCAGGAAAAGATACCATTTATGGTGCCACATTTGTGTCTGTTTAGGTTTCAGACAACCTACTTAGTGCTGGCTCTCCAGGTGTTGAGAAATGTGGACTTCACTGCCATGTGGGACCTTTGTGGCAATTCATCCTCTATCAGAAAGGATTTTTGTTTTCCTTTCCTCTCTCATAGTACATAAGCTTTATAGAAAAACATGACAGTAAGACATGAGGCAGGCAAAAGTAGCACAACCCCTATTGCACTGTTACTGTTCTTTTTTCCTCTCCCTGTCTCCAGAGATCCCGTCTTAGTTTTTCTCCATCATTGCACTGATTTATTGCTTCAGTAAATTTCTGGAAAAGGAGAAAAAGAAGGCACTAGAAGACCCTAGGGACTACCAGCATGGATCCCCTGACCACTCAGTTCTGTGTAGCAACAAAAGCATTCCAGAGGGTTCAGTTTTTTCACCAGTGCTAAACCAGAGCAACTGGGATGAGCAATGAAGGGGGTGGGGTCAGATGGGAAGGAAGAGGATGCCTGTTTGGAAGACCAAGATGGAAGAAATGTCTGGAAAGACAGGGGAAGAAAGGCTGGGCATATTCATGACCCCAAGGTACATGTGGGTAACAGGAGGAGGAGCAAAGGAGGAGTGAGGTAAAGGCTCACCATTCATGTAATTAACAGTGTGCCCATAAGAGGCCTGGCTATCTTTGGGAATGAAATGGTGTTGCCCTGTCTGTTACACTTTTTATCTGACTTTGAATTCACATGAAACATTATTTCTTTTCAGATAATTTTTAACTTGGCTGTTTGCTGTACTAGAATGCAGTATGTGACTGTTTCACCTCTTTCTCTACAATAATTTGCACACTGAGAGAAGAAGAGGTGTAGAGAGCCTGCAAGATGGGCCATGGAAATGTCATACCATGCTTAAAACTTTAGTTAGCACCACTGTGTGCTTCATTTAAAATCTGACAATCCCCATTCTCGCATCGCACTTCATTTAAATCTGACATTCCAGTTACCTGGAGCAAGTGCTTTGATGAAGAGAAACTTGGAGGGTAATCCACTAGGACACATTAAACTGTTACAAGTCATAAAACATCTGCACCCAATGGCAAGCTATAAAGCTGAATGGATAAAGCTATTAAATGCATAGCATTGCTGGGCTGAATTCTTCCCCCTGTGAGCACACTCAGCTGGTTCACACACAAACGGTTTTCTCATGATTGTACCATGAGCAGCTCATATGCTTATGATTTTCAGTACAGAAGTTTGCTAGCAGGAGCTGAGTTAGGACAAATTTGCATGCTTCTAGTGAGCACAAAACAGAGAGCATATAAGAT
Source organism: Corvus kubaryi (assembly GCF_017639235.1). NCBI lineage: Eukaryota > Metazoa > Chordata > Aves > Passeriformes > Corvidae > Corvus > Corvus kubaryi. The sequence goes on from NW_024582091.1 coordinate 43,033,396, forward strand.
TCCTCCAGTATTTACTCAGCATATGATTTGAGATGTCTTTTCCCATCACATCTGCTGTACAACTTTATAAAATGATGAAAACACCAAGAATTAGCTAAAATGAAATAATAATCAAGTAGAATGGAAAAAGCCACCAATGCAATAAAATTGTATATTTTAGAAAGCTGCAGTACTTCTGCTCATCAACCCTGTTTATTCCATTTCTACTTCTGGGCAGGGAAATGAACAGGGGAGAAGTAGTGATACCCAGTTCCAGCTCTGCTCTGAAGTTCAGCAGAGCTACTAGAAACCTGCATGGGCTCAAGAAAAGCTCCTACACATACCCTGGTTAGCAAAGAACAGGTAGAACACAGCATGAAAGGGCCCTGCCCTCTTTATATCCAAACACTGTTACTGCCTTTGCTGGCTGAGATTAAATAGAGGTTGGCATAGGTTTCATGAAGTCACCCACCCAGGTATGATTCCATGGGACCATACTTAGTTTTTTAAGGGGCAGCTGAAAGCAGGACTGATAGGGAATGAAGCAGTGGCATGGTCTGTATGGTCTCACAAAGTCCTACTGATTTTGTCCAAGAGAGATGACCTTATTTTCAATCCACTCATCTCTTCCTGACACCCAACAGAGAACCCATTCAGTGAGAATCACTCAGTAAAATCTATAATAATCTCTTCCTTCTCCAACAACCACCACTTTTTCCGTATTTTCCATGTAAGGACTGACATTTTCAACACAGGAAACAGCTTCATGTTGCCACAGCGTCCACAGAGTCCAGCCTAGATAAGAACCAAGATTTCTGCATCACTAAGATCTTCACCATATTTTTTCCACTCAGAAGTAGAGTAGCAAAAAAGTATATTTCTTGCCAGATATTCTCCAAACATAATCCTGGTAACTCAACTGAAGTTCTGTTTTCCTAAGTCAAAATTCCTGTAATCTTTACCAGTCAAATTCTTGACACTGAAGAATAATTTCCTCTACAAAACATTGTGCTTCATACAAGGTAGCATTTTCCAAAATTAAAACGTTAAACTGGAAAATGGCCATCCTACTACGCCTACCATATTTCTGGGTAATCTCCTCTGCAAAAATTAACTCAGCTACCACCTATAGCCTGGGTAATCACTTAAGCAAACATTCTTTCAGTTGCTATCTCTGAGCAAGCACCTCACAAAGCTGTCTTTTTGCTATATGTCTATCTTCTTTAGATCAAACAGAAGTCCCAGGTTGATTCTCTGTTCACTCACGCACAGTTTCCTTCATGCATACTGGACCACTATTTTGCCTGTGCAGGGTATCTACAACTCATATCACTCCCTAGGTCTTCATTTGCAGGGTGTATTTAAATTTTTCAGACTCTAGCATCTCCAGAGCCAGTCTTACACAGAGAAAGCAAGTCCATGAGATTGCATGACAGTATTTCTACACTGAAAGCAGTATAGGAATTCAGACAGTATAACACTGTCTAAAGACAGTATTCCTGTATCAATGTCTTTTACTCCTTCCCATTCCACCAATACTGCCCTTATTCATTCACTAAAATCTTCGTGTTTTCTCCCATGTTTTTCTGTTTGTGAGAAGTTTCTCGCTAACAAATACATTTCGTTATACAGTTTTAATTCTTTCTTATTAATCTCTCTTGCCAGTTAGTTTCCAGAAAGAATTGTCAAGGGTTTAGGTACCAGTAAGATGAAGCCACTGTCTGTTGTATAGGTCTGCCTTAATGCTTCTGTAAATTCCTCTCTTTATCTCTAGCAATTTGCTTTCCCTTACTTATAGTGTAGGCTCTTTACAGCAGATCTTCCCTTGGAGTCTTAGGCACACTCTAAGGCAACTGCTACTGCTTCTGAAATAGAATTATTATCATAATTCGAATAAAGAGAATTATTTGAATCACAGCCATTGTATCTGTATATTCCAACACAGCATCACTTTTAATAAAGACCTGTGATCCCAAGCAGTATTTCACACACTCCTGTAGTTCCATGCAAGCATGATGAAACATTTGTCCTTTGAGCATGGCACAAACTAACTATTCACTTACGAAAACCCACTCTTTTGGAATAAACATGTTTTGGAGAGTCACAGATAATGTCATTCACTGTTAACTCTCCAAGAAAGGAATGCATAGTATGTGTTGCAATGAAAACAGGCACTTCAGTTACTCTGGGAGCCACAGCAAGAAAAATTCTTCAAATAAAAATAACTTCAATATGCACACCATAAATCTAAGCAAGACTTTGAATCATGTCTGTGAAAAATACCTGCATTTTTTCTAAGAGAAAAAAAATACCATATTATTAAAAATGTAAGGACTTTTGTTATTGCCATGTCCATCTGAATTCTAGACTAGATAGATATAATTTGGTATGTTACAGTTATCCAGACCTAAAGGAGAACATTGCACATGAATCACTCATCAAAAATCAAAACCTAAGGAACCTGCAGCAAAAAAAATGTTGGCATTTGGAATACTTCCTTAATGGTAACATTGTTTTCCTAAGACTTCCCTGTTCTATGTACGCCTGTCAGACATTTGGCTTTTTGTCTAAGGTTTATTCTTTTGCACAAACAGGGTGGCATCTCTGCAAGAGATCTCACTGTAACTTCTGTAGTTTAAATTTCCTCAACTAGTTGGAATAATGTATCCTTTATAGCATCATGCCTAAAAATTGCCTATGTGTACCATATCATTTTAAGGAATAGCATGATTCTAGCAATCTGGAAATAACTGCAAATATTTCTATTTGAATGTTGGCCAGCCAGGGCTAATTTTGTTATAGCATAATCCAGGAAGATGCATTACACTCTATTTTACTTGTCTCATAAGCCATTGTATAGTTTAAAGGTATGTTATAAGAAGCATTTCTGTACTTTTTCTATCTTTTTCTGTAGAAAAAAGTAGTCCGCCTTGTAAAACCGTCTCATAAAGTTATTTTCATTAATTCATGTACCCAGACAGAATAATGGCTTTACTGGCAAAACGTGGGGAATAAAAGCATGATCTGCCACTCTATTAAATGAAACAGGATCCATTTTTGTGTTTTAGAACCAATGGGATTTTAGTTCCAGCAGTAGAAGGAGAGAAGGTAAACCATCCATTGTAGCAGCTGTAATAAATGCCAATCATGTCCGGGGGTCCACCAGGCCTGGCCAAGGGAGGTGATTGTCCTGCTCTACTCTGCACTATTGTGGCCTCACCTCAATTCCTGTGCATGGTTTTGGACACCACAATATAGGAAAAACTTTAAACAAATAGAGAGTGTTCAAAGGAGGGTGACAAAGATGGTGAAGGGCTTTGACGGGAAGCCGTATGAGTAGTGTCTGAAGTTCCAGAAGAGATGACTCAGACCACCTCTAACTCAGTTTTAAGACCTTGATATTAGCTTAAAAATGCAGCGTTATTTTTTGTGGCTAATAGTAAATTTTTGAATCAATATAACTTGTTTTTTTTCTTGGACTAACATTGGTCAGATAATTAAGAAAGCTAATTCCTAATACAGAGTCTAAATAGCTTACTTTTCTTCTATGACTTTAGGAAGTAAACAAATTCCAGTACAGGCTTCTAAACAAAAGGCCTAATTTTCAGGTGTTCTGAGCATAAGTAGCTTCTCTGATTAAGAGAGTCACTGAGCTGGGAAGGGACCTCTGGAGATCACCTACTCAATGCCCCTGCTCAGACTACGGTCAACGAGAACAGGTTGCCCAAGACCATGTCAAGCTGGATTTTTAATATCTCAAAGGATAGCCTCTCTTCCTGGGTTTCTTCCAGTGTTTGACCACCCTCACAATAAAAATATTTCCTTATTTCTTGGAATTTCCTGTATTTCAGTTTATGCCAATTGCCAACCCTGTCAATGGGCACTATTTGGACTTGGAACTGCTGAACACAAACCTTACCAGTAAAGACCACTTGCTTTACTTGTGGCAGCCCTTCTTGTGGCCCTTCACATTGCTTGCCAGATTCAGCTTCAGATGGATTTGGTTTCCCTAACCCCACCTCTGAATGCTTGGACAGTGTCTCTGTATCTCTCCTGGGTAACCTACCCTGCTCCCACCTCTGGTACCCTTCCTTTCTATGGCTGAGTTTGGTCAGAAGCAACTTGTACCTTCTTCAAGTTTTCTTGACACCTTTGCTCTCCAGCCCTGGGGTGGGCACAGCCCTGACAGCCACGGCCATGTTCCAGCATCCCAGTCAGGAGGAGGACAGCTAGGGGGCACGAGGGTGGCCCCAGCCCCTTGAACCAGGCACCTCCCTGGGGACAAGGATGGGATGAAGCTGAGATGGGAAATGAACATTGGGTTCAGGATCATGCCCACTGCAGGAAACCAGGGACAGACAGTGTTTCAGAAGTAAAAATTCTCCATTTATAACACTTTTTCTTTTTTATACTTTTTTTTCAGACAAAGTAACTTTACAAATTTAGCAAAACATGAATAGTTTGTCAACCATATCTATATTATATGCCAAAAAAAATCACCCATCTAAACAAAGTAGATTGAGGAAATATTTTTATGTATTACATGTTTGACACTAACTTGATGCATCTTACCCTTTTCAACCCTGATTCTGATATTGCCAAAATAAATTTGCCTGTTCCAGAGTGGAAATTTACTCTCTTTTTAATTCTAAATTGTAAAGTACTTTTTAAAAACATCCAAGGTATTAATAACAGTACTTTGATATGGATTTTTCAAAATATATGATCCTGGCAAGGCCCATGGAATCCCTTTAAAATAAGCTCAAATACTAATCAGTGTATACAGTCTGTAAATCTCATGAACCTTGACTTTAAATTGTGTAAATCTTTTTGTTTTCCAAGGTACATTTTACAAAAAGGTAATACATCAAGGACCAACTCTTTTTTTAAAAAAAGATTGGCCAAATACATACCTGAAACTGAGTCAAACCTGGATTCCTTCAATTCTGTCAAAGCCATGGATTTCAGAGAGGCTTTGTCAGAAATAAAATGGGGATTGAGAATGTGGATAAAGCAGCTTTCAGATGAAGGGCCATATACTCACCTTCATTTTTAGCTTTACTTTAACTTAGCTTTATATGTATCTCTGATCTCTCCCTGGGAAAAAAAAAGGTCCTGCGTGTATTTCATCACACAATCAGCAACAGAATTATTACTTCTGTTAAAATATAGGTACAGCTGAATGGTAATTGCAATCCTTATGAGGATTTCCTATTCAAATTAATATAATGGAGTTAGCCTGAAAGTTCTGTGGAGAGGACCAGTTGCAGTTTCTGGATTACAAATGGAAGAATGTGACAAGATAGAAATTACCCAAATGATCTCATCCTGACATCAAATCTTTGTGTAGGTTATTTTTTTTTACCTAGCCCTATTTTGCATGAGATAGCCGAGAATACAGAGTGAAAAAACTAAAAGCCCATATAGATAAGAGGAAGATCTCAGTGAAAAGGATATTACTCAGATTTATGGGCTTCTATTTCCAGACCAGAGGTGAAAATAGTGGTCTTTGTTTTCCCATTTAGCACAATGGAGTTTGTGATACAAAGTTTCGGACCACGCCTCCCCCCCCACCAATGTTTTTTCTTACATTTAGATCACACCTGGCACATGACTCCTCCAGATGCTTTATATATATTTAAAGGAAACAAACCAGCTTTTGTTGCTACAATAACCCACAGAAAAATAAAGTCCCTAGGGAATAATCTTCTGATTTTCCAATTTGTATTATCCTTTGGCCACCTCATTGTGTAGTGCTATATATTTTCCTTGGTGCTAGTGAGAGATGTGTTCTCTTTTCTCTTAATCTAACTTCAAAAAAATAATGCAAATTAGGTCATGACCCTGAAGTCAAGAAATTTCTCTAGTCGGTGATTGAGCAGGCTGATTATTCAGCGTGGTTTCTTTAAAGCCTTTGCAATGGAGTGAGATTTTGCTTAGACCACAATTCACAGCCACAGATATTTCCATCAAGGCCTTCTGTAGGACATCTAAGCTTACCAGTTTTACATGCAACATGGACCACAGCCATTTCAGTACACAGCAGCTCATTGCAAATTGTTCCTGGTAAACTCAGAGTTGTGCACTTGCTCATTTACAACACCAGTTACCAGTCGTAACTTAAGCAACCCAGCAGACTGTCCTTTTCTTTCTTTCTCCCAAACTATTCAAGCTTTAGAACTTCATTAGTCTAGAAGTGTTGTGACATCACTGAAAGCAGAGACCTTCCAAAAGACTGTAAAGCCTACGCTGGATAAGTAACTCAACATGAATCCCAGCACTCCTGCAAAGAAGTTAATTCGGCTGTTGCATGTATAACCAGAAGACTAATGCAGAAAAGCAGAGCAGAGATGAGGAGCTAAGCTCAATATAGGATACCACTAGAAATAATAATTATTTTTCAATTCTGGTGCCCACATTTTGCAGCACTGATGAACTGGCAAAGGCACAAGGAAGAGTCACAGAAATTATCTGAGTACTGAGGGAAATGTTTTACAGTGAGAGTTAGAGCTCATTCTATTTAGTTCATCAAAAAGCATGCCAAGAGATTAATTAATTAATCATAGTGTATAAGTACTTTCATAAGAAGGACTCACCAGTTACCAAAGGCCTTTAAATGTAGTAAAGAAAGAATAAAAACATCAGAAGCTGAAAACTGTTCTCAAGAAAAATCAGATGAGGAATCAAGCACAGATATTTGCTAGTGGAGGTGATTAGCCATGTGAACAACTGGCCAAGGGAAGGACTCAATCTCTTGACGTCTTCATATCATTGTACCTTTCTGGAAAATGTAGCTATCTCTTTGGAAGATACAAACAAAAAAAAAAAAAAAAATTACTAGAATTATCAGAAAATTATTAGAACAAATTAGCTAACCCTTTTTTAGTTTGGTGTAACTGTGGCTTAATGACATCTGTGAATTAGTATGTGTCTTTGATATGTAGGTAGAAAAAAACCAGACTAAAAGAGCAGCAGACAAAGCCAGAACACAAACTGGGAACACAGCCCACTGCCCAGCCAAGCGAGAGCTGTATGGGATAAGTGCTGATGTGAAAAGAGCTCAGAGCTTCAAGGAAAGATAGCATCTCGCCACATTTGATATTTGTTGTACTAAAGAAAAGAAGCCTTTGTAATTTTTTTTTTTTTTTTTTTTTTTAAATAAATAGGATTTTAGCATCAACTTCTCTTTCCTTCTGACTTAAACTACTCAATGGAATCTGGATTTCTGGCTAACTGCTCAAGTCAGAGAAAGATAACATTGAGTTTTATCGGCTCAGTACAGGGAGTAAGAGGTGCAATTCAGAGGCCTGTGGTCTGACTAGAAACTTTCATGATCTCAGTCTTTTAGTCCTTTAGTGAGTCTATGAGTTCTCTGAATATTTGTTGATATGTCTTTCCTGTTTAGTATAACATATTTGAATTGGTGGCTACAACTCTACTCTTTTGCAATCCTAATGCTCTTTAGTGCAACTTAGCATTGAGAGCATGTTAAAAGTAGTTGGAAGATGTTCATGCAGTCAAAGCTGATACAGTGAGAGGTCTCCAAAGTTCATTTATTTTCCCTTCATCTTTAGTTTTGCATTATCATTTCCCAGGCTACTGAGGAGTTTCTTTTCTTTTTACTATCTTGATGGCTCCAGAGAGTTTTGCGTTACATTTGACTGGAATTGTATTGGTTACAGGATCCTTGTTCTTCTATTAGAAGTGTGCCCAGCTGAGGTGTACCCTGAGACTGGGCAGACCATCATTCTGTGTTCCCACTGAACTCATCTCACTTCCAGTCTCTTTAAATAGTTTGTGAAGCTTGGCTGTTTTGAAGCACAACAGAATGACACTAATTCATAAAGACAGAGTTCATTGGATAATATTTCTATGATTTATTTGATTATTTGTTTGGGTTTTTGACTTAAAAGTATTTGACAAATCATTCATGACAAGATTTGACAAACTCTGTAAAATTCACCAAACAGTGTTTGGTTTGCAAAACATTGTTTTAGATATTAATTTAGTACCTATATTAAAATGCACAACCAGGGATTTCCATGGACCAAGCAGTGCACAGCAAAAGATTCCTGTTACTACATCTCACCCAGGAAGCAGATACAGGAAAAATTTGACTGAAGTACCAGTGCTAGTTTAGAAAACTTAGAAGAGGGGTTTTGCTGAACTTTCTAGTACTTATGGTTACAGCTGCACAGTACAGGATCAGTCTTTTTCCCATATTTCAGGTGATTCTAACTCAGTTTCCAAAAAATAAGGTATATTAGTCAAATCTGCATGCTGTTCTAACTGCACATATGACAGATGACTGTACGTATTCTGGTGTTATGTCACCCAAGCCTCTGAACTTCCAAGCCACATTTGTTCTCTCTTGATGCAAAAAGACATATTTTTAAACAGGCAGCTCTGCAGACTTAGCCTTGGTTCTGACTGTCAGGTGTGTGTTTTGGGTCTCTTGCCTCATAGTCCACTGTAAGAATTTGCAGCCAAATGTTAGTGTCTTACACCTGTACAAGGCTATTCCTTCCTTGGCAGACACAAAAGCTAAATAAATCCATGTTAGCTATTCTGTTCACAGGCTTAACAGGAAAAGTTCGGGTCTCTCAGTAACAGTTGGAGTGGCTCTTCAAGGCTAGAGAGAGGAGATAGAGATACAGATTTATTTCTGTGCCACTAATGTGAATAAATAGAATGGACTAAATTCAAGGCTCAAACGGGTTGAATAAGAAAATGCCATTTAAATTGTAAAACAGCTCTTGAAATTCTCCAGAATGGAATGTTCCCATGATTCCTAACCAAAAATACAGAAGTAATGAGGGTGGTAATAATATGGTTTCCCACTTCTATCCTTCTGCAGTGATGACTTTCACATCACTGATAGTGATGCTAGTAAAGGAGTTGCATGAAGCCTGCAATTACATCATTTAAGCAGTGTTAACTTTTATCATCTTTTCCTCCCATAATCTTTAATGGGATATAGATTATAGTTAACTCATGCAACTCTATCAATAGGTAGAGTCTGGCAGAGTAGGTATCTATTTCAGTTATGCTTTAGGCTGCATTGCATAACAGTATCCGCAGTCTTTTGTTACTTGTATCATCCTTGCTGTTATGTGACATCTTTCACACTATTCATATTCACATCTTGTACAATCTGAAATGCATCAGAGTCCTGTATATCTTCCACAGCCAACATGCATCTTAGCATTATTAAACTGATTTGCCAGGGTGTTTGATTCATGCATATAGAAAGCATTCTGTGAGCTCTCTGAAGATGGGGATTTCCAGTCCTTAGAGAATTTTGAATTAGTTTTCAATGAATTCAGATAATTCACTGGGATTATCTAAATATTCTGTACATTTCAGACAAGTCAGGACTTAAACTACTGAAAATAAAGTAAACACTGATTTAATTTGATCATTTCAATTTGGTTTAATAGTATATACAATGCACATTGCAAATTATTTAAAAATGAAGACATTGGACTACATTTTGACACTATCAAAAACTATCAAAGACAGTTTGAGTCAATTACAACTTTGCTGTTTCCTTTTTCTTCAAGATGGAATTTCAAAACTTTTCAAAAAAGACTGAGTCGTGGTAAGTGATTGACATTTTCTGGTTACTCAACCAGAGCTCTTCCAGCCATCCCTAGTTGATATCTTCAGAAAGGAGCCAATAGAACAGGAAGATGGTTAGTTATCATGAGGTATAACATGCTAAGTGGATTTATCGCAAGCAGAAAAAAATATTCCTGAGTACCATATTATATTGATTTAATAACTGATTGAAGGATGATCTAGCAATATATTAGGGTCTGCAAAGAGAGACAGATATCTCTTGATGGTATCATATTGGTCTAGTTTGCTTAAGAGCATTGCATAGCAGCTGCTGCAGTTCAAGAATTTATATTTTTTTTTAATTTTGTGCTAAGCACTTGAAGTTCTACTTTGAACACTCAATAGGTAAACAGGGACCTCAGGAGACTGTACTCGTCCAACCCCTCTTCTCAAGCAGAGTCACTTACAGCAGGTTGCCTAGGATTGTGTACAGCTGAATTTTGAATATCTCCACAGCCTCTCTGGACAACCTGTTCCTGTGTTTGATCACCTTCACAGTAAAAGCACATTCTGTTGTGTTCGGATGGAATTCCATGTTTTAATTTGTGCACATTGCCTCTTGCCATGAGGATTGCTGAAAAGGGCCTGGATGCCTCATCTTCAGTCCCTTCTGTGAGGCATTTATACAGATGGGTAAGACCCCCTTCAGTCTCCTCCTGAGAGAAGGGGCTGAACAGTCCCAGCTCTCTCAGACACTTTTCACACAACAGATTCTCCAGGCCCTTAGTCATCTTTGTGAGCCTTCGCTGATTGTACAACTGGTAAAACAACTGCACTTTTGTTTTACACATTAGTGCTACAGCAACCTGTTAAGTTTTGACTGCATGAGTTACATTCTAACTTAACTAATGTATTATAAGTACTTTTTTTAATGACTTCTTGGAAGAAAATTACTAGTTAAAGCTAATCTGTGGGCAAAGCACTCTGCTGACTCATGTTACTTTAGTTTATTTAAGTGCCTAATAGGTCTGCAATTGTGAACATGGTACATGTAGAACATTTCAAGGATTCTCACTGGGGTCTTATTGACTTCAAGCTACAATTACTCATCGATCAAGTGAAAGGCTGTGTGGTGGTATATGTTATTTGAAGGTGAGAATGATCCACATTATTCTAAGGGGCTCTTCTTTTTGTGCTTGGTGTGTGTTTGTTTTGCTTTCATCATTATTACCCAGCATTATCCAAGAATCAGTAGATTCATTTCCTGAATGGGTTTTTTTACTTTTTTTAGTCTACCACCATGTAACATTCTTAAAAATTTAGCAAACAGCAGACTAGGCCAGTAACCACAGTGTCTGAAATTATCACAAGTAACAACACATGTTATATCAGATTTGTGACTAACATATACATTGGTTAAGCCCTACCTAAACTGACCAGATAAGTAGTGTTGGTGGCATCTTTCAAAAAAGAAATACATACAGAACACTTTTCAGAACAAAAATGGTCTCCCTGAAGATGAACAATCTTCGGTAAACAACCAGCCTGTATTTACATTATTCACCATTTTCACCCAAGCATTTTTTCATGTAAGATATACAAGATCTGACACTGGATAAATAACTGTGGGGAGCAGAAACCCCATTTACAGTGAGATTTGGAGCCATTTTATGATCTCAGTAAAAGATAATTTTTGAACATGCCTTGCATAAGAAACTAGCACTACTGTTTCTCTGGCTTGATACATATTCTGCTTGCATTTCATTTAGGAAATAAACATGTGTTTCTTTACCACCCAAACTTTAATACATTTCAGGGGAGAATGGCTCTTTTTTTAACTGTGACTCATTCTTTGCTAATTCAATCAAGCTGGAGCTGACAAAATAATGAAGATTTTGGAGGTGTTTTTACCATGTTTGTCACTCTACCAAATGACAGTGCAAAGTTCCCTTGTCTGAATTTTGATCAAATACTTACCAGGAATGCTAAGCCTTTCAGAATCCCATAGTACCTGTTTCACAGCATGTGAGTTATTTGCTTTCATCTCCCCTTTACTGTATAAAAGAGGATCTAAGGCTGTAAAAACTTCAATCCAGAGATTCATGCAGCTGTACATAACAGATCCTTCCTCTCTCGTCATTGCAGCACAACATCAAACCAAACAAAATGTCTCAGAAAGCTACAGTACTTGCAATGAGGCTGTCACAGATCTCCTTTTCTGCTTTTGAAAAAAGTGGCTGAATGCCCAGCACCTGCCTCCATACTGACATTTTCTGAGGCACCAAGGTAAAAGAATCAACCTTTGTCAATATCATCTCAGTGATTTTTTAGAAACAATGAAATGAAAAGCCTCAGTCTCTATCCCTGGTTCTTGAATACAGGATTAAAATAAAGGACACATGACTTTATTGATTTAATGAGGGATAGAGGCTTCAGTGGAGCATTCCTTATGATTAGAGAACAAGCCGTGTTTGCAGGTCTCTCTACCAGTTCTTCCCCATTTGCTTGGCTTTCCCCATTTCTTGAGAACTTGTTTATGTATTTGGCTGTTAAAATGACCCACAGAGTTCACTCCTGTGCTGCATGAAGCATTCAAATGCCTGCAGTGAATTCAGTCTGTCTCTCTCAACAGGGAAAGAAAGAAAGACTGAAGGGATTGCAGCACAGTTCTGTAAACTAAAGAGATGAAGAAGAGCAGATAGGGAGAGAGAGAGGAAAAAAACTTTTTAAACGTTAGATAAAACACAGCAACAGCAACAGGAATAACACCTCCTACCTATGAAGTAGGCTGTGTGCAGAATGCATTAATCTTTGAGTATATTTTATCAGATAGGAATCCCTCCCCCCAGCTATGAACTGAGATGTAAGCTAAAGAAGTTCACTCATAGTGGTTTGTGGCAGATTGATTCATGAACAGTGAATTAATCTCCTCCCTTAGACCTTTTACCTTTGGGTTGTTGTTTTTTTCTTTCAGTATTCATATGATACAAAATGACATTTTCGTATGGTAATCTCTCCTCCTTGTAGCATTGCTCTTCAAGATTAGCCAGAGGGATGAAACACAAAGAACAGTGACTTCCCAGGAAAAAAAAAAAGCGCCAACAAAAGGCAAAACCAAACTGAAAACTAAAATTCATTTCTTATTGTTGATTTGGCTGTGTGACAACAATACTGAGTTACTGAGGCATGGCGTATGCAAATATAACACAATGGATGTAGGTTTGTGTCATAAACACCTACAGTAATAGATCTGTGTACATAAATACATATAAATAAACCAGATATACAGCGTTTACTTCGCCTACAAGTTAAACTTTCTCCATTCCCTTTATTGTTACTGACTCTGAGCTTGAAAAGTTAGAAAGAGCCAGTGCCTGGGCATGCAGTTTCCAAACCCAGCACTTCCCCTCTCCCCATTTTGGTTTCCTCAAAGTGAGCTACTGTCCCTCCTCCCATCTCCATTACTCTCAGTAGGCAAGTGAGTCTGAAACCAGGGGGCAAAATAATTTCTTCCCAATTATCTTAAGCCATGCAAGATAACCTCTCTCTCAAGGTCTGATGCTAAAATATGCACAGAGTTCTGATGTCTAGACAGTTATGAAATATAGGTGTAGGTCTCTGCACATGCAGAAGAGAAATGCATCCCAAATGAAGTGCTTTTATTAAAGAAGTATAATCACTGGGATAACTAATTACGTCAATACCACATAGTTAATTAAACCCATTATAGTAACTATTTCCATGGAGAGGAGGTCAGACAAAGCAGCCATCCCCCTGACTCTCCTGTGCTAACAAAAGAGAGAGAAATTAAATATATTAAACAATGCTTCTCATTCAGGAGTTGGCAAGACTCATTGAAAGGGCTTGAAACTAGATTTGGAGGGGGAACAGGATAAAACCAGGCTCACTAGAGATAAGCCTGGGGTCAGCATGCCAGTGTTTGAGGGACTAGTTTGTGCTATCAAGGTCCTTCAGTCTGACCTCAATGGAGGTAAGGGATGGAGGCGCATACACTGCAAAGACACAAGGGTTATTGATGTGTTAAGAACCAGAGAAGTGACCAAGAAGGGTCATGTAGAAATTAGGGGTTTTCCCTCAAAAAGGTACTGGAAGCAATAGCCCAACTGAAAGGCATCTACAACAATGCACACAGCGTGGGCAATAAGCAAGAGCTGGAAGTCATTGCACACTAGGACAACTATGACATAGTTGCCATCATGGAAACATGGTGGGTTGGCTTTCATGACTGGAGTGCTGCAGTGGATGGCTAAACTCTTCAGAAGAGTAGGCAAGGAAGAAGAGGCGATGGAGTAGCCCTGTATGTTAGGGAGAGTTTTGATTGTCTAGAGCTTAACGATGGTGACAATAGGATGAGTGTCTGTGGGTAAAGAATCTGGAGGAAGACCATCAAGGCAGATATCCTGGTGGAAGTCTGTTATAAGAAAAATTTTTTCACAGAAAGTGTTGATAAGCATTGGAACAGGATCCCAAGGGAAGTAGATTAAATAACTCCCTCCCTGGAGTTATTTAAAAGACACATAGATGTGGTCCTTACAGATATGGTTCAGTAGTGGACTTGGAGTGCGGGATTAACAGCTGGACTATTGAGTGATCTTAGAGGTCTTTTCCAACCTAGATAATTTTGTGATTCCATGAAAAAAAGTTTAACAACAACTCAATCACTCAACAAAGAAATTCCACGGAAGTAATTTATGTTGCACATTTGTATGGGAGTTCTTCAAATGGACATCTTAGCTATGCACTGTACTTCCATTAGATTTATGCTAACAAAACAGATGAGGAGAAAACACCAGTCTGGCAGAATTGTTCCAGACTTTTTCCAATGACATTTGAATACATTTCTTCAACAGTGGATACATTTGATAAGTGACCAGAAAAACATGACATAGTGTTGGAAGATAATGAGGTTAGCACTGCCACTCAGTCAAATCTCATCCCATCCCTCCCACCTAATGGTTGAGTAGATAAAGATGACATCATGGGATGCCCAGAACTGCTAGTAAGGAAAGAGTTTTTATTTCTGTTCCCACTCATCCCTCAGAAAAGTTTTCATAGATTGCTTTCACCTGTCTTATAATGACAGTAATTATGCTCTGAATCCAGGGACTAGGGTTAAAAGTCTGAGCCACAAGGAGTTCTTGAATAAGAACTTTCAATTTCTTATTTATTATCCAGTGAACATCTAAAGCAATGATATCAAGATGCACCTGGTGTAACATAGGCCAACAATACCATAAAGATCCTGCAATTTTTGTGAAGGAAAAGTATGAGTTCACAAATCTCAGAAATACACTTATACGTACACACACAGAGACAAACCTTCACAAAGTTTGAGAGGTGTTTTCACCAAAAAATACAGACATTCCAATCATCAGTGTTTGTGATAACTGTGAATGTTTTTCAGCTTTTGATCCATGGACTCCTAGAGATCAACATCATACTCCAAAGAGGACCATGAGTGGTGCCCAAGAAGTATATTTTCACAAATGCCATATAGCAACAAGAAGCTTCCTCTGGAATCCTCACCTCCCTGGAGATTTTGGAAATCCACAAATTAGGAAAAGCTAGTCTAATCTCACCCTGGAGGGAAGGAGGGAAGGATGAGAAAGGGAGGCAAGAGGGGAGGGAGGAAGGAAGGGATTAGGGAAAGAAAGTTGAGGGACAGTAAGCACTTAAAACTTTAATTTTTGCCTGAAAGAAAAATAGAATAACCTAATATTTGCAGGGAGTAAAATTTGCTGCAAAATCATTTACCTATCTGAGGCAATCCACAACTTCCTAATAATGACCCACCATCCCTTAAAACCAGTCAGAGTCATCATAATGGTGTTAATAATTGTATTATATTGCTGGCTTATGTAATGATAGAAACTGCATTTCTATACAGATACAAAAAAAAGGCCAGGTTCTCCTGTAAAGCTTAATATCTAAATAGATAATAAAATCAATGAATAAAAGAAATTAAGTATTATTAGTCCTATTTTAAAACAGACAAATGAGACATAGCAATCAAGGATATGCTAATATTGTACATTACAAAGTACAACAAAAATTCCAGACTGGTTCCAGATGACCTGGTCTGCCCAGAAAGCCCACAAAGCACAGCTCCCTGAAGAGATAGCAACTCACCTCAGAAATTATACTACTTCATCGTTATGACACAGCACCCGAGTCAGGATGAGTGCAGATGTACCACGTGACAAACTCAGTGTCACACGGGAAACTTGTGGCAGACACAGTTATGCGTGAGCTGGGAACATGCTGGAAGGAAGGCTAACCTGTCTCATGATGTTTCCCCAGGTAAACAGAGAGGGAGCGCATTAGTGGGGTACAGGACACCATGGGCACCCAGTCATTCTCCAGTATTTAAGCTTTTGTCAGGGTATTTAGTTTGTTGTGTTTGCTGAGTCAGCCTCAGTCATGAGGTTCATCCTGAGACCAATTCAAGTCGTTATTCATTAGGGACTGGCTGCACTTCCAAAATTAGAAAGATCCCTGAAAGGAAAAACTGTCCTGTTTATCTTTGTGGCTACCACCATATATGCCCAAAGATAGTGTGATTATTGTGAGTTCAAACAAAATGAGAGGACATTTCTTCTTATTGTCTATGCAGCCTAGTCTCAGTGAGAGCTCTTCACAGCACTATTGTTATCCTGCAATAGGGGAGACATGGAGGAAACATGAATTCAAAAACTATTCTGACATCTCTGAAACATTTTGACAACACCTTACCTTTGATAAAATCTTGCCAATACCTCTCCTCTACCTTAGCACACCCATTGCACTCTAGCATACCACTCTAGCAAGTAACCACATCAAATACCGAGCCTGCTATGGAAAGTGAAGTCCAGAAGGATCCACACTCAAGTAGCTGCTGCAGTGAGAATAACCAGAACATGAAGAACCTTGAAGTAGGCTGGAGTGAATAACTACCTGTTCATTCAGGTGGCTGGAACCTCTTTTCCCCACTGTTTCCCCACTGAACTTAGCTTAGACCAACCCAAGTCTCAAGCTTTCCCTATAGCAGGAAATACTTTGCAAAGCTCAGGCTCACTGACCTCATTCCCTATGCCAAGTGGTGAAAACAGTCCCTGGCATTCTTTTTTGCTCAGATCACCCCAAACTCTCACAATAAATTCCCAAGTACGAATCAGAAATTAACTGGGAAGCTTTTGCAGTTATACGTTAGACATACCCAAATTATTTCCTTCTTTGAAAATTAGCAAAATTAAATCATAAGGGGACAGCCAGACCATGACAACAGGACACAATCAAGGAAATGGCAGTGATACCATTTATTTTACTGCACAGAGGTAATTCGGTTTGGATATGACCATTTGTCCCTAGACAGTCAGACATCATGTCTTGCTATTTTACTAATTCAGCATTTAATTTCCTGAACTTCCGCTATTAATACTTGAAAACAAACCATTTCTAAACTGTCAAAATGTTTCAGAGATATCAGAACAGTTTTTGAACTCACATTTCCTCAAATTTCTTTGTGCTTTTGCTTAAGGTTTGCTGCCATAAATTTATACCTGTCTGCAAGAAAACTGTGTGATCAAGGAAATAATAGGCAAGTCCTATATGGTTTGCTTGAGTTTTTAATTGGCAGACAGTCAGAAGGGGCATTTGAGAAATAAGCTCTTCACTGAAGTGAATAGACTAACTTTAAGGTTCAAGATATTGTTTTTATTCTTCTATGAATTCTAATCATACGCTGTCAGAAAAAAAAAGTCACTCCCTGAATTATACTTTTACTGTTGTCACATAACAGTTTTCTAATCCCAAATAGGACAGCTGTACTTGTCAAATGCTTTCACTGATACAAGCGTTCAGTTCCAATTCAAATCAAAAGCAGACCTGTGTGCTCTCCCTGTCAGAGTGCTAAGACCAATTAGAGAAAGCTCCAGACACCTACTAGAATAATAACTCATTGTGGAATTAGTGGTAGTTACTGGTGTTTTTAAAATGCTCTTTTGACAACCCAAGTACACTAAAGTTAAGAAATCTGAAATAAAGACCCTTATTGTAAAATAGTGATGCATCAGAGAGCAGCTTTTTCTAAAAAAAAAATTTATCCCACTGTGTACACTCACAATGCTGAGTATCTTCTTCTAGCTTCCTGCCTTGAGGCACCAAGTAAAGACCTGCCAAGTCTGTCTCTTTGGAAAAAACTGACCATCTGACTCATTTGCCCCAGAAGGACTTTACTTGTCACATAGAAGGCTTTCAGCATATGAAGCAGGAAGGCACAGGCGTAGAATCCTGTCTGCTTGTTGCAGAAGCTAGTAGAGTGAAATGATAAATATACAAAGGCTATGTTAATTATTATAGGTCCTGTGTTGCAACCGCTGGACTCTGCCTAGCAGGCTGCTGCTCCCTGAGAGCTCAGCAAGGGTTTCCTAGGGCCGTGCGAGCAGTTGCATCCCGGAGTCCATTTCGGACAGCCCCGCGATCTGGCTCCAGCAGCCAGCAGCGTTACAATGCAGTGGTGGTAAAGAAGGCAGAGAAGGGTCTCTCATGAGGGTTTGAGATGGCTTTAATCACATCTTGTCCCCGCGATGTTCAGAGGTGGAAAGACAGCATGCTCCAAGTGCGGGATGGTTTTGTCAGGGGCCCAGGGGCAGTCCCTGGGCAGGGTTGGGGTACAGGAGCAAATAGGGAGAAACCGAGGCAGTGGCCAAGGCCAAGGGAACAAGGGCAACATGGGAAATAGGAAAAGCAATGGATTAACAGATCCCCACAGTCCTGGGGTTTTTGCTGTTTAGGAATGATCACTCACCCCTCCACTTAATCAGCCTCCATGAGTAAGAGGAAATTATATGCTGTTATTCCCTCTGGAATGTTCACCTACACATGTCAAGGAAAAGTGTGGATCAGTGCTTTTCAGTTGCTGGGAATTATTTATGTGAAGAAAACACTACTAATTTTCTAAGCAGTTCATTGAAATCATTGTCATCACCACTGAGCATAAAAGATAGCCTGAAACTCCAGTTTTCCCTATAGCTCCTTCCAGTTAACAAGACAAAAGAATGCATGCAGAGTAGAAGGCATCTTCACACCTTGCTATAAAGAAACACTAAAGGGGGTCTGTCTGTAGCAGTAGCTCAAATAACCAAGCCTTCTTCCTTCAACTGTGTGGGTTTTATTCAGACTGCATTTTCTCACTCCTGGAAACAGTACTGAGGAAGCCCAAATGCTACAAATACAAAACTGATATCCCTAAAGGTGGACTTGGAGACAACCTGTCCAGAGTCTTCCAAGTGCACCATCCTTCCTCCTTCAGATACAGACAATCGCTCTGACAGCTTAAGTGGTGAATGGGCTGGATCTTGAGAGCTGAAGATGAGTGGCTCAGACAGAAGGAGAAATCACTGAGACTGACCAAGTCCTGTGATGCTGGCTTTACACTGGGAATAGGCAAAAGAACAAAATGCAGCTAAACACATTGTCTGTGGCTTTCAAATTCATTCAAAATAGTCATCCAATTTTGCAAGAGGTTGATGGTCAATCTGACTTGCACATAGGCAGGAGCATAACCATACTGTTGCAATGCTATTATTAATGGTTAAAATGCAAGCAAGATGTTTCTAGTTATAATCAGCCAATAGACTCATCAGCATTACAGAAAAAAAATGAGAAAAAGAAACAAATGAAAAAATCAGCTTTCCTATTCCCATCTTTGATACATTTATCCAGGTAGTTAGGGTGCATTTTCATATGGTAAAACTACCAGACGTGTCTAATTAACATTCTTACTGAAAGCATGATTCAATCCATCTTGAAAACAATATTAAGTTGACAGAGCAATACATACCAACCTATTGGTAAATCAAAGAATTACAGGAGTGGAAATGAGCAGTAAAGCTGTTCCTTTTGCTGCACCTCGAACAAAACCAGCTATATCCATGTCATTTCTTTAAAAGGTCTATGTAATATATACACCAACTGAAATGCCATAACACCTGTGAATAACCCATTTTAGCTCTTTGCTCTCCTTATTATTACAAGGTTTTCATAGTTGCCTCACCTATTTCTTCTGTCTTACCCATCATGGACAGAAAGCACAGTTGTCTTCCACAGCTTTCATTTATTTGCAATTACTATACTATGTCCCTCCTCAGTCCTCAAAAATTTAATAGACTGAAAAAAGCCAATTTACCAAAACCTCCTCACAGTCACGTTTTGTAGCTCTCTGATCATTGTGCTTGCCCTCTTCCAGGTTCTCTTGCTAGTCCATGCCTTTCTTAAAGTTCAGGTGTGGAGACTGTGCTCTATTTGAAGCCTCAGCAATGCCAAGGAGGATAATTTCATACTGGCTGCACACCATAGATCTGTTTAATGAGAACAGTGCAAGGACTGCCTTGTTTGGTAGGCTCATATTCAGATATGACACTCCTCACAGCCTTTCATAGAAAACTGCTGCCCAACCAGTTATTCCCACTTTATATTTGGACAGCTGATTATTCCTAACTGGGACTTTTCCCTTCTGGGGAAAAGGGAATCCATTTCTTTCTGGAGACAGCGTCAGTGCCAAAGACTGTTGGTTTGCCATCAGTTGTGCACAAGGAATGGGAACAAAGAACAGAGAAAAATCAGGTGGAGTCAAGTATAAGGTTTTCACTGTTCCTTGTGAACTTTTCATTGGGATCTATTGCCAATATCATCAAAAATGAGAAGCCATAAACTACCACAGACATGTACCAGGGATTAGGCAGGTACACAATGGGGTAGGATTTGCCCTAAAAGCCTAAATTAAAACTCAAACTTGTTCATCAAATATTGAGAAACCTAGTCTTTCCACATTTCAAGAGTTAACCAGAGACTGTTTATGGATCATTTATAAAAACCATATTTGCCTTAGTCAATTCACTGTTATTGAGGATCACATGCACAACTTGAAGTCAAGACTTACACAACAGGTAATGGCAAAGTAGTTCCTGTATATGAACTTCATATGCTAATGATTTGCCACAGAAAAGTTAAAATATATCTATTAAACAAGACACATTTGCTGAAAGATATTTCATAAAATGGTTGTCTAATATTTTCAAATGCATCCATACCACAAAAAAAGAAACAGAGGAAGAAAACAGTGTGTTACTTTTAAAAGATCAAACAATATCAGCATCAGTTTAGTTAGACACAAACTATAATAATTTCTCTCAAGAAGTGCAAGAGCTAAGTGTTCTAAGCCACAAACCTACTTATTCTGTACTTCATTCTCTAAGAATGGACCTAGGATGATCTGGCTAAACCTTTACCGGTCAGCCATGGGATAGCTTGCTCGCAAAAATAGTTTCTTTCACCATCACAGTAACACAGTAATATCGCTCCCACTGGGTGAAAGGACTTGCACAGGTATTGTAACTTGTTGTTCGCATTTTTCTTTACATCACTGGGAATAAACCCCTTAAAATATAACAGTGTCTAAGGTTTTTCTGAAACCTACTGAACTTTTGGCTTTTCCTGATGCCTCAAGATTGGAATCACCAAGATGCGGGCACCACACCGAGCACAATTTTTTCCATGCAATTGCCGCAGATTTGCGTGGAAATAACTGCATGAAGTGATCAGTTAGGTCACTAATAGGCTGTTTGCACCTGCAAAAACCCAATTTGTTTTCATAACCATGGTAACCAAATATTCGTGGAATCACTTTTATTTTTTTAATAAGGTTTTTACATGTATTTTTGGGGGGAAAGCCCTCCATATGTAGCAATACATCTAACCAGACCGGCAAACTGGAGATTATTTGAAAACTGCACTATTCATAATGAGTTTGACATTGCCACTCAAGGGCAGTGGAGACCAAGGTTTATAAATCCCACCCAATAACCTTATTTTTATTGAGCATTTCTGTGGTCAAGCAAACTTAGCCAAAGGTGCCAAAGCAGAAGTGCACCCTGTTTAAAGGGGTGGTACTGCAGCTGTGGAAACTTTCCTTACACTCCATGTCAATTTGTCTCATCTCCAAGCTCGTTGCTAAACTCAACCATGTTGCTGATCTAACCAAACCAATCCATGTCCTAGTGACAACTTGCATGTGCAACTAAGGGCTGAGTACACAACCTACATGGAGTTTCACTTTCATTCACGCACAAACTTCATTTGGAAAAAAAAATTTAAAAATTAAGCCTTTTATTGCAGTCAGTGGCCACCAAGCTTTTAAGTGGCAATTCGTTGAGTTCCTATTTAGTTTTATGGACCTGCCTACATTTCCTTTTCATTTGGTTATGCTAGGGTTCTGAGCATCGCGGCAAATACGTGACAGCTTTCTCAGCAAGCTCTGTGCTCTGCAGAGATTGCTCAGTACTACCTATTATTTACTGGTTTCAAAATGCAGTCTCCTGTAACCCAAATTAACATGTGACTATTATACCCATCATCCCAAAATATGCAGAAATAAAATATTTGTAATTAGTTCATGAATCTTTGTAAGTTTGATTGGTTAAGGCTTCCAAGTTTGAAATAAATTGTGTATAAATATTTATCTATGTAAAAGCAAAACTGGTTGTCCCAAGGCACCTGCCTGCTATATTCACTTCGTTTGGTTAATATACATACAGCAGTCTAGAGACTTCTGGAGCACAGTAAAATAATGTTTAGTAGAAAAAACACTTTATGTCTATGCAATTTCAAAGAACCCTTTTAAGCCATTAATTGTAAGGTATTTCACAAGTACATGCTAAACTTCACAACTCTCCTAACAAGAAGAAGCTCAAAGGAAGAAGAAAATCAATTCATGCAAGCAACATTGATGGACAATTCTTTCTGATGACGGTGTCTGAAATGATTGATGGCAATTACTGATGCTGTTAGCTCAGTGCTCTCATAATGAGGAAATTCAGCGAAGTTGCTTCTGGAAAGGAAATGACTGAGTTCATGTCAAAAGTGTGCATCCAAGCTTTGCACATACAGAAGAACTGCAAGAGGTCCGGACAGCTGCCACTAAACTGGGAAGGAAATCCATGCAAGAAGAGACTTCAGCAAGCTTTCTCCCCATGTTTACCCAAAATTTGCTGCTATACTGTATAGTCACTGGTGGTAGCCAGCTCTATGCCTGTTATTGAAGAGGTTTTTGTAGATCTGTTTCCAGATTAGAAAATAAAGCATTCATCGTGCCTTCACTTTATTGCTTGTTTAAATACTCATTTAAAGCTTCAAGTTACAACCTATTTTTGAAGTAATTACAATCAGAGCTTCTTTATAAAAAGGCATTTTAGAAAATGAATGTCCAACATATATGTGTAACAGATGTAATTAAATGTTATTGCTTACTACTCAGGTGCACCTTCTTTGGCAATTTCAAATAATTGCTTTTAGAATTCTAAAAATCTGATGTAAGTCACTTCTCTGTTGTTCATTTAGTTAAAAAAGACAAATGTCTTGATATTTTTCCTTTAAAGAGTTTTATAAAGTAGATATTCTTAAAAGAAAAAAAATAATATAGTTCAATAAATCACTTCTTATTTATAAATAGAACCATATGTGTGGTCACCCTTTAAAATTTTGCCAGCTGCCTTAGATAACTAACTTAATCGCAGTATTTATAAATCGTAAATAGCCCCTGTAGTAAGTTTGGAGCTATTTAAGAAACATTGCAACTAGGCAGAGATCCAAAGCATGCTGAATTGTGTGGGATCCTTTCAACTGAATTTAGGAGAGTTTGCATTGGGCCCTTATTGAATTAGCTCTTTTCCCAGGACTAAGTTTGCAAGTTTCAAACATAGCTCCAAAAGCTTCTTTCCCTGTCCTTGATGACTGTATTTAAACCTCTACTGAAAATCATTGAGTGCACCATATCAAAATCAGTGGATATTTCAGTTCATTAATTAGTCAACCTTCCTGAAGGCTTGTGAATGGACAGGACAAGACGCCTGGTAACACCAGATACTGCTCCAGGTGTATGTGCAGATAGTGCAGTAGATTTACCATTACTGAAGGTGTTCCCATCAAATGTTAGAGCAAGGTTCTCATGTGATAACATCTTCTGATAGGCAATCCCAGTGGGAGCCAAGCTCTGCAGCTTTGTGTCACAGTGAGCCAATTTATTACTTGGTACACAGAAGGAAAGTGAAAGGCAGAACAGATGAACTGTGTATTTACTATTTCTCATTTTCAGGGCTGGAGAAGAGGAAGACACAGCCAGCAGCACTTGATGACAAAGGGTAATATTCTGGCCCTGGATATTCTGGGCAAAACCTGCTCTGCTCACAGCTCACTGCAAAGTGAACCGTTGCAGTTCCCACAAAGTATATTTAATTTGGTCATGCAGCCTGCTGACCTTGCTACCAGTGACAAAAACAACAGTGCTGTCAGTCATGCTTCAGGCGAGTAAAACAACTAACACATTCCCAGTTCCTCAATATGTCCCAGTATGGGCACACATACACATACCCGCACACACTTCAACATAGCCTGAACCAATACCATTAAAAGTTCACGAGTCAGTATGTAGTAAATATGGGTATATAAATATATTTATACACATGCATGCATATGCACATAAAAAATTTTGGATAGTTAACTGTACTGCTGTAAATATGGAAATACATATTCATTCTCCCTTTTCACCATTTACACAAAAAAAAATGCTTTTAAGGAACAAAACTCTGAAAAAGTAAATACTTTATTTTTACTACCTTATTCCTCCTGACAGTCACACTCAGCTTTTGCCTGTTCTTTTAAGTATCTGGACCCAAATAAAAATAAATTATAAATATTGGACTTATTTGGTCAGAAAAATAAAATGAAAAAGGCTCCTCAAAACATAAAAATCAAACAGTGATATAGATACAATACTTAAGTTTAACCCTCTATTTAACCCTCTGCAGACTATTAATCCAATGACTGTTTGTGCACACCATCAGAGAGAGGGAAATCAATAGTGAGACTTTGCAGGGCTATAATGGCTAAGCTGCAGCTGCAGGGGACACATCAGAAATCAACATGGAGAAAATCCCCCATGGATGTCCCTTCACACCAAGAAGTGAAGTCATGACTCTGGAAAACTACAACTTCTGTAGAAGTCACGGAGAGAGCAAACTCGGCTTCGTCTGTACACACCACCCAGAAATGGCCTGTGTCGACCATATTTGAAGCCAAGTCAATACCTACCTTCCTTTAGAGGCACCCTCTATACAAGCTCAGAGGACAATCTCTCCTGGCCATAGGGAGCACAAGCAATACCTGAGGTTTAAGCAATTGCAGCAGACCAGGAGGAGGGCAGTCAAATTCTGATCTTTGCTAGATTTCTGTGCCAAATACAACTTAATTTTGTCAGGCTGGGTATGTGTTGATTATGGTCTTCAGATTCTCCACAAATCACAAAATACCTGAATTTGGGGCTTCCTATATTGACTGATCATTTTATTTGACCTCAGTCAACCTCATTTTTCTCTTTCTCCTAAACCCAGAAAAGAGATTATCATATTCCCTGAGACTCTCAAGTATCTCCGAGTCAGAGAAAACACAGATTTCACTACAACGGTCCTGAAACCCAGGACCTGGGAAGTTTTATATTAATTCAAAGTTTGTTCCACACAGAAATCCCAAATAGCACTGAAGCTGGAAATTGCTTCTGTTGGGAAAATGTGGGAAAACACTCATGCTGACATGCTTTGCATTCCTCATCCTCAGGCATACCAGTTTCACACCATTTTAATTCACGGTCACCTAGGGAAGGGGAACAAATTGGGATTTACTGCTGGCTGTGGGCTGTGCTTAATTTGTTGGCATTGGTGGTGGTGGCCAGACACACAGTTTAGTAAGTTATCAGGTCTCTACACTTCCTGACCCCAAGAAAGCCTCAGTTAAGGAAAACTGTTGATGTTTTTGTGCTGCCAGTCAATCAGAACCAGACTCCAACACACAGGTAGGAGCAGTTGCCCATGCCCAGCTCCCTCCTAACAGTCTGCTCTTTCAAGAGACCTCCTAAGTTTTATGTATCTCATATTCCAGATGAGTGCATTTAAATCCTGCAAATTACTGCTTACTGATGAAAAAGGGTGCACACTGAGAAAAAAAAGTCTGTTGTTCTAAAACAAAGGCTTTGAGAAACTTACATTGCTTATCTGACATCTTATTTTGCACTGTTGTGGCACAACAAATGCTGACACAACATCTGAGAAAGAGGGCAGCACAGTAAGGCAGGCACAAAGCTGGATTTAGGGAAGGCAATCTACTTCATGTCAGATTAGATACCTGATGGCAAATCTCATGTTGTGTAGCTGGTCAAGCTGTTTCAGATGGCTTACACAACTGATAGAAAGCTATTTATTTATATTTGTATCAATGGATAATTCATGGTAGGTCTCTTGAATAATTTATTTTAAGAGCTCTTTAATATTCTTTAGCATTTTATTTGCCTCCTATAATGGTGTTTAGACATTAATCATTGAGAATAAAATGAGGGTAAATTCTAAAAATTTCTTATCTCCCACAACTTCAAAGTAACACTCTACTGAAGAAATAAAGGTGAAGTATGCAAGAAATATGAATGCCAAAAAAATGCTTTCCCCTTAAAATATTCACTTCCAGTATGACTTCTATGTCATTTGTACTCAGCACACAAGGCTTTTTTGGAAACATTTTGGACTCCTTTCAACTCTGCTGAGGCCAATCCAGATGTTGAATGCAATATTTTTATTTTTTACTTTCTATTCACTCAACACTAGGCATTGCCAAAATCTGCCTCTCTCCTTGTGCAATCTTTTTCATTAGTACAGGGAAATATGTAAAATGTTGTCAGCTGAAACATGCAGGAAGAAATGATAGCCAGTTTATGTGAGAATAACTGATGAAGCTATTTATTAAATATTGCCAGCAAGGCACCAAGAGTAATTACACCCAGTTGTCTTCCATTCCTCTTTGCAAAGATGACATTTTCTCATTCCTGTTTTCATTTCTCATGCTTTTGTCATAGACACTATCAGTAAAAGAGACCAAGCTCCTATTCTTTCCAAATAAATAAAAAAAAAAAGTAAACCTGCATTTTAAGTGAAGATTTAGTAATCTGGAGTGAAGTCTAATTGATGACTTCTAGAGTGAACAAAATATCTGTTAAGGAGTTTCCAATTCAAATAGACATTCTGCCTCAAATCATTTCTCTCCCTCTAAACATGAGGGAAAAATAAAGAAACAGAGGAGTAGAAGAGGGAAAGAAGTATTTTGTCTACTACAATGTATTTACATAAAAGGCGCTGCAAGAAATAACACCAGTTGAGACCAAAAGACTTAAACTATGCCACTCCAGGGCACAGACAGAAGCCTGAAAAATAAAGGAGAAGGCAATTTTATTTTCTGAGAAAAAATATTTCAAGAAAGTAAGAAAAGCACACACTATAGTGGGGAATGTTTTTAAAGCCTTCTTTCAAATCTTCTTGGCAAATAAAGTTTTGTTTGGTTTGGTTAAAAGCAGTGTGGCTTACGCCTTTGGCATTCAAATTTACATTCTAATAAAAGTGTGCTTATAAACTTGAATAACCACACTGCACAGTCCCAAACACTGCACCCCTGAATCTAAAAGCTGCTACTGCCAACATATGTATTTTGCCCAGATCTCTCCATCTGCAATCAATTACTTTCCTTACTAGGACCAAAATTCCCAGTCTTTTACAGCATACTCACAATTATTAAACTGTAGTTCTGCTCTCCAAAAATTGCAATTTTTTTATCATCTTTCCAATTCTGTATCAAATGTATTCACTCTAATTATGGCTTTCCCATCAATTTGCAAAGCTTTGCAAGACCATGCTGGATTCTGAGAATGAAGCTGAACTTCCTTCATTTACTGAACATCCTCAACAAAGGGAGATGCAGACCAAGGTAACCCCTCATTCATACCTGTGCAGCCCCGTTGGCTTCAAGTTATTCTTTCTGATACCCATGTATAACTCAAATTCCAGTGCCTTATTATTGGTGAAGTTGATTGGAATGTTTTAGACTGTTGACAATGCACAATGCACATGAAGAAATAGATTAATTTCCTCTTTCTCCCTCACATCACACCAAAGGACAAGGTTTGTTTAATAAAAAAGCTGCCTCTTTCCAGACCAATTTTCACACTCTGCATGCAATTTAAAGAGCTACCTGATGTGACTTATGATTTTGTTGGCCCTATTGAAAGCAAAAAATAGTGCTGGTTTCCCTACTGCTTCATCCTACTTCATCTGGAAAGCCTTAAGGGGTCCTGGAAAAAGTTGCCTTTACTTAGCCAAATCAGACAGGCAATAGAGATTGATCTGGTCATTGCTAACTGTAATTCCTCCAGATTTGGTCCAAGTTCTTTGGAATGATAGAAGGTTTCCACCATGTCAGAAACATAATACAGTGACTTTCAAAACTCATACAGAGAATAGAGAGAGAAAGAGAAGAAAATTCTGATAACCTTCAAATAACTCCCTTCGCATCACTGAGAATTTTTTTCAGGCTTAGACTTCATCATGAGAATGTACAAATGCCTTTCTATGTGAAGTTCCAGCTGAAGAGACTGAACATATGAAAGCTTTATTTTCTGGTAGACATGTGGATGGAAGAAAGCCTGCTGGTACCCAGAACTGATTTAATCAGTTTTCAGACAACAAAGAAAAGCAGACCCAAAAAATCACCCTGAAGAGATACCAGAACTTGTAACCAAAATAACACATCTGACAAGAATCAGTGGACAGTGACATGAGCTATACTTGCCTAAGACTTCCCTCAGACTTTGACAAATCCCTGAATGGTGGGCATATAAAGAAAGTCAATGAATTAACACTGGCAGAAGAAAATAAGGAGTCAGGAGCAATACATAGGAAGGTGCTGGCATTTTTACAACATTTGCTACTAATCCTGTAGTATGTCTGATTCTAAGTGACAGCATGTGGCATTATCATAAATGTCAGTTGCATTATTGTTGCCACTTTCACCCCCTAATCTTAGGGAAAGCGGAGCTGTTAAGATGTTGGAAAAGAGATAGAATATTTTATCCTGATGTTATGGACACATGATCACTTGTAGCACTCCACTTTCCTGAAGGGGAAGAGAACTGTTAAAGCGTCTGAGTTGCTCGCATACAATTTAGCAAATTACCAGGTCAACAGGTCTAAGTGGCAGAATGGGGGAAGAGGCACAGTTAGCTAAACTGTTTGTAGTGCACCTGCTTCAGTGGCGGTGGGGTGTGTGTGCATACAGGGTAAATGGGGGAGTTGGAGAGGCCTACAAGAGATTACACAATGTTGTAACAGGATATCGAGGATTTATCTGCATGTGCTGAATGAGTTATATGAATCATTCTAAAAACTCCTGATAAAACCTGACTACCATGCTATCTTGGACTGTACTACATACATATATATATAGATAGATAGATAGATATATCTGCACCACTCTGGTTTAGGAAAAAAGAATTTTTGAAGAATCTCCAAGAGCCTGAAATCATAATTTAGTTTCTTTCAGTTAACCTCTTTTTGTCTGATAAATAAAAGTTTAATAATATCTCCATAAAAACTACAGAGAAAGAGGGAAGACAACTGTGGCTAGTAGAATAGTGTGGCAAACATCAGAAGTGGACCAAGAAACCTGGCAGTGCTGATGAAACCTTTTAGCCAGACCAGCCATGTCAAGGGTAGAACACACCAAACTAGTGACACATCCACCATTATACCCAATGCCATTGTTCATTGCAGCATTGCAGCTCCTAGGTGTTTTCTGGGACCAACATTAAGGATAGCATACCCACCACTCCTTCACAGATTAAACGGGGAAAAATTTGTGGAAGTGAAAGACTGGTAATCTTTTATTTCTTCTACTCAGAAGGGCCTTCTCTCATTCTCATGTTCTTACATTCCAGGTAACAGAGCTTTAACATTAAAAGCATAATGCCAGTAGCACACAGTCCTTAGAGAGAATAGCATTATTCAGCTTCAGGAATTCTAAACTTCAGTTGATCTTAAAATGAATTTAAACAAATATAGGACTTGTAAAGCTGGTAAGAATATGCTCTTGACTGAGACTCTTTGGGATATCACAGGCATTGGTTGTAAATTAACATTTTTTACATTCACTAAACATCCTGTTAAGGCTTCTTAAGATTAGGCAGTTCATGTTACAATCAACTTTGTTTTAAAAAAATAAAATCTTTGTTTGAACACCAACCTTTGCCCTGAGGCACATCTGCTGAGGAAGAGACAAAAACAGGTTACATCATCTTGTTAGTTTAAGATGAGGCCCTCAAAATATATATTGAAAACAGAATCTTAAGAAATCACATATTTTATTTTTATTATTCCAGGAATACTGAGTTGGAGAGCTTGTCCTTGAACATACAGTGCCAAAATTAATACAATTATGCACAAAAGTCTTGCATTATACAAAATAGAGTTTATATTTTCAAAACATTAATACTTGGCAGAAGGTTTTTCACTGTGGAAGAATTTCAGCTTGCCTAACAAACAACTAAACTTACTGAATAACCCCACAAACTAAATAGGAATGGTCCCTATCTGAAGTATTTACTAAGTGAACATGAAAAAAAAAAGGAAGGTTGCTCTCCCACTTTCACCCAAGAAGAAACAGAATTGGAAAGGCAGACACAGCTCTCAGGGGCACTTCAGTAATGGGTCCACTGTTTGCACATTGTTGAATGCTCGGGTTCAGATAAATGTCTCAGCAGCTTGCAGAAGTGATGTCCTGATCACCATGTCCATGCTCTCACTTCTGCCCTCCCAGCTCAACGCAGCCATGGCAGAACTCTCTCCACACAACAGGTGTAATGGAAGCTGTAGAACACCTTTGGCCAACACACTCACACCTCCCAGTAGCACCTATGGCAGAACCATGAGTGATCAAGGGCTGACGTAACTCAGCTTTGGTGAAAGTGAGGCTTCACCCCCTTGCTAGCCACTGCAAGAAACACAAAGGTGCACCTCCCCAGCCTTTTACCATGCTGAATCCTCTTCCTTGCTCCTCTAGCTGGAAGTGCATGGATGGGCTGCTTCATCTGTCACCTGAGCTTGGGAAGTGTGAGCCTAAGGAAATCAGTGAGCAAGATGAAAGGGAAAGCATGGTCACTCATCTTGAAAGAACTCATTTCCCTTCCCAAATGCATCTTCCTCAGTTCATCCATCTTCCTGCCACCTCCCATTTTGAAGTGAGGTGCCTTTCTTTCCTTTTTCTTTCTCCTTATCACAGTCAAATTGTCTGGCTCTTTCATTCCCCCTTTTCAAGCATAACATAGTGCTATGGACAGGCAATATTTCTTCAAGGGTGTAAAACACACTTCACTGTGCTGCAGGGATAGAACCACACCTGCCAGTGCACCTCGGGAGAGGAGGGACACTTGACTCTTGTATAGATTTTAGCTTTGGAGGACACTTACAGGAGACAGGAAAATAACTGCAGGTGAGAATTCCAATATCCAAGACTTCTTTAGACCTGACTGGCTGATGCAAATTATTATATGGCATTCTGATGACCCTGGTATTGTCTTGAAAAGAGAAACAGCCCATAATTCTTTATTCACCGCTTCTTAGTATTTAATACAGAAAATAGCCAAGGAAGTGTATCTCTGCATCCTCAGGCACCCACAGACAACTGCCAGTGCCCACTTGCTCCAGTTTTCAAAAATTCAGAATTTTAATGCCATTTTTATTTCCATGCAATCTTCACCATTTTCAGCTGTCCAAATATCATTGTTTCAATAAAATACTGGCACTGCAATGTTCCACAAGAGCCTTTTAAAACAACTGAATTATAAAGTGTTACCCAGAGGGCATTTTGTCTCATTCAAATGGAATAATAACAAAATTAATCCCAGGAGGAAAAATACATCTCAGACAAGAGCTTTTACAGTGAATTTAATTTTTATATGTCCAGTTGACACCCAGTCTTTAGTGAATTGAGTGAAAGCTGGTTCCTCAGAATAGATTCACTTTTCTTATGATTATGATGGAGAACTTTCTGTGTCATGTTAAATCATTGCTAGGTAATGACAGTTAAACATGCAGTCATGATCATTACAAGTGCCATGGAGCTTAAGATCTGAAAAATTCACACATAAAAGCTTCAGAACTAGATGGAATAAGGTAATCGCATAAATCCAAAAGACTGGAAAATAAGACAGCCAAAATAATTTGGCTTCTAACCGTAGTGTTGGTTGAGTTGGCTCCTTCATGTTTACCCAGAGAAGCAGGCAGTGGGTTAGGTTTGCAGCCCAGATCTCTTGGCTGTCTGGTTGATGTCAATCTAGAGCTCCATCGTACAGTGCAGCTTGCACTCAGGGTAAAGGGATTTTTAAAGATTACTGTGCTACCATATAAACCAATAATTCTGATGGAAAATTACATCTCTCTCTGAGTATGTTGCTGGGAGAGCAATCCAAAGGGCATGAAGATCTTATGAAGATACTCTTGTTTTTTCCAAGAATCTTCAGATTGATGTTTTCCATGAGAGTTAGGTGCTTGAAAATACACATTTGCAAACCCTGGCAGAACCCCCAAAATACCTTCCTTCAACTTTAGGGTCATACACCCTGTGAAACTCTGGCCCTCAATCACAGAAGTCAAACAATGAAACATCAAGTAGCGTGTCCAGATTACTTAGCTACTTCTTCTGGAATAAGCACTTTATGATAACGTCATTCTGCAAGATTGCCAGAAGGTTGCCTTCTCTTATTCTCAGGATGTTTTGTCCAGGATTTCACTCAAACCAGCTGCTCCTTCAATCTCATTTATTATTATTTTGCACTATATCACATGTATTAAAACAGAAATTAGAAGCATGAAAACTTGGGGGAAAAAAGGCTGCTAAATAAGGTGGCATTAAAATAAGGAATTGTGTCCCCACAAAAGTGCTCCAAATTAATCAAGGGATAGTTTAAGTAAAGTTGACCGTGGTATTCAGCATTACCCAACTTCTGGTCCCACTTGATACTGATGGAAGCTTGTTGTTATGCAATGCCTCCTTAATGACCCATGAGAAGTGAATTTATTGTCTAAGTCCATTTCTTACAGCGTATTTGTAGGTGTTGCACAGCACAGCTAAGACAATAGCCATGACTTAATACCCTGGTTAGCAGCACATCTACACAGCCAGCTGATTGAATTATTGTTCAGAAATACTCTAACTAGCCTTAATCAAGAAGCAAAATAAATCAGGCTTTGTGGAAGTCAATTCAGTAATGGCCAGGTGCTTTCCAGCATTAAGTGAGGTTATATTAGGCTGCAACCTGCAATACAGATATAATAATGGAAATACTGGCAAAATGAACCCACCAAAACTGAATCACCTGCATATCCTCAGAGTCAGTCCTCTCCAAGCAGGGCTCGGACAACAGTAGGAAAGTATAAAAGTTGCTGGAGCTTTACCTCTGGCAGCTTTTCAGGGACATTTCACCCATGCACAGAGCCCCTGTGCAAGGGTTTCATTTAACTCTAGACCCTTTTGCCCTAAATGAGGCTATATCTGTGTCCTGCTCTCTCAGTCAGGCAGTTTTCTCTACCAGCAAGAGAGAAAGTCAGTAATCTCTCAGTCGGATTCTTGAAAACTGTCATATAGAAGTGCTTATAAGACTCAGTTCATGCTGTTTCACCTCTAGACAAACATGCCATCTAAATGAGATTGTTATACCAGGTATCTCATGCTAAGCAGGATACTAGAGTTCCAGATACTCCTTTGGTTCCCTGAATGATGGAGCACTACTTGGAGTTTCGGCAAGTGGTACAATTTTCATCTCATTCCATCTGGAGCTTACATGGTGACGGACAGTCAGGCTGTAAGCCTGGGAAGCAGGAAGGGAGTTTGTTTGCTCAGCCTGAATCTCTAGGGTACACTCACTGCTGTTCTAATGTAAATGTTTATGAGGGATGCAATAAAATATTAAACTAAATGAATAATTGATATTTACTTTATAGTAATTCAGAACCTTGCTTGTTTGAATAAAATCCATTATTTACAATATTCTACTTAACTAGGAGTGATTTCTCTTTGTTCATGCCACTTACTAATTACTTGTTCCATCTGACACATTTTCCAGAGCCATATTGAGATGGTTATTGGATGTCAGTGTTTAAGGGCTTAGTATCCATTTTCCAGATACTCTCTAACATGAAAAGAAGAGCTTTACAACCATATTTCTTGCACAGTAGTTTATCTTTATCTCTAAAAGATCTTTGACATACACAATCATTATCAAGTTGTAGGTATATTAATTAAAGCTGAGTGATGGGAAAAGATCTAAGTGCTTTATCTAGCACACACCTTGAATTCAATACACTAGATTTGTGCTTATAATATGCATTACGCACAAATACTGAAATGACAATTTCATTTTAAAAGTTTCCAGTTCTTTAAAACTGCATACCTGAAGTACATCCTCCAGGAAAAAAAAAATTCATTTGTTAGAATGTTTCAGTCATCCAATTAAAGAACAGAAACTGAACCTCATGATTAATGCAAGCCCTGAAAAGTGAGTAGTTAAAATTGACAGTCTACAAACAGCACATAGCTTGAAAATTATCCATCCAAAATACCCACAGCAAATTTACAAATTCCAAATACAGGTAATGCAAACAATTCACTTTTGTTCCAGTTAATTATATAATCAGTTCAATTAGTACAGTCCAATCTCACACATCAATTCATGTTACATATCAACAGCCCGCTAACATGCCACTGAGCCCAGTGTACACTCATGCACATTACTTAGGTAATTATGGAATGTGTAGTGAAGGAATATCCTTTCCCTGCTAAAAGCAGGGGTGCTCCACACAGCAACTTTCACGACCTTTCTTTTATCACTGCAATGTGAGAAACACCCGGCAACGAAGAGAAGGAACACTGTATGTGGGTTGCTGCCAGGAGCTCCCCCATCAAATTACACTGTAAATCTGCAGGACTAAAGAATGTTATAATACTGTTATAATAAACATGAAATAACTCAGACAAAATGCTTTTCACAAATTAAGTGCCAAGTGTCTCCTCCTTGAGACATAATCAATGCAATTGTGGAGTGGTTGAAAGGCAGGCTGCATGCATTTAGCCTCTTGAAGAATAGCTTTGAAGAAGGGTTCCCAATAATCATATCCTGCTTGCTAATTCTTATTGATAGATTAAAAACTAAGTGAATATTTATGCTGGCAAGATATCAGTCACCTTCTCTGGCTGATTCTTTACAGGTAAGCAAGAAGAGACTTCTATGATTTTGTAGTGTTATGCCAGAACATCAGTCTGGAAATATAAAGTGCCAGGTTGCAATTTATAAAGTTACTTCACCTCTGAGTGAACTCTGAAATTTTGCAGGGAGTTACTGGAGAGTTGGCATGCACAAGAAACAGTGGACTGAACTTCTGGGAAAAAAATCACTGATTATTTCAGAGATCACCTAGAGGAGCGACCTCAGACTAGAATCCAGCTCCCCTTTAAGCTGAACTGAATGCAAAAATCATTACAAACATATCAGCATTGACGAAATTTTTGATTCTACTCTCAACTTTTTAATTTTCAAACTGCTATTTTTGTGGGTTATTCTAGGCTACACCTGCATGTATCTGTTTTTCCCCTGTGTTCTATTTTTTTACATATGGGATTTTAATAGATATGTTATATGCAATTACATTTAGGTTTTGTCTACAATTTTGCAAAAGAAAATTTCTATTACTAAGAGCTACACCCTTTGCACATGCATAGGACCTAACACACAATGCTCCTACTTTATTTTTATTATATTATTCTTAACACAAACATGGAAAAACTTAATCAAATTCAGAAAAATAATGCTGGAACTAAAAAAAACCCACATTAATTGTATTCCTTTACTCTAATCCTGTGCTGTTTTCCCTGCATATAGGGGAACTTTAGGGTAAGATTGATAAGACTTTAGACATCTATGACTTAGAAGCATGAAGTACTGGTCTAAGTTATTCATATAGAGTCTTTTACAATACATTGGAAAAAAAAGGAACTTTTAAAACATGAATCACCTCCCAGAGTAAGCATCCACACAAGCCAAGTGAATTGCCTTCTGGGAATATCTATTTTTCTCCACAAACTTCAAGAGAGTCAGGGTGTCTGCATTGCAAAAGTCTGTAATGAATACTACTGACTGTATTCCACTTTTAATTTAAAGAAAACAAAAGTCTTCAAGAAAAATGCATATCCACATATTTTGAGCTTCTGTCTAGCAGCTTAACCTAAACAGGATATCAAGATGGACAATCTAAGATATGGTGAGAAATAATGCAAAAAACCAGCAAGAAAGAATCATAGTGTCATTAACATTTTAATATGTGCAATAATATGGCTTCTTCAGGAGACCACAGCTTCTGAACGAGACAGCATCACACATTTTGTTCATACCTGCATTTGAACTTCAGCAAAGTACAAAGAAAGCATTTCAGATTGAACACAACCCTGCCAAAGCCTTTCACAAAGGAAGGACTCTTCTCCCTGAGCAGAGGCAGGAACAACGTGTGATGAACTGACCATGAGCCCCATTCCCTGTCTTCCTGCACTGCTGAGGGGGAAGAGGTAGAGCAGTGAAGGAGGGACAGGTGGGGAGGAAGGTGTTTTTAAGATTTATTTTACTTTTTGTTATCCTGTTCTGATTTTGTTAGTAATAAATGCAATTAATATCCCCTAGTTGAGTCTCTTTTACCTGTGATGGTATTCAGTGAGTGATTTCTCTTGGACCTTATTTCAACTCATGAACTGCTTGTTGTATTTTCTGTCCCCTGTCCACTTGTGGAGGGGAGTGATGGAGCACCTCTGGTGGGTGCCTGGCATCCAGCCAGGGTCAACCCCCCACAAGTGGCCTAATAACTGGTGAAATTGGAGTAATTACTTGAAGTAAAGTAATTTACTCCAGCCATTAGGGTTTCCATATCAATGCAGGTCCAGAAATGAGGAAAGAGCTAATTCATCAGTCTTTTTCAAGGAGTATGTGTGTCCTTCCAGGCAGCAATACAGAGGGAGACCATGAGCCTGAGAACACATATGAACATTGCTTCCTAGAAACATTAAAGAGCTTGCTACCTGCCAAACATAAAAGACACCAGCTACACAATACAATGTACTTTTCAAGTCAAAGTGCCTGAAGCTTTCTCTGTGCCTGTTTTCAGACTCATTAGATCAAGGTCCAATTGATTTTGGTTGCTTCTTTAAATCCTTGACTTCTTAAATATCCAAGTATTGTCTTTTTGCTGCTTCATTTTGCAGTGCAGTATCCTTCAGGGAGGCTTGACATGAATTGCTCCAGCCTGCAGTTAAAAGGGGCAGCACTACCATGGATTGTGTGACCCTGCTATCTTCAAAAACCACCTTTCCTCAAACTGTAAACAAGAGCATGCTGAGGATTTATTAGTGCATGTGCAGAGTAAACAAAAGCCTACAAGGATCGTGTCAGATTACACTACCTGCAAGTGGTGGTTTGCAAGGCTCTCTGAAGGAATCTACTGCATTTGTGAATTATTGCAAGCCTGGCAAAATGACACAATGGTGAGAGTTTAAGAGGATACTGGGTAATAACTTGACAAATCATTCTCCATCCTCCGCAGATATAACATGCTTAGTGATATCTGAATTTTCACATTGTATCACTTTAAAATGGCTAGTTGTAAACATGACTAAAACTAAAAGGATTAACATTCCTTAGATATTTCACCTAAATCAGCTACTCCAAAGGAGGCATTTAGCCCATGCATTTCTCATGTCTTCAACTTTCCTCAGTGAGACAACACTCAGAAAAAATGAAAGGTACTTTTTAAAATTTCTAAGTGAATTTAGTGCTTGTGAAAACAAAGGATTTATAACCCTAACTAGAGCCAAACACAGTACAGTGGAGAAATTTATGTTCACAGAAGCCAGCACAAGTTCTTCAGCTCTAACTTGAAACACCCCAACTTCCTGGTCCTTCTTCAAATTAACATTATTGGTTTAAAAATCATTAAAATAGTGCTCACAACACAGTCATGCCTTGCTTATACTTGGTGAATGCTCAGTGAAGAAGGAACTACCTTTCTTTTTAAACACACCTTCTGAATTAAGGTGTGCCCCACAGATCACCTTTCACACGGACAAGTGTATTTGTTCATTTGCTTTCTCAAGGAAGAGGTTCCAAAAATGAAATTCGTGTTAGGGAACACGTAAAGGGCTTGCCCTAAGAATACCAAACAATCCCCTCTCATGCTTCCCCAGAACTGGAGCTGACCTGAATAGAATAATTTCAGACTATTTTCTCGGAAATGCCTTAAACTGTGCCCCATAGTGCAATATTGACATAACCTATGTCTGCTCTGTGGACTCCAGGAGCATTTCCCAGTTTTGGTAAGCGTCATTCCCCTCCCCACACAGACTCACATAGCCTGGTTCCCATGTAGAAATACCACCCCAAAAAAGAACATGCCAAAGTGAATGGCATCGATTTCCACTGGGAAATTAAGATGCATACTGGTGGATTGGGAAATGAGGACTAGAGAATCAAATTCTATTTATTTATGGATCAAATATGAAAAGACCAGCATAAAAAAAATTCCATGTATTCATACTATGTTTCCTTGAGTCCCAAATACCCATAAATCTAAGGAAAAAGTGAAAAAAATCTGGTCCATTTCTACCACTGCTGACAGGGAATCCACTCAGAAACCCATCTTAATTTTAGAAAGAATCTATATGCAATAAAGGAACATAATCAGACAGAGAAAAAAGGTGCAAAAAAGAAAACCTTAGAGTAATTTTTTCCCACATTTCTTTTACCTTTGGATAATGAGCATGCTATCCAAAGAGCTGACTATACAAAACTGCCAATGCTGTTATCCAGACATAATAGTGATGAGCAGCTAATCAGAAACCGCCCTAAAATAAATCCTGCACAGTATTCTTTATCCTTAAAAGCCTGTCTTAGCACCAGTTTGACTCTGTGAAATGTCCATCTTCATACTTTACTAGGAACTTTTCTCAAGCAGGGTATGAACATGCCTGAAATAAAGAAAATGTAAGAAGAGGTAATAATCTTTATTTTTCAGGGAACTGCTGCAACCTTCCCTAGAGCTGTCCTTCTCGGAAAACTGGGGGGAACAGAAAACTTCCCACTGGCATAGACACTTGCTATGGTGTGAGGGACTCCAGGAGCCTAGTCAGCTGCCCCACTTGAAGCACAAAGTGTCAGGATCCTGCATACAGGAAAGGTTAGTAGAAAAGAGGAGGAAGAAGAATTGGGGCAGGGAAAGGAAGGTGCCTCTCTACAAAGCTGCCTAATGAGATCTTAAACTTAAAGCCCTTCTGTCAATATTTGCCATGGTCTGAGGAAGAAACAGGCTGCTCTGCTTCGTGTATCTGTAGTGCCATGCCCTGCACTCCCCCTGCTCAGTCCAAGGTCTCAGAGAAGGAGGCAGGCAGGACACTCGTGCCAAAACTCATCATTGAAAGAGAGACCTCATTACATTGTCTTACCTATGCCTGAGGTCTCAGCCGTGGCATTGGCCCCTCTGCGCTCACTTCGACTCAGCTCCACAGCTCTCCCCAAAATGAGGTGTCCATCACAAGTCAGGTGTGTCTCCAGCCATGGGTCTGACACATCTCCCAGACTCCCTGCAGACAAGTTTGCCCCTTGCTCTGAATTTGGCTATATTGTCTACTAAGTTCATGCTTTTGGACTGTGATAGACCACTGACTCACCTCCTGAGGATCTCTTGGATGATCAGTATTTTTTGGAGGCATGTGTAAATGGGATTCTGCTCCACATGTCTGCTCCAGAACAATTGAAGGAGACTAATGTGTTTTCATTGGTGAGAGAGCCAGGCAAGTGTCTATGTATCAGATGTAAAATGATATTGAAATAACAAAGCATTTACTTAAATTCTCATTGTTCAAACAAAAGGCAACCTCACCTATTTTCTCCTTTCAGATAGGATATTGACAGGTCCAGGTTTTTTATTCAGTTCACTTGAGACTTTAACATAACAACTAAACCTTATGCTGTTAAATTCCCAGAAATCATTTTTATGTGGCCAAAGAAAGGCATGGACACTAGAGATTTTAAGAAAACACAGCGGTGTTTATTTGATTTTCTTGTTACATAAATGGATTTTATGTACTGGAAAAGTAACTAATCTTGATAGATGTGCATGTGGTAATACAGCTGATGGTTACTGAAGCCAGACAATGTGAGCTTTCTCTTTCCAAGCCTCTTACTGAGGAACTGTGCTGATACTTAAGTAAATAAAATGACAAAAGGAAAGAGGATAAAAACACAGAGCTGATTAAGATCAAATTAAAAATAAATCAGCAGCAAGTCCTACTGAAATGCAACTCCAGAAGCTACAGCAGTGTCAGAGCATAATGCAAATGAAGAAAAATGCATTGATCTCTAGACACAAACATAACAATTGTTTCTTCATATACATCATGTGGGCATTTTAAAAGACATTTGTTTGGAATGTCTATATTGATTCAGC
Organism: Corvus kubaryi; assembly: GCF_017639235.1. Classification (NCBI taxonomy): domain Eukaryota; kingdom Metazoa; phylum Chordata; class Aves; order Passeriformes; family Corvidae; genus Corvus; species Corvus kubaryi. The sequence goes on from NW_024582091.1 coordinate 43,073,391, forward strand.
TCATGAGATCATTGCACAGCAACTTCCAAAAAATGGTAAAGCTTATCAAAGTAGTTGATGGATTACACTTCCCCACATACAATAGGGCAGTATGAATATCTTTCTCTACTTTGTCATCCTAAGCTTCAAACATAATAATTCTCTATGTGTATCATTTGGCTGTCTATCCAGAGCAAATCACTTCTTTCCCCACATTTTTTTATCTGCTTTTTTACTCCAACACTGAAAACCAGCGATTTATTTTAACTCTAGAACTATGCAATGTGCTACATCTACAAAGCAAGAAAACACAATGTGAAGCCAAATGTCCAGCACAACTCAAAAGGTACAAATTAAAAAAAAAAATATTGCAAACTTCTAGTTATGTGACTTTCTTAAAGCATCTCAATCGTTCCATGAAAGTCACATGGAAAGTTGTTCTTTTAAATCCGTTCTCTTAAACATCAGCCTGCTGAGCATGAAGTTAACTTGCTTAGGTTGAGACAGCTGCCACACAGACTGTGTTGGCTCATCTCCAGTCCTGATGTTGTGACTCTAACATTGCTTAAGACACTTGGGTTATCTCCTATTCCTTTTGGAAAATGCATTGGAAACTTGAAGTTCCATCTCAGTGTTACCAGAGATGTTCATTTAATGATAGAAATTAGAGACTGAAAGAGAATCTTAAGTCATTTTATCCTGCAGAAACATATCGCAACAGCTCAGGCCTCTTAAAGAGCACTGCAAATGTCAGCAACAAGCATAAGCACAAGCACTTTCCTTGAATACCTGACCATTTTCCACACCTCTTAATATATTTATTTTAAGCAACAAGCGCAGCTGCAGCAGCGAAATTAAATTTCATTGAAAGAATACTCTTAAGAGGATGGGCAACAATGTATATGGGCACAAAAATAAATGACAGGTTTGTTTCTTCTTCTGTGTTTGTTATGAAACATATTAAAAGCAAAGCTGGAAGCAGAAGATGGGAAGCTTCAATGAAGATCAGCAAAGGGTAACTATTTGAAGAGTGGAGAAAGTAGCGAAACAGTCATGATAACAGGAAGAGTGGTAGCAATGCCAATAACACAAATGGTTTGACAAGGACAGGCCACATGATGAGATCACCCTCCTGTTAGCCCTACCGCAGCACAGCCTAAGTGTTCACATTCATGTAGTTGCAGGACTGGTTCCACAGATTACCATAGTTCTGAATACAGGTAATGCAGTCAAGCAGCTGATGAGAGAGAGCTGTGGGCAGGCTGGCCAGAAGACTGCTTCCTGAACTCCTGTGGGCATGTGTTCAGCTCAAGGCCTGTGAGGTATCTGAAGCCTATTGAGATGGTGTGTCAGCCCACCGTACCTCACACCTGCAACCCTCCCCAGTACAGGAACAAAGTACACGGGCTCTCTGACCATGGGGATGGAAACCACTTTCGTGCACTGTGTTTTCTTACTTCTGCATGCCAGTAGATCTATGTCAATCATGTATGAAATTTACATCTAGTGTAGAATAAGTCAGAAGAAATTATCACTGTATTCAGCTCTGATACAGCTTTCCTTCTTAGTGATTTCATGTAATACAATGCTTTGGCTTGTTAGTATTTACACTGCAGTGCAGTACCATCAACTTGGAAGGTAGGTCCAGTACTTTCTCTGCACATAAAATCAGAAAAAAATGACTGTATCAGAGACACCCAGATCTATATGCACCTGCCAACTAGGGCTTCCCCAGATGCTTTTAAAACCATAAGCACAAGATCTCTAAAACCAAAAATGAAAAGTTAAAAGTTTCAACCTTCATAAGCAGAAGAATGCTTTGATCAAATCTTGTTTGTGATTGTGATAATTATATAGGAAAATATGTCAGTGCAAATGTTTGAAAAACAAAGGACATCAAAGCACCTAAGAAGTCCTGTTTAGTTATTTGCTTTAGAAGTGTCCTTGACAATATTCCTGTTGGTAACAGCCTATCTCTCAAATGGCTAACTGAACATCTGAAATAATTATAACAGAGCCGTAGCCAAGCTACAACACAAATATTAAAAACATAGAATTCAAAGCAAACAGCATTGCAGGAAGTAAACAAAAAAAACATGCGGTTTCATTACACACAATTTGATTAACCACTAGGTCAAATCATGATATGGATGGTCATTACATCATAACTTGCCAAAAAATTCAACTGTTCAAAGAAATGGAGCAGCAATAGAAAGAGAAAGTTACTCTGAAGCATGTTACCTGCTAATCAGGAATAATTTTTAAAGATTTAGTGATCCAGTTCTTTCAACTATTTCATAACTGCTGCATACTATATTCACAGCATTCAGCAAAAGACAATTTAAGTAACATCAATTTGCCATAGGGGAGGAAGGTGTATTATATCCAATAAGGGCATGAACCAATTGAGTGTGAGAGAAGGTGATAAAAACTGATAGGTGGGTGGTTTGAAATCGCTTTTGCCTACAAGAGGGTGAGAATCATTGCTGGTTGGGTACTTTCAAGGGAGAGCAAAGAAGAAATGAGACCGATTATACAATTACTCTAATGTTATGCAACTCAGAAAAGGTCAAAATGTAATCATAACAAGAGGGATGCATTATCTGGCTTCCCATTTAAATATTGCACTTTCCATTTAAATATTGCATGTTTGTCATGCAGCAGTGTGAGCAAGTGAGATGAGAAGCTGTTTCTTATGCTGAATGACCAGTATGCAACCTGGACTCCCTGCTTTGCCATTATATGACTGAGAAGGCAGTGTTAACTTTGGCTTTCAGTCTGTGACACTTTGGGAAATGCAGTTGGCAGAAGAGTGATGTTTTTCTTGAAGGGATTATTTCTTTGGGTTGGCTTTTTTTTTTTCCCTGTGGCTGGTCAAATTAAATTAAGTTGTTTTGCTGAAGGAAAGGGAATTATTTATTATTATTGCCTGCTGTTAAAGTTGGTTAGCTTTGCAGCATATGCAAATCTAATAGAGAGAATAGAAAAGAATTACTTTAATTCTTTAGGGTGGATGATGATGAGTAATTTCTGTCTTTAAAGATGCCTCAGTGAACCACCCATGGGTGGTTCCTTCTGGTATATGTTAAGTATGAGAAAAGAAATCAGAAAAAGCAAAAACCTGAATTTAGCATGACAGCTTAGGGCAGGAATTCTGCTTGCACTTTGGTTAGCAAATAAATTTGTACATACATAGAGTCATGGAATCATAAACAGTTAAAGGATTGGGATGGACTTAAAGACAACCTAGTCTCAACTCGCCTGCCATGGGCAGGAATACCTCTCACTTGACCAAGTTGCTCAAAGCCTTATCCAACCTGTCTTTGAACACTGCCAGGGTCGGGGCATCCCCAACTGTCCTGGGCAACCTGTTCCAGTGTCTCACCACCCTCACAGTAAAACACTTTTTCCTAATACCTAACCTCAATTTTCCCTCTTTCAGTTTTTACCCATTGCTCCTTTTCCTATCACTACAGTTCCCGACGAAGAGTCCCTCTCCAGCTTCCATGCAGCCCCCTTCAGATACTGGAAGATTTGTATGAGGTCTACACACAACCTTCTTTTCTCCAGGTAGAACTTTCTCAGCCTGTTTTCATAGGGAAGGTGCTCCAGTCCTCTTACCAACTTTGTGCTCCTCCTCTAGACTTGCTCCAACAGCTGATGTCCTTCTTATGTTAGGGACACCAGAACTGGATGCAGCATTCTGTATGGGGTCTTACAAGAGCAGAATAGAAGGGCAGAATCACCTCCTGACCTGCCGGCCATGTGGCCAAGGATTCCATTGGCTTTCTGGGTTCCAATATCCATGTTGACAACAAAGATGTCGAACAGCATTGGCCCAGATACCGACTCCTGAGGGACACAACTCGTCACTGGTCTCCACGTGGGCAATGAGCTGTTAACCACAATTCTTTGTTTGCAGTCATCCAGCCAGTTCTTTTTCCATTGAGTGGTCCGTGCATCAAATCTATATCTCTCCAATTTGGAGGCAAGGATGCTGGTGTGGGACAGTCTCAAGCACTTTGCATAAGTCCGGGCAGATAATGTTAGTTGCTCTGCCCCTATTCACCAATACTGTAGCCTCCTCATAGAAGGTAACCAAATTTTTCTGGCATGATTTCCCCTTTCTAAACCCATGTTTGACTGTTACCAATCAGGTCTTTGTTTTCCATGTGCCTGACTGGTCTGTAGTTCCCCAGGTCTTCTCTTTTCCCCTTTTTAAAAATAGGGGTTATATTTCACTTTTAGCAGTCATCAGGGACTTCACCTGACTGCCACAATTTTTCAAAAATTGTGGATAGTGGCTTAGCAACTTGGTCTGCCATCTCCCTCAGGACCCACAGATGAGTCTCATCATCCCACGGACTTGTGCACATTCATGTTCCTTAGATGGTCTCAAGCCTAATCCTCTCCTACAGAGGGCTTAGGGTCTTCATTCCCTGCATTTGCCTTTCTCAATTTGGACAGCATGGCTGGAGCACGTGCTGTTGAAGACTGAGGCATAGAATTGAGAACCTCAGCCTTCTCTTTGTCCAGGGCAGCCAGGTCTCCCATTTCATTATGGACAGGGCCCATATTATTCTTAGTCTTTCCCTCGCTGGCAACATATCTATAGCAGCCCTTCTTGTTATCCTTAATATTCCTGGTCAGACTCAATTCTATCTGGGCTTTGGCTTCCCTAACCTTGTCCCTATCTTCCCATACAATTTCCCTGTATTTCTCTCAGGCCAACTGTCCTTGTTTCCACTTCCTGAAAGCTTCTTTTTTGTTCTGCTGACTTCACTCAGCAGCTGCTTATCCATCCTTGGAGGCCTCCTGGCATTTTTTTCCAATTTCCCCCTTGTTGGGATGCATTGTTTGTGATCTTGGAGGAGGAGATCCTAGGATATAAGTCATCATCCTTGGGCCCCTCTGCTGTCCAGGGTTTTATTCCATCATCCCCTACCAAGCAGGTATTTGAAGAGGCCAAACTCTGCTCTCCTGAAGTCCAGGGCAGAGGAGAGCTTGCTAATTGCCCTGCTCACTGCCCTGAGAATCTCAAACTGTACCATATCGTAGTCACTGCAACCAAGGCTGCCTTGGAGCACCACATTCCCTACCAGCTCCTCCCTGTTGGTGAGCACAAGGTCCAGCATGGCACCTCTCCTTGTTGCCGCCTCAATCACTTGTGTAAGGATGCTGGCATTGACACATTCAAGGATTGCTTGTGCTCTGCTGTGTTGTCCCTCCAACAGGCATCGGGATGGTTGGAATGCCCCCCGAGGACCTGTTTTACTAATATTTATCCTTTTTAAGGATAGTAATGTTACCTCTCCTTCCATCCCTTTATACCTAAAATGTTGCTTCACATGAGACCACAAACTAAAAGCAACAAAGAAATCCACCCAATCTAATACAAATCAGAAAAACTGAAGCAATGGGGTCTGTGTAGGAGCTTTTACAGAAAATGTTTACAAGGACTGGACCTGTTAGCTAAGCACTAGCACTTCCTCCCTGGCCACGGCCTTGGAGCATTCTCCAATATGTGCAGTGCCAGGGTTGTGCTCCGAGGAGTCTGCCCTGCTGTCCTGTCTTCAGTAGCAGCCTCACCTATGCCCCATTGCAAGAGCCAGTCCTTTCTTTTTCCCTTCTTCCTCTTCCATGTTAGCTCTTACTCCTAATACTTTTGGTAGCTTAAAAAAACCAAAAACCAAACAAAGATTATCTGAGGTTAATCCATAGCGTATTTAGGAGAAATTACATTGGTTGGGCTGTACATGTTGCTGGTTCAGGAGGCACCTCCGCCTTTTGTACGGATAGATGCCATCTCCACACACCCAGACTGCAGTGATTCCTCAGACCTAAAAAAAAGGATAGATGGATCCACAGAGAAAGATGAAATTTCTGCAGCAAAAAGTAGCAAGATTTGAGGTGAGAGATTGATGTTTTCACTTTTAAAGTGAGGCAGGCAAAGAGGTACTGAGGAGGGACAGAATAAATTTTGGAGGACATTATGAAATGGTGAAATTAGGTGTATTATCCGCTGTGATATACATAATTTACATCTGCAGGAGAAGTTTAGTAAAACCACTGGCAAGTATTTGAGAAAGCCTCATAAACACTGCTTGAAGTCAATGTTCCTTTAAGCAGATGTACATCTGATCGCAGAATCAGTCTACGCTGTTTGTGTAACCGTGGAGAGCTTCAATGACTTTCTGAAGGACTTCAGTTTATTATGATTGAACTCATAAGTTTAAACGTTTTTTAAACAAATGGCTTTAGCATAAGTATGTTTTTGTCCAAGCAGAGGCTTGCTTTTAGCTTTGGGTCTTTCAGTGTTTTCTTAAGTATAATGACATTGGGTAAGATTTATCAGATAAGAATAAAATTAACAAAACCAATACTCGGGGTGCCAAGTACAAGGCTTTCAGGCAATGGGATTGCTAGTTAATAATTAATCACCCATTTGTTAGCCATACTAAACAAAACTTATTACGGTGTAAGTCAGGAATATGAAGATTAGGCCCTCCGCCACAAAATAGAATAGCAAGAAAAAAAAAAATCAAAAATTTATATCTACTGTCACTACAAACCCTTTCTTTCAGTCTGAGGCTGAAATTTGTTCTCATAGAACACCTTAGCAAAGAAAAATATATTATAAAATATCTCTGTTCATGGAAAAGGTGTGAAGAAGATGCCTTCTGAATACATGTAAATGTGTGATATTACTGACAGACAAAAATGGACAAATTGTACTATAATTGGGGGAAAATATATATGCTAAAAATGACTTACTAACCAAGTGCTTTAATATTTTAATGAATTATAATTATCCAGACCTAAGGGTAAATAAGAAAAGCAATATTCTGATATATAGAAATAGAAATTTTAAATAGAGAAACTGGAGGAAATCTTAATAAGCCACAATGTCCATCCTACTGTTCAAAGATATTAAAATATGTACAATATTAATACAAAAAAATTTAATGGCAAAAAATATTGTTTCTATAATAATATCATGATAAAGTGTTAGGAATTATTGCTGAAAATTAGCTTACAAAACACGGCTTCAGTTTATAAGGAAAACATTGACTTTAACCTACTAGCTCACACATAACGAGCTTGCTGGCCCTAATAGAGATTACTCAGTATTCGCTTTGAAATTAGCATGGAGGGGTAAAGATGGAACAGAAGCTGCCCCTGGACTAGTACCAGTGCCACCAGTATAACTGCGACAATCACAGAGACTTTTCTAGAGAGATGAAGTTAAAAGTGACATTGGATGAGATGCCATGAGTAAATTTTTCCCTACTTTTTAGTAATCCTTTTTAGCAATTTCTCATCTAAATTAAAATCTTAATAACACCAGCTTCTGTTGAAGACATAGTTGAGACCAGTTCTCCTTTGTTAGCCCTTCTTCCAAATCCATTACCTAAAAACCTGCAAACAGTGCTACCCAACATCTGCATATGAAACGAACCCCACTTCAGTTCCCGGTATGAAAATCTGGCCATAATTTACCTCTCGTACATAGAATCATAGAATCATTTCAGCTGGAAAGGTCCTCTAAGATCAGACAAAGTGCATTGGGCATCAAAGTCCAGCCAATAACCCAGCACTGCCAAGTCCGCCACTAAACCACATCCCCCAGCATCACATTTCCATGTCTTTTAAATACCTCCAAGGATGGCAACTCAACCATTTCCCTGGGCAGCATGTTCCCTGACAACCTTGTCAGGGAAGTTTCTCCTAATATTCAATCTAAGCTTCCCCTGGTACAAGCTGAGGCAGTTTTCTTATCGCTTTTACCTGGGAGAAGAGGCTGACCCCCATCTGGCCACACCCTCCTTTCAGGGAGTTGCAGAGTGATAAGGTCACCCCAAGCCTCCTTTTCTCCAGGCTAAACACCCCAACTCCTCAGCTGTTCCTCATAGGACTTGTGCTCCAGACACTTCACCAGATTCATTGTTCTGTGGCTCATTTGAAGTCTTTCCCCCTGAAGGAGCTTTGTGTGAGCTATGAATGTTTTAATCATTGCTCAACATCCCAGGTCTCACCCTCATCTCCTTGCCTTCCCCGCCTCAGGCAAGCAGTCAGTTTTCAAGAAAACCATTCAAATACCAATCAGAGACAACTCCATTTAGTTAAGGTTCTCCTCCATTTGCTGTTCACATTCAAACTGAGATATAATCTGTGGTGAGATGTAAACTCTGGACAATTGATAAAATATGATTAAATGCTTAACAAATAGCCTCACTTGTGTTGTCTGGTTTGTATGATAAAATCTTAAATCTGTGAAAGTAATTGCTTCTGACATCTTCAAGTAGGCAATAGACTGCCCAAACAGTGCTATTCAGTCACAAATTCTGAGGCTACAGAAGTGAGAAGCACACAGTGTGGACAGAAATTAAATCCTACTTATGATGGAGAGTCTGGGTTCTTTTCTTAAAGTCCAAGTTTTTTTGTGGTGAGGGGAGAAATCTGTTCATAACAGTTATCCTTTGGGGGTTTGTATTTTTAGAAGTTGTTGTGGTCTTGTGATTAACAGCAAGGAATGGCCACAGGGTAATTGTAATATGTTAATGAAACCCCACACTCTGCACAACTTCCTTGAAGATTCTTTTTATAGATTTCACATTGGGGAGGAAATGAACCGTAAAAAAATGTGCTACCTAAAAATGATAAATCATTTACCACTTACTTTTTTTTCCTTGCCATATCACTCTCCAGCTTATTAAAACATTTAATTTATTCACTTGTCCTCCCTGTGTGTATCTTTTATGGATTTTGCTTTTTCAGGTAAAATCTGCGGGCATTTCAATACTTTAGCAACCACATTCTGTCATCTAAATGACTTAATAAAATTCTTTCCAAAATTGCTTCACATGTGCAACACTCCTTAATTTATCTCATTTGTGTTCAGGAATTGGAACTATATGTGAACAATTTGGGAACCTTTTCTCTGGGTATCTAGTTTTAGTTACTTGAGCTTGAAAATTTTGGCAAGAGTTCACCACCTGAAATAATGAATCCCTGAATAAAGGACAATTTGTCACTGTGGGAAGAATGCCAAAAAATATATAAATCCTTGAGGCTTTCCACCAACAGTAAATGCCTACACTTCTAGAACTGGGGATTCTATTTAAATGTATATAAATATGGCCACGTAATTCTTTGCTTTGAGACATCTTGAGGAAGAAACTTGAGGTAGACTCAGTAATCCCCTCAGGGAGGGCTGGATGCTGACACAAACACATTACTTAATAGCACAGAAGCATCCTTTGACTGGTGCCTTTTCTATGTTCATGGCCTTTATTTCATGGTTATTCATTGGTGGTTTTTGATTGCATACATCATGCACCAAGCTTACATCATCAATAAATTTTTTTCAGTAAGTGGACAGTAATGAAATACCATAATCAAAGCAAAGTGGAAGTCCTCTTAAACCGAACAAAAGCTACTAAGTGTAGTCTCCCAGAAAAGGAAATATTTAGTCACCTCTTGCATTGTGGTACTCCTACAGAAGCAAGGGATCTTGCAGTGCCTTAACTGTAGTGTTATGCATTCGATTAATTGTTTCCATACTACTGTGGACTCTGATACCTTTCTTATGAAAAAGCACAATGAGCTTCTTTTCAGGTAAGCCATGTCCTGGGCTTCTCTTGCAATGTAAATGGAAGTGCAGAGCACATAAATAGCCTAGTAAGAACCTGAGATTGTCCCTTTAAATTAATTCAAATTAGCAGCCCATGTTACTTAGGGAGCCTAATATTTTACTTTATTAAGGTTTTATAAAAATATACTTTGAGACACTGAAGGTACAAGTGACTTGGCAGGTAGTGGGTTTTAATACTCAGTGATGTAAGTAATGTATGGACATAAAGTTGAACTTTTTATTTCTCATGTCTTCCCATGCTTTCCCAGGATTTCTTGCATCTTCTTTGGTGTGCTCCATAGACCACAAAGGGGTGACTGGTATGAGAACCAACATCTCATTTTGAAGAGAGTGTGGTGTTCAATAAACTAACATCTGCTGGAAAACAATGATGCACAATCCAGTTTTGAAACCTACTGACTTCTGAGTTAGATTCCTAGATGACTTGCGTGCCTATGTAAATTTAATTTTCTATTTTTTGTTACCTCCCTCGCTAGCTCACTCAGCCTGTTCGCTCATATTCTGTACCTTCTTTCTTTCATCAGCTTGCTCAGTGTGCTAGGCAGTAAGCTGTTTGTCATAGGGTACCTGTCATTTCTTATATATCTGTAGAATGCCTCATCTCTGCCAGGGATTACAGATGATACTGCAATGTAAGTGTTATAACTCAGAGGAATGTAAAAATAAAATCTGGTACATCTGTGTTACATATAATGATGTTTTATTTTCTTTACATGCTCATTATACTCTAACTAAATATGTCAAAAATTAAGTGAACAGTGCTCAAATCTGCAAGGATTATATCAAGGGATATGACAAAACCCTTAGCTGCTACAGAATTCACTTCATGGAAGTCAAAATACTTTAGTGTCAGTGGATATTTCAACTCTACTGTGTATTCCACAGAAATAAGTCAAATATTTTTATACAGAAACTGCTTCTGCCACTATTAACTAATTACCACATTTCCCCCCACTCCACCCCTAATTCTTGATTATATATTCCAGTTCACCATCTCTGTTTATCACCCCTTCTCTGTGCCTTCTTGCCATGCACCACTAGAACCTTTTCCTTCTTTCCAGCTCGGTAGACCTTCTTTAAACTTTATTGAAGGAGCTTCCTTTCTGTTTTGTGAACACAGGGGTGTGCATTGACTGAGTACCACAGCACCTTCTGTGCAAGCTCTATCCAGGCATTCCTGTCCCTTTCCTCCCCTTCCCGTTATCCACTCGTTACTGCTGGACTCTCCATACAGAGTGTTTAAGCATCTCGATATCAAAAATTCAGAGCTATTGCTCCAGAAGTTATAACTAGCGCATTTTTGGGACTTCTAATATGATGCAATCTTTTAGATGGTTTACTAGAGTATAGACCAGGACATTTGTCTCTCTTTTGTATGATATTTAGGCAAGCCATTTTATCTCCACTTTAAATTCACCATTTTGACAAAGCACTTTGAGTTCTCAGGATGATATATATTATAGCTAATTTCCTTTGGGGTGCTTACCAGTTCATAGCTTAGTATGTAAAAAATAATCAAGCCAGAACCTGTCATTATATTCTGCTTTTCTCATGTTCCTTGCTTTCAATGCCTACATTAGCCTAGAAATGCATAGATTTTTTCTCATTTAAAAGCATATTAGTGCAAATATAGGTCTCTTAGGTGTTGAAATATCTTTTCTCCTTCACTACGTATAGCAAGGCCTCTCTGTTTCCAACTTACAAACCTCAGTTGTCTAAAGGGAGATAAAATTAATTTTGGCCTCAGTGGATAGCCAATCCTATCGTGACAGGTGTAATCTTTGTAACATGTTCCAGCTCAGCAAAAGAGACAGTCACTTAAGAATGGTTTAGGTCTTAGCTTGTTTCACTGCCTTATGCTCTGACCAAGGAACATGTAAGCAAAGATGCAGTGGTCTGTTACCCCAGACCATCCCTGCTTTTGCTGGATTTTATGATATTAGCATGAAATGTCTACTATCCTAATGAAACCTTGTTTGGGTTTTCTAGGGAGAGTTTTAGTTATTATTCCAACAACCAAGGCAAAAAAAGTAAAGATTATACCAGTCATGATTTGACACTTGAAGCAGATGTACTCCAGAGGAGGACTAGAACACATTAAGCACTTTCCTATAATTTCTGATATCCGTGGTGGCTGTCACCCACTAGCTGAAGCTCATAAAAATTTATCAGCACTTGACAATGCACTTGGAAAGACTGAATTCTCTAGAAATATGCTTCACTGAGGAAACACAGGAAAGTTGGATTGCTTACAATGAAGTGATTGAAATGACTGCCAAGAAAAATGCATGCAGGTTTCATTATAACTATTAATCTAATAGGTTCACATTGTACTCTCTATTTAAATCAGAAACATATCTACAATTTCCCACATTTACACTACTATTAGCTTTAGTAGAAGAAAGGAAAAAACAGAAGAGGCATCAGGCTCGGGACTGCAAGCACTGTGTGTAACCTAGAAGCAACTGGGGCCATTTTCTTCAATGCAAAACAGAAATGGAAACAAACAAAACCTTCTATACCTTTCCAGCCAATTTGCTCTCCACACAGCAAGCTGTACTCAGTGTCTCTTCCAAACACTGCTGCACACAGGCAGTCCGCCGCTGGATTTCCACCCCCATAACTCCCATCTTACCATTCATTGCCTGATTTTCTCTCTACAAAACTAAAGGAAAGATTGGAGCTGAAAACCTGGTGCCAGACATCAAAATCACTTCCAGCCCATCTCTGATGTGACTGTTGGAAACACAAGAAAATAGGAATTGAAGGGTATACACCCAGCAGTAGGTCCACAACTGCAGTCTGGGGCTACTCTATTAGAAATGTCTTTTTGTCTATCATCTAGACTACTCCTTCAAATATCTATATTTCAGGGCACACCTATGGCACATACAGCCAGCTACCAAAACTGTGCAGCAAACTTGAGTTATTTCATAAAAAGGAAAGGAGCATAAATATATTGTGCCACAAAGTAAAGAGGGGTTTTTTTCCAGTACCTGGCAGAAAGGAATTTTTCAAATAAAATTTCAACAAAATGCTGGGAAGCACATGATGTTCCATGGTATGGGAGAAGGTTTAAAAAATACCACTTAGGTAGTCAATCTTAGCCACAGGAAAAACACTTCCTGACCCCGAGTCTGGTCACTGGTTTAATCCTGAGTGTGCAAGCTATATATACCAATCAGACGTATGAATTTAATGCCACTAAAAATACTTTATACAGCTCTACCTCCATTGCCCAGAGGCAGGTGAAAAAAAGACCTCCCATTATGGATCAAAGAAGGAAAATTCTTTCTAGCCCCAAAAGTAATCACAGGAAGCCCTGAAGCATGGGATTAGTATAATATAAGTACAGTATATACAATATATATTACACCACCTTTTAAATTCAAACCTCTATTAACTATCTTGTCACAGATATTAAGCAAATTAAAGACTTAGCAAGTGTATTCAGTCACAGAATATTATCAATGCATTCCTGGAAAGAACTTCAGAAATTCTACTCTGCAAAATAGCACTGCATCTTATGCTTTTAACCTGACACACCAGGGTATAGAAGATTGCTTCATAAACCTATCATCCAGTCCAAGTTGTTCATTAAGTTCCTATTTTCAAGGAGGTGTTAAGGCAAAGAAAAATCTGGCTCATAGAAAGTTATTATTTTCCAGAAATATGACAAGTATTTTACTTCTGGCGATTTTGACTGAGGTTCTGACAGGTCCCTGGTATGCAGTACTGATTCTACAGTGTCAGATGCATCTTTGAAAATCAGATTATCTAAATTTCAATGCTTTTGGCAATCTATGATTTAACAAAGTCATGAGTTACAACTCTTGCAGCATCCAGAAAATTCAGTATCCAGTATTACCCAGTGTTGGTATTTCTGTGGTTTACCAATTCAGGAACAGGGACAGCAGCAACTAGAGTCAGCCTAGATAAGATAATGTCAGTAGAAATTCAACTGGTGCTTTTCAGACATATTTGTAATGACTGTGAAAGTACAACTTTTCTGCCTGCTTAAGCAAGTACAGCCACTTATGGCAAAGCAGCTTCAGGTTTTGATTACAAACTATTGAGGTAGGACTGAGACCCATTTACCAGTCAGATCATCTTTTGCAGTCATTTCTTGTCTTATGATCAGCCTGGTCCAATAGTTAAGGATTTCCAGTAGGGAACCAGACTCTGGCGGTCTGCAAGACTCTGCTAGATCTATTAATCACTCTGATTTTCAGCTGACCTCGAGGCCATTTTTAGTAACAGAGGCAGAGGTCCAGTTAGTGAGACTTTTATTCCCAAAGGAGTCATATTTTGTTATACACTGTTTTAATTTATGTAAGTTGCCCAGGTGCCAACACGATGGTCAGTATAGCAGATCTGAAAGAAACAATTAAGGAACCATGAATAATTGAATGGCTTTGCTTAAATCTTTATTAAAAAGTACCTGGCGCAATAACAGACAATTCTACAGTGGCAAGCAACACAGAATCTCTGTTATCAGATTTCCTTATCACACACAGCTCAGCATCTAGTTTGAAAGGCTTTATATACAAAACTAACTAAAAGCAATATTTAACAGAGAGTTATTTTCTATGTCACTGTAAATCACTGTTCAGCTTTATGCACTGAAACGGCAGAGCCATTCTGAGCATGTTATTTTCTCCTGTTTGGATTTCTACAGTAAAGAACAGATCGAAGAGAACAAAGAGGGCATCTGACAAATATGACAACCCAAATATTACAGCCAGGAAGGAAAGACGAAAGGAAGACAGAAAAGGAAAGAAATGGCAGGGCTATGCCAATAGTTGAGGGGTTTTGTGTAGGCTATATCACAAGGTAATTGGCTGTGATGTGAATTATGCTTCCCAAGCCAAATGTGAGAGTGCTTAACAGATGCAGAGGTCAATTATCTCTTAGTAGAGCCTGCTCAGAGAAAGAGGCTACTGCAATTAGAATACACTATTAAAAATGGTTAGTCATTTTAGTATTTTAAATCACTACCCTTCTCAAAAAGCTGTGCATAGTAATTCCTGTCATTGTATGCCTCACAGAATACTCTGCCCTTGGAAGAAAAAAAATCACTAAAAATATTATTCCTCTGAGTTTCTTCTGCTGTGAGCCGTGGAACTCTGAGGTTATTCAAATAAAGAAAGCAGAAATTTATTTCTAAGTACTGTATATTGCTCACTTCTAAGTACTGTATATGTTTACCTTGTCAATAAAAGGAAATTTAGAGATAAACAGCACCTAGGGAAAAAAAGGTTGCAATTTGCAAATGTGATTCCAATTCTCAGTGTTGACAGTCTGTAAAGTGGTGTAGATTACCAGGCAGTCAGACCCAAATTAGGACTCTGTTTCACTTTTTTTCCACCTAAAATATGACTGGACTTTGAGATCATATTTTCTCTTGTATCTCTTTGACAAACTCAATCATTTTTGTGGCCTTTATTAACAAAGTTAAATGTTTTTGTTATAAACTTTGAAATAGGAACTCTCTTCAGGGTCATATCAGGTTTCATTCTGGAAAGAAATAGAGTAAGCACTGCTCAAAAATACTGGCAAAAAATTGTTCCAAAAGATATGTGACACGAAAGCAGATATGCTTTTCTTATAAAATAGTGCATTTACTTGAAGCAAATGATATTTTTCAAGGTGTTTGATCCCAGCCTCTCTACAAAGGTTGAACAGAAAAATTCATGCCATACTATGGTAAGTGAAAAACAAGGTGGGGCTCTACCACCAAAAAAAAGTATAATATCAAGCACTGAAACTGTTGTTCCACATATACAAAATGTAGTCTCTCATCGAGTAATTAGCGCAGTAAAACTAAGAGCTGTGGTAAACAATAGAAATACAATGAGCAACACGAGCAAAGAGCCCCTTTCCCAACTGACACCGATAAACCACAAAGTTTTGTTTGCTGTGAACATTCTCAGAAAGGCTGAATATGGCATTTCTTTAGCTATCACTCAAGAAATCTCTTTGTTTGAGAGCTGCTAGTAGAAACAGGAAGTGATTACTCAAAATCATTAACACAAACCTGAAAATACATTCTCTTCAATGAGAAGAAGTCTACACAGCAAATAAACCCTTCTTCATTTTCTAAGTAAAATCAGCTGAGAGGTATAATTTCTTTGAAAAGGGCTATGTTTTCCTTCCTTCAAAATACAAAAGTTGCTTAAGCTCTATTTCCATTTCACAACACTATTATCTTGTGTACATTTTTGTTTGGTTTTGTTGCTATGTTCCTCTCCTGAGAGATTAATTTCACTGATCTTTAATGAATTTCATAACAGCGAAATCCATTATTTTACACACAATTTCAAAAATGGTAGCTTTGAGCTTAAATTTTCTGCAGCCCATCCCAATTTAGGATATTGAATATGCACTTGTCAGAGTGTTGCAGCATGCACAAACATTCTTACAAGCACAATTACCTCTGATGCGTGTATTACTGCACAAACACTTCATTCCTTAGCAAAACTGTTATTCTTACAGAGTTAAAAATTTACTTTGAAAGACACTTGTTGTCCTCATTTAGTTTGGGGGCGGATTTTTTTGCCTTTCTGGAAAGACGACATTATTTTGAAGATTATTTGGTTGTATTCTAAGGTAAAAGTAAAATCATAATACTAGAAAAAACTTCCTAAACCTAAACTTGTGGTGGAAATTCAGATACTGAACATCTTCCTTAAAATCCTCTTATTCAGACATTTATACTTGGAATATATGTACTAGTTGCTTGCTTGCTTGCTTGTTGAAATAGCTAGGACTTTGCCATAATTTAATATTTAAGAATTTTATGTAGTTTCCTGTAAGTGCTCAACCAGGTCTTATAAACAGAGAAAAACATTAAAAAAACCTGGGAAACATTACATGTGGGTCCAGCTTCCTGTATCAGCATCCCAGCCACTCTCTGAAACATCAGCTAGTGCACAATCCCTTAAAACTGAGAAGTTTTAGCAGACTGGGGTATTTTTCTGGTTCAGATATCTGTAGAAGTAACATTTTCTACTTTAATGGTTGATGTCATCAGCTGCTTTACACATAACCACTTCTGAACACTAGCAGAGAGGTCAAAAGGGTCACAAGTTGTTTTTTTTTTTCCCAGCACAGCTTAATGGCTGTTCAGGACTAACATTTAATAATGGTTATCTCTGAGAACAATGCAAAACACTGTATATTTTTTCTTTATCTTCTGCATTTTTAATTTGCTTTGCAGAATAAGCCGGTAAATGACCCAGGCAGGACTCAAGGGTATTATCCTGACCTGCAGAGGCCATGTTTATCCCAGTAGCAAAGTATATGCAAACAATCTCAGTTAGAATTTTCTCCTTCAGTTCCAAAAAGAGGTTACATTTGTCAGTGCATTCCATGGCTCATAACAGTCTTGTTAGACACCATCAGCACTGACTGCAAGGGCCTGGAAGAAAACAGCAAATGGATAAAGATATCTCCTGAAGCGTAAATGATTCTGTTGAAGAGCCAGAAGGACCCTTAAAATCCTTGATGTCTCTATATCATCCTCTTGCAAGAATACACTGGATACACATGGGTTTGTGGCAGATACAAGGGTGTACACAAGGTTAAGACATCCAAGTCTTAATCTGTCCTTTCTATCCACAGCTGCTGTGTAACCCAAACTTTCATATTTCCTTGGCTTATTGCAATCCCTTGCAATAAGCAAGGGATTGAAAGAGTCTTCTACCAAAAGGCTATACAGAGTTGAGAAGGAGAAGTCCACTTGCTCAGCATCGCAGCTCACAGAGAATACACAGCTCTTGTTGTTCTTGCTCTCTGATGAGCACAGTCCAATTCAAGGTTTCAGAAACCTTTGCAGAATAGCCTGGCTCACCTACATGAGTATCCCTGTTCACAGCCCTGTCCTTATTACCCCAGAGCAAAGAAACTGTTAGTCTTGAGAGAGAAACACATTTCTTGGACAGGGAACTAGTACATGAAGCTGAAGTTCATGTCTGGAAGAGATCAAGACACAATACAACCTCAGCTGTTCCAGCACAAACTGCTAGACTTATTTTTTGAATTACCTTCCCACCCATGTGTTCCAAGGTCTATGTCTCACTGATTTGGTAAAGAATCAGGGAGCAAGACAAAGAGAAAATACTTCTTAACACATATTCTTCCTAGTCTAGGAACTCATTAGGATACTCTGGAAAACTCCCTAAAAATTCTTAGGGAAAGTAGGAAAGGTGGAAATTTAGTAACACTGAAAATGCTCAGTCTAATAATTGTCCTCAAGAGGTATTTCTTACAATTGAAGTTGTAACATATTATTGGTTTTTTAGTTTGTCTGTTCTGGGAGGATACGGGGTTTGCTATTTTTGAAGTGCTAGTTGACTACATAGTGTACAATGAAAGTAGTTGAGTTTGTTAATTTGAAATGAGTCCTAAAGACTTTAATATTCCTTGCACTATAGCAACACAGAAAGTCATTCCTATTTAATTAGTTAGGCCAAAGTATTTGCAAAACAATTAAGAATGTAATTTAATTTTGGTGTTTGGTAAACATCCAGGGATTCATTCATTCTGAACTTATGACCTACACGTTGAGTTTACTTTGCGAAGTATCGTTAAACCAGTCAGTTAGAACTCACAATTAAAATGCATGACATGGCAAACCTAATAAGTATATATTACAAATTGGAAATATGTGTTAGAAATTTACTTTTTAAAAAGCCTTCGTAGCTTAGAAAATGAACCATGGGGTCAAATCAAAATGGTGTCAGTGGGGAAGTCCCTTTGGAACATCTCCATGAAGCCTGAGGCATTTAGCCCTTTAAGAAATTATTTTCCAAGTTGCCTCCTCATTCCCATGGAAAGACTAATTCAGTGTACAGATTCCAGCAGGGTGTTGTGCCTACACAAGCAGCTCCCACCAGGGCAGATATAGGCAGTGATAGCATTACTGTGTGCTACAGTCAGCCTCTTTCTTTGGGGAGGTAACAAGAAAATTCAGATGACAGTTGGTAACTCAACCTAGACACACAGCACCAGCTATGTCTGGACTATTATGCATCATGCCAATATTATTAAACAAAAAAGCTATGTAAAAGGACTCCACATTTACTCTTACATGGATTAGGGAATGCCAGAATTAAGACTGTCTACCCAGCCTTCATTATCCTCTTTTGTATATGTAGTATGATTGTCTTCACTCATGTTCACACGCTTTACTCCCCATGAGACCTCCCCTGGCACAGTCTCTAAATGGGTGATTATTCAAATTTTCATTTCAGCTTCCTTATTGGTTATTTGAGCTTATTTAATGCCTATCAAAACCTGCAGTGATTATAAAATTATTCATCCCTTCCAATTCCTCATTAGGTTACTCACAGTCATGTCTAAATCCTTCTCAAGCACCAATCTTTACAATGTCCTGAAGGGAAGAATGAGTATTAAGAGTCTGTCTTACAGCAGAAGAAAAAGGAGAGGAAGTCCAAAATTGTCAAAATTGTCCATTAGTTTTCTGTGCCCAACATGAACCATCAATACATCATGTATTTTACAGTTCTTTATATACTGAAATTATAGTTATACTCAACTCTAAATGCAACTGTGAGTGCTGAACAAGAGGCCTCTTCTCTGCCTGCAGTTCCTAACCTCGTTCACTCTTCCTTTCCCACCTTCTGCAGTTCAATGGGCCAGATCACTAAAATAAGGTGAGTACTCTGAGCACAGCAAAAAACCACAGAATCTTTCTCAGCTCCCCTTCTGAACCCTCTGTGAAATCAGACACTTCACTGACAGACCAAGTATGAGCATTAAAAATCTAAATTATACTAAAGACTGCAATCAAAGTTACACTTTAAGAAAAAAATAAGTTTCAACAGGCTATCAAGGTTAAAGCAGCCCTCATACTAAGAATCATATAAGGTTTTATATAATGTAAGCAACCAGGGTAGCCTCCTGCAAAGTGTCAAGATGCTCATTCAAATAATGAAAGATCTGGAGCTGCTGAGAAAAGACATGTAATATTTTTTACAAAATGGCTGAAACAATATAATTTTCCCAATTTATAAACAGATAAGATATTTTTACTCATAAAACTCTCATAATGAACTTTGCTGAAGCACAAACTGAAAGCAGCTTCTTGGATGGGTAATTTTGAGAAAAAGGTAACTGCGAGCATGGTTTTATAAAGGCATGTCCTGAAAGGCATTCCCTGTAAGACTCCAGCAGCTACAGGGAGAGAGAGAAGCTCATGTCTTTAGAAGTATGCATGTACCTGGCTGCAGTGGGAGTCATGCCCCAAACTCTGCTGAAGGATTGGAAACTCTGCCTCAGGTGGACTGCGGCACTGGGCTGCATTTCCTCTTGCAGATGTCAGCCTGTGCCTGTCCTGCCCACACCTGGATCCCACAGCTTGAGCCCTGAGATCTCCCTAAGCAGAAACTGCCAGGCATCTAACACATATCAAACTCAAGCTTGTTTTCTGTGATATAGCCAGACATCCACCAGGGACAAGGCTGAAACCACCAAACCCATTTTACAAGTGACCTAAGCCAGAATTCACCTCTCCAGAGGCAAAAGGCTAGTAAATTAACCTACTGTGTCACCTAACCCTTCACTATTGATTAGCAATTATTCTTTTCAAATGAAACAAGGACATAGGACATAAGGTCATCTACAGTATATCCTGAGAAAAGCCAATGTTTCCCTACATCCTTCCATCAATCACTGTTGAGCACTGACCTGAAAGAAAAAACTTCTCATTGAAATACAATTAAAAAAGTAATTTAACTCAGTCTGCATAAACCAAGAAGAGCTTGCAGATGTGAGCTAGTTCTGAGATAGACATGACAGGCACAACTGTGGTCAATTTTTCATCAATCTGAAGAATCCATAGGAAAATTTAATAAAATAAGTGGTCAGTGAGTAAATAAAACAACCAGGGACCAGCTGTCCTAGTGATGCTGGTTTAGTGATGCTCAGAATTTTTCCATACTGGCTCCCTTTGGCTATACTGACCTCCCTCCTGCCTTTGATCATTTCTTTCCTTTGTATCTTTTCCTACCTCTAATTAACTGCTAATTAATTGATTGAAAAATATGCTGCTCATACAAATGCACCCTCTGAATTGTTTCATTACCTAAAAAAACCCACTCTACTTTTTTTTGAACTATAAATGTTGCAGGTAAGGGAGCCATTGAGAAAAGAAATATATCTATATCCTTTAAGGATATAACACTTATAAACTTTGAGGGAACCAGTGACCCTGTGTTGTCTGTGATAACCGATGCTGTATTCTCCCAAACACTGACTTAAAGCATGGATCCATCTGTTCCATTTGCTAGTTCTAGAGGCTAAGATCTGAATTTCTGGAAATCTCTCCTGTATCTAAATCTAAGATATGTTCCATGTTTTGAAGCTGAGACTCGTCCTCATTTAAGCCAAGGTCCCAGGTCACAGCTGCACTTTCAAACATCAGAAATTTGTTTTCTTTTCAACCTATCATAAACACAAACTTTTCTGCAGTAGCATAAATTCTGTGGTGCAAATTCTGAGCAGACAGAAACATCATAGTCTTTAGGACGTTGTTTCTGCAACGTACTTGATTGCTAGCTTCCTTGAGGAATTAGTGTTACTGCTTTATTTCAAAAAAAATAAGAATGGGAGTCAGTTATAAGTCACCACACCGTTTTCCAAAGATTTTGAATGGTGCTGCTTCAGTTAAAGAGAAAATATATGATTAGTTTACAATTTCTTAAGTGATTTCAGAAGACACATGCGAATCTCATACCTAAGTTACATGATTGCATACTTAGCATGGGAAATGCAGTACACAGTGCTCTCAATACATTAATGCCATAAGTTTACAGTAACAATTAGAGCACACAGAGTAAAATGTATATTTGGATTATATCCTGTCAGTCAGTATACTTCTAAGGTAGTGAAACTTGTTCACTGTTTCATGGTGAGTTTATGATTCTAGTATCTTGAATATGTACAAAGTCTATTTTACCTGAATTCGTGTTTGACATATGAAAATAGAGGAATCTAAATTTCAGCATTTTGCCTAAGGCCACAGTATGAAGCTATTTTAGAGTTAAGGTTATCATACTGCTCAGTTTGGTGGCATTTGGGTTTTATTATTATTATTGTTATTATTACTCCTTTTTTGTACAGTAGAAATCTCATAACAGGTATTAACCTTACATACAATATGTGCTGGATCCAATTCTCAGATTCAACTTGGCCTGTTGCTAGCAAAGCATTTACTCAGACAGCAAGCTAAGAACTGACCTAAAAGGAAAGACTGGTCTGAAGTGTAGCTGGGCTCCCATATAATGTGCAAGAAGAGAGGAGTGTATCACTCCTTAGGTTGAACGCAGAGAGCAGAGCTACCCCCTAATAGCAGTGTGCTTGACTCAAGCCAGAACAGCCTCCCTTTTCTATCTTTTAACGTGCTCCTTATTTAGCTTTATGTCACCTTTGGTATGTATTCTTCTTTCTAATCCCAAATATCACAATTTTTTATTCCTGTGTACTCTAAGAAAGATCCATGTCATGCACCTTTCTCTAGACATCCCAATGTGGTGTTCCACAGCTCCCAAGTAGCATTTCCTGTGTAGATCTCTTCTCCATACACATCATCTTTTGTCTGTACACATGGACCATCCTAATCAACTGATTCTGCCAAATACTAATTTCTTTTTTATATCTTTTCAACAGCATCTTCTCTGTTGCTGCAATAGAAAGTATTTCTTTATTCTTCTCAAGGCTCTTCCTTGCCATCCTTGGCTCTGAGTGCTGCACCCAAGGTTCCCCTCCAGTTTGGAAGGAGTTTTCCTAAACACCCAGAAAGTCTGCTCTCATACCAGCTCATCTTAAAAATTTTTTCATCCTACAAATAGATTTTGAGGAACTAGTTTGCTGGTACACTGAAATTATAATTCTCAGCATTATAGCATCATTCCTTTCTTGTCTTCTTTTACTTCATCTTTCTGAATACGCCTGTTGCCCTTGTTTTTATTTACATTGTGCACTGCCTGACAGGCAGCTTCTCTGGTGTACATCAATACATATAACATAAAATGTTGTTGGCAACTTTTCTACCCCGTTTCTGAGACCGATTCAAATGTAGGACAAATCATATTTCTCTTTGCTTCTGCCTGTTTCCACAATCAGATGTTAATGTATTGCATCTTCAGATTCTGACTAAGATAATGTAAAATTAAAGCATCCTTCCCTCACAGTTTACCCATTTTTAAGGTTCAACAGTTTGTCTGATTTCCTTCAGTATTATTGAGCAATGCAAACGTTATCACATAATTTCTTACAGACAATACTTAGGCTGAGAGTTTTGATGTCCTGAAGATAAACATTTGAGTGCTTTCCCAGCTTGGTGTGGGACCTCCTTCCTCTGGCATTTGTTCAATATGTGTTGGAAAGATGCTTTCAGTTTCTCTGCTTATTGAAGCTGGAGCAATCCTAACAGATCTCAGTTCAAACCTCTGGAGTTTTATCATTACCATGATACATATTCACATTTAAAGTGTTGATTTGTGCTTCCTCTATAAAGTGTTAAAATTTCTGTTTTTTTCTTGGTGATAACATTTGTAGTGGGCTATACCTTTTAAATAGTTTCTAACAGGTGAGAAAAAAATTAGGCCCTATGATATTAGGAAGATGGACACTGGAGAAGACAGAGGATCAATTTCTTCAAATATTATTCCCAACATTTTTAATAGTCCTTCTAACATTTTCACATTACTTGAAAATTGATGTTAGATATTTATATTTCATACGAGTGCTCAGAAAGCTTTGAGAATAAACACATGATGCTGTGCAGAAGGGGATTGATAATGAAATAGGGTTAACAGACAGGAAATGCTTTGGCTGCAGATGAAACTGGATTGCTGGTCTTTGTTTGTCTAAAAGAATGACTGAACAACATAAATTTGATTGTGACTCCCTACAGCTCCCAATGAACAGGTATAAAGATCATAAATAATGAAAATAACAATTAATTGCATCTGGGAGTTTAAGCAGACAGTGGACATGAGCAAATTGAAACTAGACAGTTACTTCAAACTGAGGCCAAAATATTAGCAGAGCAATATGAAGACCTCTTTACTGTTTACACTAATGCTTTCTTTTGAACAAACAGATGTTCTAGAATTGTAAATCCAATACATTTCATGAATGCTAACATCCTCTGGAAAATAACAAGTTTGCTAGAGTTGGATTACAAGGAATTTTACTTCTTTAAAAAGGAATTTTGTAGCTAGCAGATTTACTAAATCCAAAAGTTTCCTATAGTGACATATTCCTACATTTTTTAGAAATTAAACCAAACATTATTAACATAAAAAAGTCAGTGCCTGAGTATTCAAAATGACCTTTTTTAATAATTCTTTTTAAAAATATGCACATCTGAACTAGAATTATAATGGCTTCAACACTATGGATTAACATCTTACAAGAGACCACAATTATGTCAAAGCAACCATTTCACTCTGGTAAGGACAAATTAGATATTTTTGAATGTGCAAGTTGAGCGAACAATCTGTCATTCATATCTTCATGCTTTTCAATGGCAGGTTTTTACCCTCTGGCACTTGTGGTTTCGATGTATCACCCGCCAGGAAAGGACATTGTTCTGGAAGGTTTAGAAAAAAGCATTAAAGTGTAACCACAAAAAAAAAAACTCAAGTAGCATTAAGGATCTGATTGAAACCCACACAGGCAATGAAATCTAAGTGTAAGTCAATTATGATTGACATGTGTCCCTTAACGTATGCTAGATACTACTTGCTGCACATGCAGGAAGTTACTAAAACCATTTAACAACACAGTTTGCATGATGACAGCCAGATCAAGAAGC
The DNA here is from genome assembly GCF_017639235.1 of Corvus kubaryi. Lineage (NCBI taxonomy): Eukaryota > Metazoa > Chordata > Aves > Passeriformes > Corvidae > Corvus > Corvus kubaryi. The sequence goes on from NW_024582091.1 coordinate 43,097,870, forward strand.
ACCGTCAATTAAAACGAGATAGATAAATTCAAAAATTAGGGAAGCTAATTCAGTACAGGGATGTAATTAAAAGTCCAAGTGATTATGTAAACCTTTGTGGTTCACTTGTCGGACTGTCAATAACAAGCTGAAGGGACTCTGCAACGAACCATAACTTTCCCCTGTCTGCCCACAGCAGGTCCTGCAAACTCAAACACAGACCTGTGCAGAGAGGTGATTTTCTGTATAGAAATGGCAGTCACTGTTAACCCTGATAAATTTACTGGGATCTGCAGGTGGTTAAAACTTTTTTCTGTGAGAGTTGGCTTCTGAAAATTTTGTTTGTGGATATTAGCATTTGGTCATCGTGAAAACTGATATTTAGTATAAAGATGTTCGTGTTGCTTTAAAGATGGAAACAGGTGAAGAGAACCCTGAAATTTGGAGCCTATGTTTTAGAAAACACTTCAATAACAAGATGAGAGTTTCTTCAAAGAGATCCAGGAGAGAGAGAGAAAAAAAACACAGGGAAGAAAAGAGGGAGGAAATTGAAAGCAATATGTTTCTGGTACTTTTCTTGTTTTGCAGGAGGTACAGCTCATTAAAACACACTCAGAATGCTGCTGCTAGGAAAGCAGATTTTGAGTGAATGTTGGTGAGGTCTGCAAATCAGTTGAATTCTGCAACACAAGCACGTTCACCACCTCCCGCAGTCAGAGGGGCTGTGATTTAGCAAACACTTTTTGTTGTGAGACCCAGAATTGTTCACACAGAGAGACCAAAGCTCCTCTGATAGCTCCTGTCTAAAAGCCATCCAGCCACATTCACATAGCACCAGGCTCCACCAAGTGCAATAATCTAACATTTCTGGCAGGGTGGAGCCTCAGTGGGATTAGGACAGCTCTATTTCTATCTGCCCATATAGAGATAACAACCAAGACATGAAATACAGATTCTTTTCCATATTTTGATACATAAAACTATTGTAACTTCGATAAAAGACTGTCCCCTCTCAACATCACTGTCTTCTCCATCCCTTTTTTCCTTGATTTTTACTACTTAAATTGCAATTTTTTCAGTACATTTTCTATTATGGCACCTAAAACAGTAATGGACAGGTTCCGTTCTGCATTTAGGCTCAATAGGAAGAGAACTATGACTTGTGGTATAAATGGCAAGAACATGCTCTAACCCTTTCCTGGCACATTCCATCTAACAGTATGGAACATCTTGCCATGACTTAACATTCAGCCTCATACAGGCATTGTCTCCACACTGGAGTAGGACACAGAACAGTTACAAAACTTCCCCAAGGTCATTGTGAAGTCTCTGTCAAAACAAGAATAGAACACACATGATTGCCAGTTTCTACTTTAGCTATATAATGATTATTTCCCTGACACACAATATCTCTTTATGCATATGTCCTTAGTAATAAAAAATAGGGAAAAGAAATACATCAGATAGATGTGATGCAGTCTGTAAGCAGAACTCTCTAAACAATATGTCTTTCAAATTTTTCCATGAGGCATCAACATCTCTTTAAGGACTTTATCATCATTACTGACACATAATCATTCCTTGCAGGTGGAAAACATTGTGCTGAGAGATAATTGGGATAGTTATTGGATATGATTCCTCACTGGTTTTAAGGCAGTATGAAGGCATGATTGCATTCTGCTCAAAGAAAAGAATGAATATTCTCTGCATTTATGTCAGATTGAGTGATTTATGGGTATTGTAAGTACTGCATTAGATTATAAGGTCTAACATTATCTGATAGGATGCAATGCAAACTTAAAATATGGATGCTTTCCCCTATGAGAGAGGAAAACCTGTTTTGGCTGTTGGAGTCACATTTGCTATTGGTTTATTTGGATGGGGTAATTTGATCTGAACTTATGTGGAGGAAACTGTCATCTCACAGTGCCACACTCATTGTAAAGGGAACAAATATTTTGAAAACCCTTCCCAAATAAGTGGGCATATTAATGAAAAAATTCTGGAGTCTGTAAATGAGCACTTTGCTGACACATTTGTGAGCAATATACCAGTCTTAGGAGTCCTGTTTGTCATGGGCAGCTTGGGGCTGGCTAAGAAAATGGCTAAAAATACTCTGGTTCCTCAGATAAGGCCTTGGGCTTGAGAGTATGTGGGAGAAAAAGGGGGCAATTGGAGGGAGACACCTCTTTATCCTACAAGAACTTTTAGGGAGAAATCCCTGCCCAGGTACTTGCAGAAGCAGGAAATCCCCTACCCAGAACAAGAAAAATAATCGCTTTACATAGCTAAGAAACATCTAAGGAAGCATTAAATTTGTTAATTCTTTGATCTTTGGTATAATATTCATACATGCTATGTGTGGAGGTTCAGGTGTTTCTTTTATTCCAATTGTGTCTCACCTGAAGAAGATTAAACAGGTAAAAATAGATGCACTATGTGAACAGCAGGTGTGTGATACCCAGAAAATGAGGATACATACACTTCTGTAACAAAGCTAATGTTTTGTCTTTAATTCAAAATTGGTCTGACCCAAAGACCACTGGAACCAATGCAAGCTTCTGCATTAACTTCAGAGGGCGTTGGATCAAGGCCAGGATCATTCCTGTTGTTAGGGCTCATTGTTTAATTTTAGTAAAAGAAAACTGTTTAATTTCCTTTTTTACAATAAAAAAATTACAGAACCAAATGTCAGTTGTCTCTATTTTTTTTATGAAAAGCTTCTTCACTGGATACTTTCTCAGTAGAATGGTTAAGTCGTGGCATATTTTTAAGATCTTGTTCAACGAAAAGGGATGTCAGAAATTAACAGCCCCAAAATTTACATCTCATGCTATGGAAGCTTCCCAGGATGCGGGGAGGAGAAAAAGTAAAGAAATTAGATATAATTTTATTGCCTAGGAAGAACTTTGGCTATTGTTCTGTGTTGCTTTCATGGGATATAGTGTCACTATATGCAATTCTACAGGCATTTCCAGTCATTGTTTCATATACGGAATTCCCATTGAAGTCAATGGCATGCAGCTCATGGCAGGATACGGCTGGAAGGGCAGTGAATTTTATCCGAATGTAACAAGTCAGATGACTGCAAAGTCATCATTAAGCCAGGTGATGACACCACTGGAACTGAATTTGCTCTGAAAAAAGTAAGAAAAACATGAAGATATAAGACATCAAGTCCAGATTCCCCTTGCTGTTATTCCACAGCCAGAGAAACACAGGTGAAGTGTTTGTAACCTTCTCACTCTTCCAGTCATCTCCAAAAGCTGAAGAGGAGAAAGCAAGCTCTTCCACTATACAGGCAAAACTTCTTTGATGCCAAAATTCCAGTTCCATCTTTTCCCTAGACCACACCAAAGCTTGCTGCCAAGACATCATGCCATATCTGCTCTATTTCACAGATATCTGACAAAGAAAACCACATGGACCTTTAAAAGATGTAACAGTCACAGAGTTTTTTATTTGTTTGGGGGGTTTTTGGATTTTTTGTTACAGTCAGCACTTTATTGCTGGATCATTATTGCCTCCAATAGTCTGGTTTAATGGTAGCAGTTACCATCTCAGCGTAATTCTCAAGTGATCTGCCACCTGCCCCAATGAAATTAAAGTGGTGTCCACCTATATATTTTCAGTTCTTAATTCATGTAAGTCCTTAACCATGAGATGCAGGGCAGCTATCAAGAAATAAGACCAGAAGAAACATCCTGTTATTGGGGAGAAAACCTCAGCCAGCCGCACCTCGGACACAGGCTGTTGGGAATACTGCAGGGTATCCCTAACACTGCTCTTGGCCATGAATTTGACTGCCTTCCTAAGTGGCCCCCAAAACCAACCATGTCTAGGCATGTTGCATTTAAGACACCAGTGTCGTCGATACGATTTCTCCAAACATTCAGTCTTATGGCTACTTTCAATTTTTCATTATTATATTGTGCCTCAGGCAATTCTTAAAAAGAAATTCTGATGGAAATGTTTTTGTCAGTTTTATGAGGAATGGAAGAACAAAGGATATAGTCTCACTGTAAAAATAAAAAAAGGTGGTAACACAGCTCGTGCAAAAATGTCTGATTCTGAGATGTGAAATTTAGCATGGGTCTCTTGTGCTTAGTTTCAGGGGCAAAAATAGATTGAGTGATAATAAACAAGAGAAAAATCTTTCTTGTGCATGCTTGGCAGACAAGTAGCCTGAGGAAGAGTGTTTATGGTATCACCCATGATAGGAGAGAATGCTTTTTAATCTCTGAAAAGTGGATACCGTGTCATACTGGTTCTTGGCAAATCTGGATTTTGTACCCCTTTCTGCCACTGGCCTCATGAGAGACACCGAGAAAATGACTTTTCTCTACTTTGTCTCTGCTTCCTAGCTTTAAAATCAGGAACACATATGCTTAGCATTTTCTCTTCTTTTTTATGATCTCTCAGACCCTTCAATTAAGGATTCAAAAAAGATCTAGATAGTATTGATATTAATATTATGAATAGCTTAAACTAACATGAGAATAAACCAGAAATTATGACTCTGCAAAAATTTTTAACACAAATTATCCAGTGTTCAGTCTGGCACAAAATTGTTTTGTATGAGAGGACAGAGAAACAACAAGGTAATAAGGCTACTTTTCTTAAAGCACCGATTGATTTAGGCTACTTCATACTTATGAAGTCCAGTTTGTATGTCTTTTATGTTTTCTCTAGTGAGATTACACAACTCCACTCTGGGAAACACAGAGGGTTGGAAACACCAAAAATATCAAACACAACATTTGAAGTCAAGTTTTTCAAATAGTAGGTGGATTCATTTTACATATATTAAAAAAAAAAAATACTTAGTTGATATTTTAGAGATAAAATGCTGCTCCATTTTAGGACTACACCTGCATAAGTGTGTGCGTGTATATGTGGGCACATATGTGCATCCACATACTTTAATTAATGTTTGGTTCTGCAAAGCATTTAGAAGAAATTAAAAAAGAATAAAATCTAGTCTCTTTAACTGACAATATCTCATTAAGCTGAAGGATTCATTTTATTCCAAGTGCATGGCAAAAGACAAGTCAAAAAGTTTACTCAGAGCCAAGAGCAACAGGGGAGTTGCCTTTTTCAAGAAGCATGGCTGTACAAAACTTGCAAAGTTTATGGAATCTCTCAGGTTTGTATTGCTTTACGAGATTTGACAGAGGAGTATTGTTTCCAGAAGTGTAACTTCTTAATGCGTTTCCCAGAATTCTGAAAATATTGTATGTAGGCAGTAGTGGTCTAAGGGTCACCTGCATGCTGCTGGAATAAACTTACCTATATACGGATAGAAGTGGGTAATGATACATAAAGATATACTCTCTCTTTTTTTCAATAGATTCTTAAGAATTACACAAAGCTGTTGAGATACCAAGGATGTTTTTAGCACAGGAGAAGTATACTTTAAAATCTTTTAAGTGCTGAGCAAAACTTTCTGCTTTGTTGTTTATTAGCATTTAGCAGACAGCACAACAGCCTTCTTCCCCTGCCTCTTCATTTCACTGAATGGCTCACAGGTAGCATTCAAAGGAGGTCTGAATTTCTAATACAAACTAACTTGATCCAGAAGTCTCTTCTCAAGTAAATTATCCTGATCATTAATACAGCTTCATATGGTATTTCCATGGATGTAAAGCACACACGACAAATATTTTAAACCGCTGCTCTCCTGTACCAGCCATGTGCAATCAATTGATTGCTTTTTCTTTTTTTTATAATTAGTTCTTTTTTTTTTATAATCTGTGAGCTGTAAAGCACTTATCATGGCTGCCACCCAGACTTTTCAATAACATTAAAACAAAGCAAAACAAAAGAGTCCTCAAATATTGACTCAGTAATCTATCTCCCTCCCTCAAGGAAAGCTTGCCTGCCATAAAATTCCAATCAGTTGCACACACACAATTATGAAAATATGGGCCTCAAAACTTCATTCAAAAGCCTGATTACACTAAATATAGATCAACACGTAATTTCTCCTTCCTTTCTATTTTTAAATCATGTTTTTGACAAACGTTGAAATTATAATGAATGGTTTAGATTGTTTTTCTTTCTTTTTTGCATCAGAGGGTTTGTGGAGGGTTTCATGGATTTAATAGCTATATATTCTTTATTGCTCCTCTAAAATACTAATAAAAGTGATGAAAAGGCATGAAAAATCATCACTGATTGCATAGGAATTCACTTAAAATACGATCTTTCCTTTGCTCAGTTATCATCTGTGGTGGTGTTTCCTTACAGAAATGGTAAAGGGCTAAAAGTTCTTAATAAAAAACACATGCTTTTCTTTACCCCACCACCACACTTGAATGTATTCCCCTGAGGAAAACTACACCAGTCTAACCACTGCAAGGCAGCCTTATGGTAAATCAGATCCTTTTTTAAAAATGCATTCCCAGAAGATTCAGTTTAATACACTGTTTCTGAGAATACCTCTGTGAGATTGTCTTTTCCCTTTGATAGTCTTGCTCTTTGTATTTCAAAGCAATCTCAGCTGGTGAAAGGCAGGAAGAGAAAACACCATTTTGAGACAATTAAGCACTGAAGACCAGAATTAATGAGAATTTTTTTTTTTTAAGGAGCATGTATATGTTGCATTCAATACCTTTGTTTCTATCTCTGGACGTGTAAAATTCTTCACACTTAACAGAACGGAAATTGGATGATTTGCCTTGAAGTGTGTAAGAGGAGGTGTTAGCAGTGTTACAGTCCAAACCTTAAAATGTGACTACACTGAGAAGCTCTTATCACACTTATGGCCGGGTCTCAAATATAATGGACCTTCTAGTTAAAAAGTGAAAAATGGGTTGTTAAGGGGGTTTTTTATTTATGTTTTGAAAGTTGATGTTAATTTGAGAAAATATCCCCCCACATAAAATGGAAATTACTGTGGACTCAGCAGCAGGACTTGTCCTGAAAGAAAAAAAATTTTAGCCAGATCTTCCCATTTGAAAATGGTGTGTTGGGGTCTGCCAGTGATAATCGATTCCACGTAAAACAGCTTCACGTCCTTGTTCAGGAGTGGTGACATAGCCTTGCACATTAAGGGGGGCAGAGGGGGAGAAAAGGATCTTAATTCAAAGACAGAAAGAGAGCCTAGAACAAGCATTTGACCTTGCTCTGAAGGGAAAAAATAGTAAGAGCTAAATGAAATTTAAAACAAAAAAAAATTGTGATTGGAGAAATAAGAGTATCAGATCAGCTGAGTTTCTGGCAAAGCTGCTTCCCAGAATGGTTAGAGAAACAAAATACCTTACAATACAGTCTCCCATTGTCCACCATGCAAGTAGCTTCAAAAGCACATCAGGAAGGGACTTCTTCATGAAGGTGGTAGGTACAAGGAGGATTACGAGGTTAGGAAGAGTATCCTTTTCCTTGTAATTTCTCTCTCAGACTGTGAGAGGTTAAAATGGTTAAGCAGTTTTCCTTCACTCTGCATTATGGCTCATTCCTACAAGCAATAAAATGAAGGAATTACTTGTAAGGGCAGAAATGTCATTATTTTTGCACTCATCCTGACCCCAGCATCTAAAAATACAAAATGCTGGAATTTGTGGAGCAGGTGACATTTTCAAAAAAGGGCCCAGGGAAGTCTAATAGTGTAAAGGCTAAATGTACTTAGGAGGTGGAGGAACAGAAATAGAGAGATATCTCTGCTTCTGACCTAGGCCTAAAAAGATTGGCCACATAATTCATTTCAATGACTCCTTGTCTGTGCAGTTTACCTCTGGGTTTAGACAGAAACATTTCTCTTTAGCATAATGGATCACAGTGTCAAGTTGCCTACCTTCTGCCTCAGAATGGGGTTAATTTTAGCCTGATCCTCATGTTGAACACACAAGGAATATATATGGCTCATCAACCTTTGCCAAAAGCATAAGATACATTTCTGAAACTCAAAGGCTATCTGCTGTTTGAAAAGATTTGACCGCCTTGTATTAATTGCACTGAGCTTCCTTTAGGTCTCCAGCAGCCCTACAGAAGCTACACAAGAAGGTATATAAAATTTCTAAACACTATATCACTGTTCTGCAATCCCCTTTTTTTTTCTTCTTTTTTTCTTCCTAACAGCCTCACTATACACCCAGCCAAAATCAAATACTTAATTCTGCTTCCACAGGGATACTGCATTATTTCTAGTGTATTAGCTAGTATTTATCCTGCAGGCTCTCATCTCTGAGCATGCTACAGCCTGGAGAACCATGCATTTGAGCAGGTGTTAAAGAATTAATGGAACGGTAAGAAAAAGATCTTTTTACTCTTCTTGACTTGAAGGCAGACATGGCTAAATACTGAACTACACAAGTAAAATTTCAAGGAGTCTATGAGAAGTCCAGTAAGGATGGCCATGTAGTTTGAGAAAAATTAAGATATTTTTCTGCATTTCCCTTAGTTTATTTTGTTATAATCAACAAATACCTGCTAATACTGTCTGCCCTCCACTCTGATTTCCAACTCTCATGTGTAGTCAGGCCACCTACAAAGCTGTAAGCAAAGTATTCAAAGGGCAGAATAGTGTAATCTTAGTAAGGGAATTTAAGCACTTCCAATCTCAGAGGACCTAGACTTTATTTTTTTTAACATTACTTTTTCAGAGCATGTTTGTCCAAAGGCTAAAATCCCCACTATGCTGCAGGTCATAACAAAAAACTCATGGGTTTCACCACAGTCAGGCTTTCACTTAAGGACCCTGTAGCACACTTTGCTGCTGCAAACCAGAACTGAGTCCAAAGAGCAACCTGGTGTCATTTCTTAAGAGGCATTTCTTTACTTGCTAGAGCAGCCGCCTGTTTTGCAGCCGGAAAGGCACTTGCAGTTCCCTGTGAACATGATCCTATATTTCACACGGGCTGTTCTGCTTCCCCAAAGCATCATGATTCATCAGGAAAGCCAGGAAAGCTCCAGTCCCACATCACTTTGCCGCTTACTTCTACATTTACCTTACCCTCCTTACACCACTGTTTCTTCGCTGTGCCCATCTTCCCAGCCAAGAAACCAGGCAGACCAATGCTGGGGTGCTGCACCTTTGGCAACACGCTTATCTAGCAGCATCTTTCTTGCCTTTCTTACTTCAGAGAATATCAAACCCCATCTCTTCTCTAGACCCGCAGGGACAACCCTTTAGTCAAAGAATGGCCATTGCTCGCTGTCAGAGCCAGCTCCCACCAGGGGCAACGCCAGCTTTTTGCCACCTAGCCCCTCCGTGCCAGCTGCAGTGGGAGACACTGGTACCGCATTGATAATTTTTTCCAGAAGCAAAAGTCAACCCCTCTGAGATGCAGAGAGCCTCCTGCTATAAACTGGCATAGTTCCATTAAATTTATGCTGAGTTACACCATTTGCAACCCTAAGTCTATCCTCTTGTGTATATGAATTATGAAACAGATTTTAGTTACAGTATCCCACGTTGCTCCTCAAGTAATAAACCATACAGTATTCTCAGTGTACTTAGATGCACGTTTAGTAATACCTTATATTGTTTTTTATTGTTTCACTAGTTTCATTAACTTAATGGTCAATGTCTTTACGCTCATTGAAAAACCTCAGGTTAAAAATGCTTGTTAACAGAACAACAGAACTACAAAAGAAAATCATAGTATTTGATTAGAATAGAGGCAAAAATAGAGAGGTTCTTGTTCATTCTTTAGTTATAGTTTTTAACCAGAGCACATAATCAAGCTCCAGATTTTGGATGCATGTGAAATGTGAACCCTAATCGAAATGAAAAGTAACCTCCAGTACAATGGGATGAAACAAAAACCATAGCTCCAAACACTCCTAAAATTTGGGGGTTTCTAAATCTGGATTTGAAATTTATGGCTTGTGCCTACTCAAATAAACTTCTACTTAAAACCATATTTCAATAAACTTCTATTTTGTGGTTTGAGCCTATTTAAGTAAGCCTTTAAAATTGCATTCTATTTATAGGCCCCAAATTTATTTACAGTATCATTTTTTATGACTTCAGAATTAGCTATATCTTTAAGTAAATAAGAACCTGTGTTCAGAAGATTTTTCTCCCTTCTTCGTCCATGACCATAATCTATGGGATGCAGCAGAAATGGTTGCATCATGTGTTTATTATTATTATAAATCACTTATTGGCAGTGCTTCATAATAAGAACACACAAGAAAGATGAGTGTGAGAGGGTGAGAAGATTTTAATTCTGCTTATTCCCATCATTTCTTTCTTTTCTTCTTGTATTTGACTATTGCTAAAATTTATGAACTTTTTACACAGTGTAAAAAACACCACCCAAAATGAAATTATCACAATTATTTTTGTAAATATGCTTTCTGTCAGACCATTCTATTTAGGTGCCATTCTTTATTATCCACTGCCTTCAATGTCTACCTTTTCTATTTTCTTCTTTCCTCATCTCTCTCCTTTCATTTTACCCAAATCTCTGCCAGTCTTTTTCCTTATGTTAGTATCCCTTTCCTCCTGATTGGGACCAAAAAAAGATGGTGAGCTCAGGTGATCCTCAGAGATCAAAAGTGTATGTGACTGTGCTAGAGTCACCTTGCAGTATTAGGGCTTTTATAGCTTCCTTCTTATCTCCCCATTAGCACTTGAACTATACTTCTTTTTCATAAGGCTCCAGGCTCTCTCTCAGGAGAGATGAGCAAAGAAATAGATGACAGTTGCCACTTCTAGGTTTCCCAAAAGTTGGCAATCAAAGTGAGAAGTCATGAATCTACAGTACTGCTGCAATATCATTTTCTGTAGACCTAAGACATAAATTGTCATATGATTCCTTTGGGCTCCCTTACCTCATATGCTATGTTTTTGTTTTAACAAAGAAAAAGGTCCATCCTTTTTTCCATTTCAGCTGAGGAGACATGACAAAAGGAAGAGTTTTCATGAACTAATTACAGTCCTTTGGAAATTACCTTTTGTGCTAGGAAAATATTTTTTTTCCTACTGATGAGAAAGTAAGCAGTATGAATAAAATGTACTATTTAAAGAAAGAGTACAGTTACATAACATTTCCACAAAATTCAGACAATTTTTTAGCTCCACTTTGCAAGAAGAAGTATGCTACTTCTGGAGAATTATACACACAATAATATATAAAAAGATTTCTATACAGAAAAAAATAATGGCTTTTTTTCCTTTGGAAGAGAGTATTGCCTTATGTCAGTGCACATTCACCATTCAACAAAGCCATCATATTTTGCCATATTCTAGCAGCAGAACCTGCCTGTATACAGTGTTGTGTCCCGAGCTTGAAAATAAAGGAGAAGATTGTGCACATGCTTAATGACAGACTCCAACCCCTCAGGGTGCAGGCTCACAGGCATCATAACCTGACATAGGGCCCCACTATCACCAAAACAGAGTTCTAGTTCAGAAGGCAGCTACCTACACTGGAAAACCATGATCATTATTCCATTTTTTGCTGCTGATGTGGTCTAGAAGGACCATGTGAGTAGTCCTCCCTGCTCAGAACAGCATTTACCAGCACCACTGCTAGAATTTTGGTCAAAATGCAACCAGATTTGGTGGTGTTTAAAGAAGGTATGTATGTACCAAGAGGAGTCATGTAAGTTAAAGTGCAAGTTAAATTATTTCACAAGCAAGATCTACACAAGGAAACATTTACTACAAACAGTGTCTCTGCAATGTATTCCCCACTTAGGGAGAGTACCAAGAAAGCAAAGGTATGAACCAGTACTCAGAATAAGAACAGGGTCGAGGATTTTTCTACTGCAAAAAACTGTATGCAGAGGTGTTGTCTATTCTTCAGTGTTTGGGCAGTGTGTGTGAGAGAACCCCATATGTAGCTTGTAAGCATAAAGATGTAGTTCAGGTTTTCAGGTCCTCTCAGCAAACTGCACTAACATGGGAAACAGACCAAGATGTGTATGGTACCCTAAAGACATGAATTATTCACATCATTCATGTCACTTGCTATCCCCTAGAACCCCTGAGCGAGCATTTCCTTTTCAAGCTGTATCTAATATGCTTTGAGAAAGACCCAGTTGTTTGGATGGAGGTACCAGCTTTGCATCTGTATTAGAAATATTCTTTCCCTCTCTCTCTATCTCCCCCAATGAAGTGAAACTGAGTCATTATTTCTCATTTTAATAGAAAACAGCAGGGTACTTTTAAATAAGAAAAACATCATGTGAATCATGCACAAAATCTTTTATTTTTCCAGGAAGTGTAGAACCATGAAAAGAATTGTTAACAGAACATGGCATACTACTCTTGGTGCCTTCCTGACAGCCAGAAAAAAAAAGCAGCAACAACAAATAAAAAAGTCGCAAAGAAGCTCCATGGTTTATCAACTATATCACTGAGCCTCTTGGCCATCACCGTAAATCTCTTCAAATTCTTGCTCCTGTTTTGATGGAAAACATTCAGTTCTATAATAATAGTACTTAGATAACCTGTACTTGACCTGTCTTTGGATAGTGATGATTTTCCATACAAGATGTTTTAGTGTGATAACACAGTGATTCAGACACTATCTTAAGGCAGCTGGTGTACAAGTGCTTGGCTCTGGGAATTTTTTTTCTCCACTGCTATTTGAATGTAAGCTGCGTGCTGAAGGCCTTTCATGCCAGGCACATTTTCAAAGTATTCTCCCAGTTAATGCATTTCCATTAGAATTCCACTGTTTTTTATTTCAAGAACACAGCACTGCACCCATGGGAACTGAGCTTTTCAGGTGTTAAAGAGGATTTGTTATAAAGAAAGTGATTATAATAGGATTTAATGTAATTGAAAGTCAAGGTACAGTAGCCATACACTGTATCAGAGAGAGCATTAAACTTGTTTTGTGAGTGAAGGAGTTTTGCTAAGTAAAACCTGGGGCCACAATGAATAAACCTGGGTGGAAGACCTCCTGCTGTTGTGCTCTGTTCATTAGCCAGTGCTGTCCTGACTGCTTTGCTCCCCAGAGAGGCAGGGCAAGCAGCGGAGCTGAACTCCCAGAGGCTTGTAACAGCATGAGAAAAAACCTTCGGAAATAGCAGAGGCAGCTCCCACAGATCCAGCCCATCCACGCAAGTCCTCATCCTGCAGGTTGTCACCAGCTCTGGAAGAAGTGTTTCCAGCCACAACAGCAGGTAGGTCACACAGACGGCCTGGCATTGCTGTGCAAGGCAATGCTTTTGTGCACTCTTGCACAAGACCACTGTGAAATTAATTTGACTCTTCCACAAATTCACTGAATTCCTCTGTACCATCTACCCTGCTGGCAGTCAAAGGAGTTGTCAAAACTCTCTGGAAGAACCCTGTTCCCCTTAATTGCTTTCCTCACATCCTTGAAATCTTGTGGACGGACAGGCTTACGGTATCTCACATATTTAAATAACTCTTATTACCAAGTAATTGCCATTCTTCAGAATTTTCATCTTCTTTTTCCTTATCATAGCTTGCAGTCTTTACTTTTGGCTTCATTCCTGCTCTCTCTCTCCTTTTTCCAGGGGATCTTGCTTACCTCAAGCAGCATTTTGAACTTTGCCATTTAATCATAATTTGTTTTCTCTTTCTTCCTGCTTTCTTTTTAGCTGCTTCTGTGAGTGTTACAATGTCCTTAGATAACTTCTTTCTCGATTGCATGTGGGTAGTAGAAGTCACTGCTATTATCTTTTATTACATTTCTTCCCTTTTTGCTATTCTTCAACATTATGCATTCAGTAACTTCTCCAGATCAGAGGTCAGGAATTTAGACTCGCTAGTATTTGGGCACTTTTATGTCCCTAGCTGACTTGGTCAAAATGTTTTTCATTTAAAAGACAAAAAAGTCTCTTTCAATAAAAGTGTACTTTCAAGGAAAGAAAAATACATACTTTACAATGTTCTCCATGGCAAAGAGAATAGTTCCAAAAAAGAAATCAGCTCAGATCAGACCAACCCAAACTAGACTGAGGCTTTAACTAAGCTATTGCTTCAGTTTTCACTTTTCACAGGAAATCTCAAACAAAAAGCCTGGCATTTTTCTTTCAGATTTCCTAGAGATATAACTGGCATTTGGAGGTCATGAAGAACGTAGGTGACTGCTTACATCTGCCCTTAAAAAAAACAGTGACAGCTCTGTATTTAGGGTCTTCATGAATCTGGTTCTTCACATTGAACAAAGATGTTTGAAAAAATGAAGCATTTTCATGCACTACAGTGAGCGTTTCTCACAAGCTGTTCTTTCCTAAATGACGTAGAATATATGCTTGATCTTGAGTCAACCACAAAACAAACAACTTGGGGTTTGCTGCATGTATGCATATATGAACCAGCATCATAATCATCACTATACCCCACTCCCTTACTTGTTGCCATCCCTGAAACAGGGGCCCCTCAGTGGCGTTGCGTGGCAGCAATTGCAACAGCACGAGCAGCAACCAGACAGCTCCAGTTTCAAACAACATGTTCCTGTATGGTTTGCTTTTCTCCACTTCCACAGCTCAAAAGCTGCATGAGTGTAAAGAGAGGATATTCTGCTGTGAGCAGACATCAACCAAGGAAAGTAGGTTCTCATTTCAGAAAGGAAACAAATTATGTACCACCCGAGGAGGTGGAGGGTGTTGGGTCGGAGGAGAGAGGGGTGGCTGTTTATTTTCAAGGCTTCCTTGCTTCTTGTCTTGCAATTCCACTTTAACATTCTCCTAGATGCAACATGAAACTGGAAATCCCAGGTTCACCATTCCCATCCTTCTCTTATTCTGATTACAGCCTGGGAAGCATTTGCAACTCTGAACCATCTCTTCTATTCCATTTCCCAAATGTGCAGTGGCCACACGCTCCTAGCATTCCTCATACGCAGAAGAGAGAAAGCTGTTTGCACTATTATTTCCTTTATTTCTGCCATTCAACTCTCTTTTTTGAGACAGGATTTGTATTCCTTCTTTCTGAGGAAGAAAGGAAAAAAAACAACAATTGAGGAAGTTCATGACCAAAAAAGTGAAATGTCACCAATAATTAGTTAAGAACACCAACCTGAGGAACCAGTTTAGAACACACATGAGCACACACACACATGCACAAAACAATTAGTGTTTCAAGCTTAAAATTCAGGACCTTTGATGAAAATGTGCAGTGGTGAGAGGATCAATTTCTGATGATGTTCTTGAGGGGCAGAAAGAGAGATAATAACTTTGATGCTGGCTCTTTGTTTAAATGACTATTGTTTGTAGTTAGCTGCTATTTAATCTCCACTACAGAGAGGAACCACTACACAGCTAAACTCTCGTCTAATGAGATCATTATTTTCTTACCACTCTTCAGAATGAATGTCATTTTACATAGCAAAACTACAGAGGCAGCGTTTTAGAACACTGCTACCTTTTATCTAACCAACATAAGAGGCACTTGAGAAAAGGACAAGGAGGGTCAAGAAGAAAATGTAAGCGGCAGAGCTTCTTTGCCTGGCAGGCAAGGGAAGGACAAAGGAAGAGGTCCATGATAACAAGACTGACCGTCATTATCAGTGGAGAGGGGTCCAAGCTGCAAAGTTTCATAAATACTTAGAGCAGGTCTGGCCCAGTACATTAAAGGGATTTGTCTGGATTTAATACCAACCTTCAGGGTTTAGTCACATTTTTAATTACCGCTAAATATTGTTTAAGACTTTGACATTTGCCAATTATTATCCGGCCTGGAAAGATACCAGCAAGCTTAGCAGCATCAGAAACCTCGCTGCTTTTGCGTACTGCCCCTTTAAAGAGAGAAATCTCTCCCTCCCAGACAAAGGGGACATGCATGCGATATGTGCCATTTTGCATTTCATTTTAGCTGCAGACTGAGGGATGAGAGCCGGTGCATTCTGCTACAGCGGTTTCAAACCCTCCTGCCCGCCCTGCCCCTGGGCCAGATGTTGCCTGCCTTCCCCTGGAGCTCCGGCAGCACAACCCAAACATATGCCCGTGCCTCAGCCACTGCAGCCCGCAGCTTAAATAAAGGGCGGCTCTGCACTAACACACCGATCGCTGTTCTGGGCATGGGCTCCTCGAAGGAGGGAGAGAGGGAGAGAGGGAGAAAGGGAGGGTGCGCACTGTTGGAGGCAGTCACGTTTTAAATTGCTGTAAGTCGCTGCTTTTGGTGCCTGCCACTCGGATCAGTCAAGCAGGGCATTCATATTCATAGGGCTGACACTCTACCTGTATCCTTCTTCCTTGTTAATAAATGAATGGAGGAATCCGAACAGGAATTTGCAGACCAAGTACCTGCCTAGAGCCAGCTAATCAGAAAAAGTAGTCCCAGGGAGCAGGTAGAATTTATACTACCAGCCTTGATCATTCAGAATCGTGAAACTGGCCCAAGGAATCATGAGAGCTACTTAAAAATCATGTGATTTTAATAAACAATTCGCATGGGAATGCTTTTATTTGCTTTTGGATTTTACAGATTCCCAGGATCACGTTTATAAACTTTTAGCCAGAATTTGAGGCCCTGAAGGCTCTTGTTAAAAAGGGAAAGAGAGAAAGATTTGCATCCCACCCCCCACAATCCCTGGAAAGAGCCACATGACAACAAAAGATGTGATCAGAAATCCTACCACTTGTCAGATTTTAAAGCCACCAGACCAAACAATCATTTAACCTCTTTCTCTCTCTGTCTCTCCGCCTCTCCCCATATTCCTCTTTAGAACCATGGCAGTTTTTGCATTTGTTCCTTCTGTTGTTTCATTTGTTCCCCGTGTTTCTCTAAATCTGAAATAAGTCATCTCTTCTGCCCTTTGTTTATGGGAGAGCATGTTCAAGAAGCAAAAGAATCAATGCTCCACTCATCAAATGGAGGAGTGTTCGGCATTCATAACATGAATGGATGAAAATAAATGCCTCTGGCTGCAGTTTTCGCCCTGCTGTTCCACGCTCCGGCTCCACCAGGCCTGAATCCGAGCGGTGGAGTGGGGAAAGGGGCCTCTTTTGAGTTCTCAGTGTAACGGTCAGAGCATTCAGGCATGTGCAGACATGCCAGTCCTGGCCTGTGCTTTTTGTTTTTGTTTGTTGTTTGTTTTAACAGCTGCTAATAATTATATTATCCTGCTACAGAAGTACTTCTGGGAAATGGGGATCTTTGAAAACACCGAAGTGATAGGAGGAAGATGCCACTTCCCTCCCCCCACTCCCCTTCACCATGTTAGTGTTCAGATACAAACAGCATTCCTGCCTCATTCCCCTCTGAAGTTAAAAAGACTTAAATTCTTTACAAGGAAGGTCATCCTTTCGTAGCCAAAACCCTGTTTGCTTTTGCCTTTCCACTTGCTTTCAAATGAAACAAAAAACAACCCTGAGAGTGCGCACCAGCCCACTTCACCAACTCAGAAATTAAGCATAACAAGCTCAGGGGAAAAAAAAGAGACTGTGTTTCAGTTTATTGATGTGTGTGTGTGTGTCTGTGTCTGTGTGTGTGTCTGTGTGTGTGTGTGTGTGTGCTCAGCACAGTGCACTTCCAGCAGCTCTTCCACAAATGCTGTGCAGAGTGTTCCCAACGTGACCCGATGGTGAGTTAGCAAGCTCTGGGCACTCGGGCAGCAGTCACACGATGTTCAGGACCTCGATGTGCTCACTCAAAGGAACACTGTCAACTGCCTTTAATAGTGTTAAATATAATTTATCGATTCTCCATTGTTTGTAATAATAACCTCCCTGAAGCTTGAGAATAATGTTTTCTTTTCCCCTGCAGATTTTGTCCTGTCAAACATTTATTTTTTTCGTGGTGTTGCTAATAGACCTTGAAATTAACATCGCATTTATGTTTAGGATCTATACCACGATTGTTTGTGCTGGTGCACCGCACTCATCCATCAGCAAAGCAAAATAGGAGAAGGAAGATGCATCTGAGCCCCTTACCACCCTGGGAAAAAATGGGTCAAATTCTGCCCTTAGATGTAGGCACAAAACTCATTAAAGTCAGGGCGAGGCTAGCTGCATATGTGTCACTGAGGCAGAATTTGGCTCGGTGCTTCCTAGCTAACTGGTGAAGCTAGAAGGGGCATAAAATGTGGGGAGGTGTTTTAATATGTCCCATTTAAACATTGGCTGTTTGGGGATTTTTTTATCATTCTGTGAGATCAGGTATGTTTAACATGAAGAAAAGTATCTCTAATTACCTATGAAATTAAAATAAGCCTTAAAGTGAATTAAATTGGGGTCTAAACCAAGTGACAGTATCCCTTTGAACAGTCAACTAAGAAAAATTACCAAGCTTCAAGTAAAACTGGAAGACTGGGTGTGTCACACTTGCTTATATTTAACAAAGTGGCAATTATTCCACTTTACATTAGCAATTAGCATTAAAAGAATTTGTAATTTATTTTTAACTTTTTTCCCCACTTTAACAAAACTTCAATAAAAGTTATGCTGCTATCAAAAGTACATTATGTGAGAACCTTTGTAAAACACAGTTTCAGGGTCCCATTAGCAAGCAGGAATCAGGAAACATTTAAAGGGCCCCTTGTTATACCTGCTAGTATCTCCTTCTTTCCCATGGAAAATGAGAAATGAGCTGGAATGTAAACAGGGGGGAGGAGGAGAATAAGAAATGCACCAGAGTGCATTTGGGATAGCCAAATCCTATGGCTTTGCGCAAGGCCTCTGACTTCTAGGGAGGGGGTTTCCATTCTTGTAGAGAGCTGATGATGCATGGAAGGCTTATGCTGCAAAACAGCCAGCACAGGGGGAAGGGAGCAGGGGGAAGAAGTAGTGTATGTAGTTTTTCACCTTTCAGTCTCTCTTCAGTTCACTCTCTGAGCATGTTATGGAATTACTCAGTGCAACACAACCTGATGAAATAATCACACTTGCAAAACCTGTGTGTATCTAGAAATTGCCGGAAATTCATCTTTATGTAGAGCTCCCATACAGGAAATAAAAGCTGGGTGATTTATGGCATTTTATTGCACTTCTTGGCCATTGCTAATGTTTTCTTCATTGAGAAATGGCAAAAGCTGCAATTCGGATTTTTATTGTGCCGTTCGCCAGCCCTCGCCCCAGCCCCCTTCCCTCTTTTTCCTTTCCTGGGTGAACTTGCTTTGAGTTTAGGAGATGAAAGTTTATGGAGGCAGATGAGTGTCAAGGGGACTGAATCCAAACACAGAGCCAATGAGCATGTTGCCAGATTTTATCTACCCTCACTGAAAATACAGTATCCAGAAAAAGATGAGTGATTATAAAGGAGAGTGACTTAGCCTCTAACTTACACAAAAATTCTTGGACGGGTTTCTGGTTTTCTTTTTTAAACAAACAAAACAATGTTTCCTGGTTGGCAGTTCCCAAAGTCTTTCCCTTTTTTTCCCATTTTTTGGCACATTGCTGAAAGGTCATGCTGATGTATTTCCAAAACATGCTCATTGAGTACAGCTTTGCAAAAAATAAGAGCCCCTTTCTTTAAAGCCTGATCCTCCTCTCATTTAAGGCAGGAGACAATATTTCAGCTGTTTTCTGGGATGCAGAAGTAGAGCCTAATCAGAGAGTCAGACTCACTGCAGGATTAAATATAGACTGAGTAGCACCAGCTAACTCCTAAAGCTGCTGACACCATTATACAATCCTGTTTACCATTGCTTGTGCCTGCCAGACTTTAATGGTTCAGGCTAACAATGCTCGTGGTACTTTTCAGCCTCAAGTAAAGATTTCTGACAATGAGGCAAGGGCTAAATCAGCTGTTTCTCAGGTTAAAATACTCTGGTGATGATTCCTTCAAAAGCCCTTGTTTCCCATGCACTTGGGGGAAGGAACTTAAAACACCGTGTGCTTTATTTCTGGGATGAACCGTATTCCACCAAGATGTTGCCAGATGAAAATCCTTTCGAAGATTGCATTGTCCATATGCTCAAAGGGCTGCAATTTTAAACTGTTGAGTTTGTTTAAGCACCATGCATTAGAATGGGTACAGACAGGGCTGCTTAAACTAAAGGTGCACAAGCACGCTCTGCCTGCTGCTTCCAAACATTCGAGCTTGTTTGCAGGAATACTGTCTTGTAATGTGTGCACATGTACGTAGGTGCACGTGTGTGTGTGTGTGTGGCTGTCACTGTTTATTTGGCTTAGGCAAGCAGGCAGGAGGATGGGTAAATGGACAAAGAGCTTAACTAGAACTCAAGGAACTTACACTCTGTTCTTGGCACAGCATCAGGTTTCCTGCATGACCTTGTATAAGTCACTTATTCTGCTGTACGCCTCCATCGTCCTTGCCTGTAAGAACTTTCCTTCCTTCCAGTACTGCTATATAGTTAAAATCTATTAATGAACCATGCAAGAATTGGCCGGGGGGCAGAGAGGAGGGGTGGTTGTTAAAGGAAAACTTTCTTGATACTTGACTTGAAGGATCTCACTTCTTCCAGGTAACTTTAACTGAAGAATAAATAACATTATCAGTATCCACTGTTCTGTTGTAGTAGTGCTCAGAGGCAATAGTCATAAATTTGGAATCTGTTGTGCCAGGTTATGGGCAAGCAAAGAACCAAAGTATGATATATTTAGCCTCAAAATTATCATCAGAAGGATTTTCCTGATCGAAGTCAGCATTTCAGATCTTCGTGCCCAGCATTTGTTTTTCTAGAATTTTCATATTTAAGGGAACATAGTGTGAACTCACTGAACTCACAAACATTGAAAGTTTCAAGTACTGCTCTGATATGAAGCCTGCTGCTTTCTCCTTTAGTTGCTTTCAGTAAGGAGTGAAATCTTTCTGGCTTCTGGATCGAGTCTAAGGAGTTAAAGCAAACACCAGTGTGTTGCCTTTAAACTCCAGTCCTGATCCCAGTGAGTTTGCAGAGGGCTGAGAGGCTTTGAAAAGAAAGGCAGCTTTTTTGTCACCTTTGACACACAAACATCCCGGCAAGTTACCTTGTTGTTTATTTCCACTGTACAACCCCAAACACACTACTTTCAGGGTGCTTACCTTCCATAGCATGACCTTTCAAGCAAGTATATCCCTTCAAACTTTGAATTCAGCGAGGTAGAATTAAAATCATTGACCTTTCATTCTCCTTTCCTCTTAGTCCACCTCCCTCTCATATGCTTTCCCTTTAATAACCAAGAAGCACATCTGCAGTTTTTGCTGTAAACACTGCAAAAAGCATTAAGGTTTTTAAGGTAACCTTGGCAAAATCCAAATTAGAAAACATACTGCAGCGATTCACATTTAACCTCCAAGTTATTTCACAGCATAGCTGACAGCTTGCATTCTTCAGAACTTTGTATTGTTTGCTTTTTTTTCTTTCCCTCTCTCTCTCTGCAAGCAACAGGCCAAAGAAACAGCAAACCCCCCAAAAAAACAGAATTTTTTCTCCATTAGGGGCCTGATATGTAAAATACACGTGAAGAACCAGTTCCTTTTCTGGTCACTGAACTAAAAAGAGACACATTTCTTGCAAGATTAGAATAACTGTCAAATCAACAACAACAAAAAAAGCCTGGGTTCTTTTAGAAAAAGTTGTGTAGCTTATTACTTGATGATTTAGATCTTCAGCTTCCTTCCCTATAGTCAGGGACACTCAGTCAAGAAAAAAAAACCTTCTCTGTTCAAGTCATCAAGGTACTGTCATCATTTCCTAATCCTACTAGTGCTATCACCTTGGATCATCCTGCAGAGAAGAAAGGAGAGAAAATCAGTTTGGGGACCAGGGCAAGCAAGGTACTCCACAGCAGCACAGAGGCAGTCATTCGGGATGGAAGGCATCTGCTCAGGCTCACTGAGAGAGCAAAAGATAGAGAAAGATGCTGCAAAGGCAAGAGGTGGGGTTCTGTTTTTCTCAGAAACGTGCTGCACTGTAGGACTGTGCCTTTTATTTTTGGCACAAATTGCTGTAGCAAATTATATAGCTTATCAGATGTGGTTTGTTAGACTCAGTAAAGAAACCACTGCAAGGACTTGTTTTCCTTGTTGTCTGCGCCCGATTATGAGATCGGCACAAATCAGATTCCTGATGTTGCACAGGAACAAGGTTGAAACTCCATGGGTCTTGTTTTTCCTGTAACCAAATTAAGTGTGATTGGGTTACAAACCAATTCAGCTCAGTTGGGTTGATTGCCTCTCTGACTTTACACCAAAAGTAGTCTGCCTGTTCACCATGATGCTCAGGGATTTACTGGTGGATAGGAAGCTACGTGCTAATTTCAGTCACTGCACAGCTCACACAGCTCCTCTTCAAACAGCTGAGAGGGAGTGACGTGCCCTCGCTCCAGAGTTACATTTGGTCACTTAACCAAGTGTGAGAACCCACAGACTGCAGGATCAAATCCTGCAAGCCCCTGTTTTCTTCTCAAGAGCCCAGACCAGCCCTAAAGGATGTAAACATTAATTACAGGAGGTGCAAGAGGGATTTCAGAGTACATAAATAAACAGGGTTTAGCTACAGCAACTAGGGAGCAAATACACGTTTTATTCAGTTCTCCTGGCTACTGGAAAAATAACCTTAAAGTAAAGGGGTGGGCAGCGAGGAGATTAACACTGCCACTTAAATCCGCTTGCATCTAGAGCCACATGCAGTGCCTGTCCCACACCACTAAGGCACTGTCACCACTTAAACCTCTTTGCCCCCATGCCAGTGGTCCCTGATGAGCAGATCTACTCAGCAGTGAATGGCTGGTGCCAAAGGTAGAAAGGAACAAGAGGGAGAAGATAGGCCAAATAAAAATTCCTCAGCCACCCATCTGTTTTCAGGGGAAGAGAGAAAATATTTCATTTTCTACCTGTAAAGAAAAATGGATTCATGTCACATCCTTCCTTGATTATCCCCAGCATTATGCAATTCAATAGATTTGCTGTCTTGATTAGACAGGCAGAATAGAATTTTAATTGTGAGGCTCTGGAAGGCAAAATGGAGAGATTTGTATAAAAAAACTGGGAGGCAGCAACATTATTGGAAGGCTGAGCTTTTTATAGTCAGTCTTTCTGCTTCATTCGACCATCTGCCTTTACTTGTGCTCTGCTGCTTGGGGTTGAGAAGTTGCTGGCTTTAAAAATGAGCCACAAAGTTTAACCAGATAAATAAATGTGTGCAAGATCTCTTCCTACTAGAACAGCCTTCAGCATTCCAGCTACATATGCTGACAAAAAGAATGTTTTAATTTTAGCATTGTTTTTACCGTTCATCGAACAGAAATTATGCATGTAGTTGCTTGCACAAGTCACAGTTAAAAGAAAGTCCCTTTCATAAAGGCCTGAGAAATGCAGACTGACAAAACTATTTTACTGGGGGGCAAACAGAGAAATTATTATATTTTTTTTTTTAGATGTATGCTTATAGGTATATTGGTAGGAAGGGGAGTTGGCTGGCCTAGGCTAGTGTTTGCAGGTCAGGGAGAAGGTAGGAGTGTCTGAGTCAGAAGCCAATGCTAATTTAAGGAATCTGGGACTTTGTTCATGTCAGAAATCAGAGTTGCGTTCAGTCCAGGACCAGGTAAAATCAAATGTGGAGTTTCTGATACCTTAATTCTACATCAGTGATGAAATGTGCCTGTCACATTTGCTGGCTAGGCAGGTGGGGAGTTAAGCCATAAATTTGGGTAGACAAAACAGTTTGAGTGGTATGTGGTAGTCTCCACTACAGGGATTCAACTCATTTTGGGACATTATTTGCAAACAGTGATTTTCAGAGGTATAATTTTCTCCCTGTCTTTTTAATCATAAAAACACTGGAGACAGAATACATCAGTTCCACAAGTTCATACATGGATTGTCCAGAACTCAAACACACAAATTCCAGCCCAAATAATCCATACTGAGTTCTGTAGGGTACCTGATTTAACTCACTATGAGCAGGCTCTTAACAGTTCAGTGATGTGCTTTCTCTCCATGAAAAAAATTAAAAGTATGTTGGGTTTGTTCCAACAGGAAAAACAATTGCAACCATAAATAGTTTCAAAGGGCTGGGAATAGGTTCTCTGCCCAGATCTAAGCTTCTCTGTAAGTGAAATAAATACGAAAATGCTTGAAATACACTGTTGTTACTAGACAAGCAATTTATATTACTGGCTTGGAGTGTCAGTGTTTTGTTCTTGCCTGTAAAAGGGGCCTAGAGGTCCTAGTGTCCAGTTAGTCTAAACACCTAAAAACTCTGTAAGTTTAAAGTTTCTGATGTGACAAATTATGCTGGAACTTTCCTAAGATTATTCAACACATGGAGATTTCGGGAATTTCTACCTTCTTGACGGAAATATTTGCATACAACACCTTGTTACCTCTCTGTGCTGTGGTCCTGGTGGTACAGCTGAGACTGCCTGGCACTCAAGCACTGTCCAGTAACACCCTTGTTTCAGCTACCATTTCACCCCACTTCTGCAGTGACCTCTGGAGAAACACTTGCCTGGTTTTCACACAAACTCTGCTTGGTGTCATTTCTGCATCTGCACAGGAGGTGCAGCCTCTATCTGTAATATCACTGTTTCTACACCATTTTTCACTTTTGTAGGTTTGCA
Source organism: Corvus kubaryi (assembly GCF_017639235.1). Taxonomy (NCBI): domain Eukaryota; kingdom Metazoa; phylum Chordata; class Aves; order Passeriformes; family Corvidae; genus Corvus; species Corvus kubaryi. Next base: position 43,122,230 of record NW_024582091.1, read on the forward strand.
ACTATGCAGACTCTTGTGAGGGGTGAAAAACCTGCACCATCACCTACTGTTAAGTGGAAACAGGAACAGTTTAGGTTTTTTACAGAGGTCGGCTTATCCATCACATTTTAATTATAATGTTTTTCCTTATCTCAAAGAATAAATTGTTGATTCAAGGACTGTGCTCATACTTCACACGGAGTTTTCTTTAGCGCTTGAAGGAGTGTTACAGTAAGAAGGGAGAAAGCAAATTTTTAGCAAAAAAAGTAAAGAAGTAGTTATAGAAATGAAACTACACCGTGTTTAAACCTTGCCAGAACACTTGTAAATCTCATTTTAAGGCAGGCATAACAGACAATTAGGGACTGACTCAAGCAAATACTTAAGATGTGCCCTTATACTGCAAAGCACTTAAGTATCTGATTATATTCAGTCTTGCCTTTTACCTCAGCATTTATTTATACACTTTGCTATGCCTGATTCTGAACAAGAAAAGCTCGTCTGAATTTAAGACACTTTGCTGAGAGGATCAAGATATTATTTCAACTGATTACCCAGAGTTAAGGGCTTCTCCTTCTCAGAGAGATGAAGGACAACCTGATACAACTGAATTCAACAAAAACTGCAAATGCTTGCTGCCATCTCTGGAAAATGGTACCTTTTCTTAGGGATCTGAAATGAAGCTTTCATGCCTGATGTCAGGCACCTGCATATGGAAATGTTGTTATTGCTGTGTTAAACCCTAATCAGTCACTATTGCTGCAGGGGTTAAGCAAGTGAGTTTGGAATTAGAACCTGCACAAACAAAATCCCATGCACAGAGCAATGGGCCATCTGAAATGGCCAAAGAAAATGGTCCAGCTGTTCCATGGCCTCTTCTTTCTGTGCTTCATAGAATCAGTACTGCTGTGTTTAATGATAACACATTTATCAAACTACACAGAAATACATGTTAATTTTAAAATGTGTCAATTGTAAAAGGTAGGGAAAAGGAGAAAAGGAGAAAAGGATAAAAGCATTGCTGCAACCTTCTGTTTGTGGACTTTCTGAATTTCTATTCTAAACACGAGTCTAACATCATTCATGGAAATACCAGCTCAGCACTGTTGAACAGCAGTCTGTTTCTTTATATTTATTTTGCCCCCTCATATTTTCTTCCATTAAAGTTTTGCAATGTACACAAACAAACTGCAATGAGAAAAAAAAAAAAGACAAAAATGGAACACATAAAAAGGCAGGCAATAGAAACGACCTTTGCCACTCCTTTGACAGTATTTTGCACATTTCCCTGCTAGTGGCTAAGGTTTTTTTTTTACACTTTCAGGCAACCGTAGATGATAACATAAAATTGTATGGTGTCTCATGAATTTAACAGAAATATTTTAGAAGCAATAATTGCTCTTTCTGGAGTGTACTTTAATTTAGAGATGGAATTCTTCCTGTGATTTATGTAGCAGTATATTTTATACCATGTAAGGTATGCTTTTAAAACTGCCTCCTCACATACACACGTATTTGAAATGTTTGCCTTCATACACACACTCACGTAAACATAAATACACAAATCCATAGACATAATGCACATACATTAAATGTGGCTAAATCTATGTATGAAGGCAGGTATTTGTGTCTGTACAAATGCAGAAATTTCAAATTATTCTATCCCTAATTAGATTATATTTTAGTATAATGCAGAGCCACAATAAATTATAAGCAAAAGATGACAGTCAATGCTTTCCAGGAGTAGAGGTCAGGGGCAAATTTTGGGTCTCTTTGGAATCACCACAAACTTCTGATTAGCAGAAATAATCAGATGCTGATTGCTTTGTGGTTTCTCTTCCTTTCAATATATGCCCAAGCAGAAGACACTCTGTGTGTAATGAAATGCTAAGGAGACAGACACATGGCATCTACTTGTCTTCAAGACTGTCTTCATCTGCCACAAAGAGGGTAGCAGCCCATTGTATTAGTTATAGTACAGACTGCAACAAACAGATTTAGGCAGCTGATGGGGCCATTCTTTCCATCTGCCAAAACGCTTTCTCTGCCTGCTAGGCATGGTGCAGACAGCACTGTGTGTTTACTGCTGCTCTCCACCAAAGTAACCATGTGAACATGCTAATGCCAGTGACCCAGTCACACTCTACTATGGCTGCCTTAGTAACCCGGGGACTAGAAGCCAGGAATTTTATTTCTTTTTTCTTCCACTTGCTGGCTTTCCCTTTTTCCTACCCCACAAATTTAACCAAGATTTCACAAATTTTCCCACTCTACAGCAAAAGGAAACTAGCCTTGTGTAAATTTTTCCACACACAAGTGAGGCTAGCCCATTGCACCCTAGCCCTCAGATGGGGCAGTCAGCCAGGACATAATACTTTGTGTATCCAAGTCCCTGCATGGCCATTTCCCAAGCTGCTAAATTAGACAGAAGACCCAAGCCTAAAGGACGCTATTGGTAGTCCCCTGTACTGGAGAAGAGCAACACCAGATTGTGATTGTCCCTGGAACAGCCTTAGGACCCTGGCATCTCACATTCCTCATAAGCTGGTTGACTAGTGGGCTAATGATCTAGCTTGAAACCTTTCCTCCACTGCAAAGATATTTAATTAGTAACAAGAGATGGACTTGTTGGAATGGGGCGCAGAAGACAAAGAGCAGCAGAGTAGCCCAGTGCTTCAGACACACTCCTTACTTAATTTTCAGGAAGACAGAGAAGTAAACTCATGTCTGCTGTATCTAAGTGAGCTATGGAGACAGCTTTCTTTAACCTAAGAACCAATTCTGTTAGCCTTTTTCACATTCACTATTCTTTCAAAAAATATTCCCATTTAAGTTGGGTACCTGTAGAAGAAGTAACTGTTTAGCATGAGAATGATGGGCCAAGGCCCCCTACAACCTAGGCATAAAGGACTGGGGCTTTTTCATTTCTTTTTTCTCCTCCATGTGTCCTTCTGTGAGTCCCTCCCTGGAAATGGAAATGGTGTATTGTAATGCAGATTTCCTGCAGAATCTCACAGATCACTCTCTGCAGGGATTTCACTCTTCAGCTGAAATACTTTTCAGCCATGGTATTGTTCATTTATTCAACAGCTTTATTTTTAAACATGGAATACTATAATTGTGCATTACTAATTCCTTTTAAAAGCATTATAGTGTTTATTTTTTGATTGAGGCTTGAGGGCTCAAGATCATTTAGCTGAGTTTTGTTGGTGTCTTTTTTATTCCATTATTTATGAATTTAAAATACACTATGAAAGGATTAAAAGTAAAGTAAAAGACCTCAAAACCCCACAAGTCTTGTTTTCCTTACTTCAATCCCAGCACCCAGTCTGTTTTCTCTTTCATGCTTTCCGCAGAGAACCATTTTCTTTAATGTAATCACTGGCTGATTGACTCTTGCCTCTGTTTTCACTTTGCTCCTATTTTTGGAGGTCACAGAAACAGCAAAGGTTTCATTTAACTTCTCATTAGAGACCACACTTCAGCCCCAAAGCACTCATGAACCCAGATTCAGAGAAACAACATCCACCTCAGCCCAGAGCCGAGGTGTAAAACTACAATTGGGAAGTGGGAAAACCCTTGGTCCTGCCCTGAATTCACCCCTGGGAGCAGCTCTGGTCTCTGTGCTAGTGCCAAAGTAACCAGCAGATGGGTCATCTTCAGCAGTGCATTGGCATCTCCCTCACAATGGTTTCAAAAATGTCAGACAAGTCCAAAGGAGTGACATGATGGTGACGAGCCTCTCTCTGCCCAGCAGGTAAAGGGAAGATCTCTGCCCTAGTATCACTAGTGCAGCTGGTACAGAGCAAAGATTTTCTGGGCAGACATTTAAGCTTTTGTTGTGCAGCTGCTTCAGAGAGATTAATCCAGTTTTTGTGGAGAAAGGGGAAGACTGACCCACAGAAAACAAGATCCCTGTGGAGGAGGGAGGGGGGAAGGGTGGTATCCACCAGCTTCCCCCACCGCTGCAAACAAAATTTTGGTCTGAGCCTAGTCATCATCTCACAGAATCACAGAATTGTTAGGGTTGGAAGGGACCTCTGGAGATCATCTCCCATACAAGCTGTATGCCTTACCTGTGGTAGCACTTCAGCAGTGGGAGAATACATTTGTCCCGGGCCTGTTCTTACTGTGGCAATCCATGATAGAGACTGGAGAAATCAGTGCTGTCTTCATAGTTCAAGCATGCTGGCAGTACCAGACAGGATGGCTCAGGGGATCTAAAGAAAATAAGCCATGAACTCCACTGCTTGGTGATCAGATATCAATTCTTTTTTCAAAAAGAAACAGGAAGGTTTGTCCTTGCAATGATGATTACAGCACACAAATTCTGCAGTCTGGCACATGGAAAAATCCTGAAGCATTAAACTGATGTTCAAGAAGTTGTTTGCACCTCACTTTGCAGAGCAAAGTTTGAGACCTGTGGACATTAATAGGTCTCAAACATGCTTAACTAGGGAAGACTTCATCCCACTGAAAGCAAAGCATGGGATTAGGAATTTTGCTCAATCTGAGCCTGCAAAAACCTGAGTTGTATTGTTGGTCTGGAGCTGATGACCACAGGTATGTGGGTTTTTATCTCCAAAGTAAAAAATACCGCAAATTGAAAAGGACTATTTAGACTTTGGTTAAAGAACCCCTAACAGAAGTATTTGCTATGGGCTAGTAACAGTTTATACACTGATTTCTGCCTTAATTTATTTTTATACACTGAGCTCTGCCTTAAAATGTGCACGGGCAGTTTCCATTGATGCATGTAAACATAAATTATTTAATAAAGAATAATTGATTTAGAATTGTAAAAAAATCAGCAGCCTTGCAGAGAAAAGGGACAGCAGTAGACAGATACATTTTAAGTACTAATGACTCTGCCTTACGAGAGTAGTTTTACCCAGTGTATAATGCATGAGTGGTAAAATAGGTCAAACCCTGGAAGCATCCACATCTTTGAAATCATTATGAACACAATGGTTTTACTGCATCAACAATTGCATAAGAGCTCCTAAGCAAAGGCGCATGTGGAATGCAAAACATAATGAAAATCCTTGCTCTTGTGTTGCAGATTAGAGAGCTACTACAGATTTTGGATCCTTTCCCAATTTTAATACAGTTACTTTCCTGTGGGCAGTGCTTCTACGTTTTCATTTTTGTGTGTGACAGGAATTTGCTCCTTTGTTCTTTTTGTACAGTTCATAAGATTTCAGCTGTTTGTGGTACACAAAACTTGGCATACTAGCAATGATAGCCATTTTTATTCAAAGAAGAGTTTGGCCATCCCGTTTGTATCCTGCTAGAGCTTGCAGGGACGGGGGAGGGCTTCATCCCATGACATCCCATCCCCCACAAACAGGGGAAGCTAGTTCACTGCCTACCTACCACTGCAGCTAAAGTTATGTCAGTGCCAGGTAATGAAAAGGCTTTGTTACTTAACAGGCAAATAATAGAGAGCCTTTGTGCAGGGATAATTACAGTGGTTTGGATATTCCTGGATTAACTCTTGGGATGAACGTTCATCTCAGTAAATCACTAATAAATATACATCAGCACCATGTCTCTCTCTATTTTATACTCTGGTCATCTTGGTCATACTACTCACAGGTTTACCTGGGGCTGATTATGAAATATGGACTTTGATGCCCTTTGCCCATCCTTGCTGTATGACTGCAACATAACAATCAGATCTTCCTGCATTTCACTTTCCATCAATCTGTCTTCTGATAAAGCAGCAATAAGGTTGCAGAGCTTGCTGGCTGCTGGGAAGAGCAACAGGCAGATATTTGCACAGCATTTCAAAGAAGCAGGACCTGACTCATTGCGGCCTTACTTCAGTTTTGACATCAGTATTAACCACTGAAATTTGTGTCACTATCATCTGAAAAAAAACAGCTGCTGAGAAGCAAGCCCGTAGAGGACCATGTGCAATTGCTACTCTCCTTGCACTATTTCTTACCTGTTATTTTTGCTGAGTTGCCAGTTGTTTGAGCCAGTTCACCATACAAGACTATGTGGGGTTTCTGGGAACAAGGGCATTGATGGGTACTGGAGATGCCTGGACAGAGGAGCAGGAATCACCTTTGCCTGGACCTCTTGCTAGTGTGAAAACACTCCAGGTCAAAGACTGGTTTCGATGGAAAGAAGAAAAGTGCTGAAATCATATAAGGAGCCCTAACTACTGATCACAGATATGTGCTGCATATCATGCCTTCATAATTTATGTTTGTGGAAATCAACAAAAGCCCAACACCTGGCTGTATATGCAGCCCCTTATTTCATAGGGTGACCCATAGATACAGGCAGTGACATTTTTCCCAGTACTGCTACCCTGGACTTTAGGTCTGACTGAAGAGTTCTTGATGAAAATTAGGAGGCACAAGGTCCAAATATTTATCTTATACTTACAAGCAGTATTATTTAAAGTAAATTAGGCTACCTGACAGCTGTTTTTAGTCAGAGGGCCACAAAATAGCCCTCTTTGAAGGAAAAGTGACACAAAAGTTTATAGAGAGAAATGAAAAGTGGGAAAGTACCGCTATTATTATGGAATAAGACTGCTGCAAAATTGCAGTGAAAATTGGAAATCCATAATTTTATTGCCAAACCTGGTTTTGCCTACAATAATAGTCATGAACAGTGGAGATGGAAAAAAAGACCCATTAGGTCATTTTTCCTGTCTTCTTGTTAATTAAGAGTGTCTCCTTGCAAGGATTTTGACTGTTTTGTTCATTTTCAAAACAACTAAAGCAATGAGGGTTCAACTCGTTCCCTTGGGAGACCATTCAGCAGACTAACAGACCTCACTGCTATGAAATTTTTCCTCATTATCAGCATGGATTTTTCTTTGTTCACTTTCATCCCCTTATTTCTAGTTGTACTTGGTTGGACTATTTCTGTATTACATCAAGTTCCATCATTTCATTTCACATACATATTTCTTTACCAAGGCAGATACTGGGCTAAATCTGAGGTCCAGAGAAGAAACTGGATGTAAACTCAAGAGTAGCAACTGGCTGTAATAGGTCCTATTTTTACTACATACTGAGCACACGAAGAGAATTGCCTTTAAATTCTGAATGGGAAATCTGAAAATCGATTTTTTTCTTCAGGGATACCTTTTTTTTCCCCAAGTATATGGCTGCCCGCTTCTCAAATCCACTTAAGCACTTAAAAAGCAGCTTACAGACACCAGATTCTTCCCCTCCAAGAAAACTGAACTGACATGCTGGAGCTGCAAATCACATAGTAGTTCACATTTAAAGGGAAGGAATGTCTTTTATTTACTACAGGACCAGTACCAGGCATATCTTTGCTCAAATAGTTAGCTAGGGGTGAATGTGTTCTCTGCAAAAGGTCACAACAGGGTATGTACCACTTAAGTCTCAATTATGTTCTATTTATACCTCCCTATGAAACTTTCCCTAATTGGGAAATTTTGAGGATTTTTCTCCATTTATCTATATTTTGGATATTTCACTCTCTCTGGAAGAAGGCATTTGTAGAAGAGCCAATTAAATATTATCAATGATGATGTGAAGTAGACAGTGAAGCAAGAGAAAACTGTGTAGGCACTTAAATAAAATTGTTAACTCATACTATGCATGTTGCCCCTCTTTATTTTCACCCATTCTCAGGTATCTAACTCCTTTAACATTCAATCACGTGGAAAGAAAATGAAAGCTTTATTGAAAAATATTTTTCTTTTACCTCAGGAAACAGTGAGGACAACACATGAATAAACATACAAGTTTTCCAGCCACTGTTAAGCAGGGAGAATGTGCAAACAAACTGCCAGCAAACAAATGAATAAACACATTTCAGAAGCTTAATGTTAACTTTAAATTGAGCTAATGAAATTATGTTTCCTGCTGTTTCTCTGAGAGATTTATCCTTGTCTTTGAAACACATTCTCCATAAAAGGATATTGGTCTTGCCACGTCACCTTCTTTCAAGCTGACAACCATTCTCCAGAGGAAAAATTAAAAAATAGGACAAAATATTCATGCCTGTAGCCAGACTCCTAAACCTGTGGCCAGGTACCCTAAAGAGAAACTAAAATTTATGCAGAAGATCCAATCATTGAATCATAGAATGGTTTGGGTAGGAAGGAACCTTAAAGACCATCTAGTTCCAATCCCCTGCCATGGGCAGGGACACCTTCCACTCGACCGGGTTGTTCACAGCCCCGTCCAACCTGGCCTTGAACACTTGAAGGGATGGGGCACCCACTGCTTCCCTGGGCAACCTGTTCCAGTACCTCCCTATCCTCTGAGTGAAGAATTTCTTCCTAAAAACTAATCTGAATTTCTCCTCTTTTAGTTTAAATCTGTTCCCCCTTTTCCTGTCTCTACCTGCCTCTGTAAAAAGTCATTCTCCCTCTATTTTACAAGCCACCTTTAAGTACTGGAAGGCCGCAATGAGGTCTCCCCAGAGCCTTCTGCAATGCTCCTGGTTAGCAAGCCATTGTTTTTTCTGTGTTGCTAACTTTCAGGGGGGGATAACTGTCAAAATACTTTTCTAGATCCTTGCTTCCTGTTTCTGGCTAACTCCTCCCTTCTTTTATGTTTTGCAGTTCATACAAATGAAACACTGATTTGTAAATTACAAGTCCTTGTGAAAATAAGGACTGTCCCTTGTTCTTGTGAAAATAAATTCATTCTGCTCAACTTTGCCTACATTATACACATTCTGGGACGAAAGAAGCCTCTGGGTCTAGTCAGCTGCATGGCAGTGAAATGAATGCATGGGTTACAGGTGGTAAAAAATCAAAGTGAATTTAAAGAAATGGTTAACACTACATTAAAACACAAGGGTATTTCAAGAGAGAAAAAGCCCAATGCATTCTGGAGAATGATACAGTGCACCTGTGAATTTCTTGGGCTTGCTGTGTATATGGCAGACCCTCAAAACTAGCTAGTGTGAAAAATGTTCTTGTGGTTTCATTTCCTCTGCAGGGTTTTGAGTTAGGCTTTGTCTTCTGGTTTTGCCTTTTGACGGTGTTTGTTGTTTTTTCCCTCTTTAAGCAATGAAAAATACAAGGGAAAGAAACTTACCAGTTCAAGTGCTCAAAGAGCAGGTTTACGATCCTCCATACACATTCTCACCCTGTGTTTGTCACCATTTCCTAGCTCTGTCTATTACTGCACAAATCAATCTGCTTTATCGTCCTCTCCTGAAAGCATGGTGCACAGTCTGGGATCTGTTTTAGAATATATTTAAGTATTATATAATACATTCATGTTTTATCAGTTTATTTTCAAAAAAGCAAGTTCAGGGAACTGATGGTGGTAAAATTCACAGTAGCATTTAGGTCTTCTAGATATACCCTCTACAGTTCTGGGCCACAGACAAGGAAAGCTCTGTCACTCATTAACTTAGTGCTTGATGTCCTAAACAACAGTGTGAGCCAGAAGTGCCTGCAAGGGTTGCTCTCAATGTAAAGTGCTCCATTCCTCAAGGACCAAATGATGTCCAGCACTTTTTCCAGACAAGGGACTAGGAAAAAAAAAGTCCAGATGCTGCAGCTCAGACTGTGATGAAGCTTTACCTTTCTCTTACTCTTGTGTGACTGAGAGTAGGGAGCTTTAGAGTATACTCTTAGAGGCATGTTTTCCCTGGTACTCAGATGTTCCCAGTATTCCTTTGGACTTTTCGGAATCCTTACATCAAAAGATGTGTAGTGGTTGAGACTGCTGACACTGGAAAATGCGGGAGGGCTCCCTGGGACCATGATTCTCTCCAGCCTGCAGCAGAGAAAACTTAGGCGACCTCCTAGCTCTCAGGAGATTTTGAAACTGCATGAAACAAATCATTCCACAAAATAATTTCCACAGTCAAAATTTGGGGATATTAGTCCATAAATCAAACTTATATTGCACTCAGTCCCTCTACTCTGCTTTTCTCCTTGAAGACATGCAAGCAAACCCATGTTTCCTTACTCCAAACAGTAAATACCAGCCATTGCCTCCTAAATTAATTTGAGATGTATGTTTGGTTGCAGTTGTACCAGGGGTGAAAGTGAAGTTGTTGTGATCATCAGATCCTTAGATTCTGAAAGTACAGTCAAGTCAAATATTTAGATTTGCTTCTGGTAAGCACTAATGTTTTCGAGAAGTCCCACAGATAGGCTTGGCAGTCTTCCTTTCACTCCAGAAAGGATTTTGTCTCATCAGTTACACCCTAAAACACAGAGGCTTACAGGAGCAATGCAAATTGACCTTTGCAATAATGTTGCTGACATAAGGCAGCAGTATATATAGAGTTATATAATATCTTGACCAATTCTATACCAGTACTACTATAGTTTCAGCTTTTCAACAGTAGATTAAGACAGTAATAACAAAAAAAAAAAATTAAGTTCATAAAACACTACAGTATGTTCTTAGCAAGATTCTGACAAAATCTGGTGAAATACCAAAGAGATCAGTTTTATTTAATTTAATTTAATTTTATTTTATTTTATTTTATTTTATTTTATTTTTGGACAAACTAGCAGGTTAGGTGCCTTGAATATACTGTAAGAAAGTCTTGTCTTACTAACTATCTGACCAGCCCTTCCTCCCAACATTGCTCACTATAGGGCTCCAGCAAAAGCTCCAGCAAAAGTACCTGTAGTTCCCAGTGCAAACTAGTAGAGACAAGTTCACAGCAGGTTCCTGGACACTGTTTTGTCTAAGGCTACTCAGCCATTTCATGCAGCAAATCAGCTACTATCTTAGAACTCCTGCTTCTGATGTGACCAGAGGGGCTGCACTGCTGTTAGCAATGGGGAGGGATAGGGACACTTTTCAGGAAAAAGAAAGAAAAAAATAGGAAAACCTTTATGAAGGCAAGGGCATGGAAGCGACGGTTCAAACCAAGCAGCTCCAAAGTGCTATTACTAATTTCAGAATCCTCTAAAAGTGTGAATAAAAGCATGAATTCAAATTAATCAATTGTCTTTTAAAGTCGCTGAGGTAGCACTCTGACTATTACCTGTGCTTTTAGAGTGCATCTCTAATGTGTCATTCAGGCTTCTGAAGACAAGAAAGATACGAATGAATCACCTTGTTACAAATTAATCAACCTGGGATTAGAGCTAAAAATTTCAAAAGCACCTTAAAATTACTTAGAAATCTAATTCCCATTTTCAGAATTGACTTAGGCGGTTACATCCTGACTCTAGTCAAAAGTCAATGGGATGATAACTCCTAAATCACTCTAATACATCCAGAAATGTAACCCACTTCTCTATGTAACACAACACCAAGCACCTCCGTAGTCCTGTTTGCCCTTCAGTGGGCATCCCAGGCTTCTGCTTTTTCATCCCTGATTTCAGTCCACATTTACCATATGTTGTGCCTTCATTTTCATTAAACATTTTGAAAGATGGAGGTTTCAAACAGTGAGCTACTCATTCATTCATCTTTCCACACAGAAACCTAGCATCAGTAAAGCACCAATTTCAGACATCATTTTTAACTAATGAGGAAGCAATATTTTTCTCGACATTGACAGCAAAAATCCATCCACCCATTTGTATGTTTTACAAGATGATACAGCATGTACTACTGTCACATCTCAGATTAAGCATATATTTTGGTCTTCTTCCAGTTACATGCCTTTTTCTTAAATTAATGGGCAATCATAGGATGGACAAAGTTTCATTTGAGTCCTAAGGAAATAAAGCAATAGTTGAACTATCTGGATGGTACTGCTCTTCTATTGACCAGATTACAATAAAGTCCCTTTTTTTCCTTGGGGCATTGGAAATATCTTTTTATTGCTCCATCTCTGTCCCCTTCCACCCTGTGTCTGTCTTGTCCATCGTATCTGCAACATTATGTGGGGAGCACTTCTATCACAAATGTCTGATTCCACTATGGTACAAGCTATAAAAAATAAACTAAGGAATACGCATATCTAGATTACACCTATTCAGAGGTGTATACAGACATAATACCTTGCTCTCTGGTACAAAAAAGATGAACTTGCCAGTACTAGTGAATGACCAGCTAGAAAAAGAAATTAAGATAAGGCAGGGAGGTGGTGAACAAAAGCAAAAATCACATTCAGATCTGAAGGAAAATGATATTCACAGTAAGTCAGCAGTCACCCTGGCTTTCAGCTCTTTTTATGATTTCTCTTCCCCGCCCCCACTCACCTCCCACTTTTTTTATTGCTTACTTTTTAGTTCTTTTGCCCAAGACTCTGTATTTTTCACTCTGTCATCTTCCCTAGACAAAAGCACAGGACTTGGGGAAAAGGATCAGGGAAAGGGAAATTCCTATCCTGACATTTATTTCTTCAGTGACCTTGACAAAGTCACCTAATTTATTGTTTCCCTTACTGTAACAAAATGGGCAGGAATGAAAATGAAGTCTTTTTCTAACAGTCACAACTGCTTTGTGACCCAGCCCTGTCGTCTGAGTCTGCTCTGAAACCCCAGACTAAGTTAGCACAGATTCGAGCTGTAATTGTTATCAGTAATGCCTTGCCTCTCCCCTAGCCCCACTTTCTATGGCGGTCAATACCTGTTCAGCAGCCAGTCATGGTGGGAGAATAGCAATCACCAGAATAAATGCTATGCCCTTTCTCCCAAGCCTGTTGCATCTCAATAAACTTCGCAGTGTCTCCAGCAAAGGGGGAATTCAAAAGGGTGGTCCCAAATCAGGACTCTGAAGGGCTTTGCATTCAGAATAAGACACTATGGGAGTATCATGATGACAGCTGCACTTACATCACTGAAAATAATTATTCTGATCCATGAACACAAGCTAAGCCGTAAGAATGGTCTTGTAAGCAAGGTCTGTTTTAATAGAAACATAAGTATTATGCATTACAGTCTATTATAAATTGGTTGTAATTTTCTCCTGACACTCTGTGAATTAAACTAGTTAGGATACAAAAAAAAAATAACAAATGCCACAAAGCAGAAAGCAAGCTCAGTGTCTGAAGGTTAATGATTGCTCATGAAAGCTACAGAAATAAATTATCTGCCTAGGGACACTGTCACATGATCGGCACAAAAGCTGCAACAGCCGAAAATGTTTATGTAGAGAAAAAAACACTGTCAGCATCACAGCGCCCTTCCCCCACCGGCAGAGCGGAGTCCCGAGCCAAACAGCTGCTCCTGACTGCTTACATTAAACTAATTTGTGCTGCAACATTGCAGCTGCTTAATTTTTAGACTGAACTTTATCACCAAGAAGTGTTACAATAACAAGTGATCCAGCCCCATCTCTGAAGAAATAGCAAGTTCCTCAACAACAAAGGCAGCTTAAGGTGCCGAAATTCAAGAAAGAAGTAAGAAGACAATGACCAAAATGCCCCAGTATTTTAAATCTTAATTACCTACTCTTGCTTTTACTGGGAAAGGGGTTAAAAGACGAGTTTGTGTCTAAATTAATTGGGGGAGTCATACTGGGGAAGTCAGACTATGCCCCTAAGTGGACAGGGGTTGTCCCACCCCAACATCGGGGGCCAGTGACTGAGATTCATGGCATAGGCTTATGGAGCAGCAAGGTGGAAACAAGGTGAGGTGCTGGGGCTTCAGAGGGTCACCCACCCAGGAGCTGGCCTCCCCTAAACCTGGTGTTGTGAGATTGCACTGCAGAGCCCCATCACTTGCACCCCCTTCCCTGCAGCCTTGCCTCTTCTCTTCTCCACGCTCCCACTGGTTTGGGGTTTGGTGTCCTGGAGCACTTCTTGCCCATCTTTTCAGCCACAGATTCACTGGTGTCTCCTTAAAACACTTATCACGCTCAATATGTAAAAAGAAGAAGTTTGAAAAAAAAAGGGGAAAAAACTCTAGCTCATTCATATCCCAACAGCTTGAAAGCCCTGACCTCCCCCTCACCCCTCCTGCTGCCTTCCCCCACCCCAATCTGAAAAAAATGCGTCCTAAGGCACTGGCACCGGAGGAAGTGTTTACAGAGAGTGGTGCGCCTTGGGTAACGCAAGTGCTGCTCTTACAAAATGTCACATGTTGTTCCTCCCCTTTTCCTCTGAATTATTTTCCTCTGTTAACATGCAGGGCTTCGTCTTTTGCTGAAACAGACACTGACCTGAACTGGTGGTGATTCCTGCCAAATATACAGGCACTGTTTTGCTACATGTTGGAATTCGGCAAAGTCCATGTGTCAGGCATTTGCTTGCGCTCAGGAAACGCCAGTGCTCAGACCAAAGGCCTCCCCGCCCCCTCCCACCCCCAGTGCTTGGAATGCACAGAAACTTTTCAGTTTTTAATTAGTTTTAATATGATCAATTTTTTTAGCTGCATATCTTGTTACATCCAGTATGCTTGTTAAAAATAAAGAAAAATTTAAAAAAAAAAAAAAAAGGAAAAGGACCATTTAAATGTACTGGTCTTAGCTATTAAGAAAAACAAATGGAGATGAGGAAAAGAAAACCCACAACCCACCGAGAGAGCAATTATACAGTTAAACAAAAAGCTGTAGTTGCTCGCAGTGGTAACCAGCTTGCAGATAGACTGTTTGCCTGTGTTCCTCTCTGCGCCTGGGGAGGAAGAGAGACACAGGGAATTGGTAATGCAAAAAGAGGGGTGCTGCAACAGTACACCCCACCTTTCCCAGCCTTCCAAAGACCAGCTAGAAGGAGGAGATGCTGAATGAAATGATGGGTCCTTTCTGTTCAATTTAAAAGCATAAAATGAATGCAGAATCCCTTGGGGGAAGGGATTTTGGTTTTTATCAAAATAACATTAGTCAGACTTTTACCCAACAGCAGGAGCTGATGGTATCTGGAGTGCGTTCTATTTCACCCTAAATGTGTAAGAATAGGGGTGACTGGATGAACAGGCCCCAGGGCTTCTGACTGCTATTCATGGAGAGAAGCTGCAAATGGAAAAAATATTTTAAGAAGAAAAAATTGGGGTAAAGAAAAGAATAGAAAAGTCCCTTACACCCTTACCAGATCTTCCTCTCAAGTTTGGCCTTTAAACCTTTAAAACTTTACGGATATCTTAAAAGAACACCTCTGAAAGAAAAATGTGAGGAATAAGAACTGGCTACAAAAACTGGAACTCATCTGTACAACGCAGAAAAGCTGTGTGAGGGAATAATTACAAGTGAGGTAAAGAAAAAAGAAGGAAAGACTTTTAAGGAGTGTTTGGATCAGGAGTTTTAGGGAAATCAGGTGTATTGGAAAAGGAGGTCCAGAGGATCTGTGGCAGAATGCAGAAGTACAAGAAAACAAAAGGAGGAATCAAAAGGAAGCAGCAACACACTGAAAGGAAGATAGGTAGAGGTTTACTTATCAAATAGTACTCTCTTAAGTGAAGGAGCTTAAATATGCAATGGGACTAAAGGCAAATATGGGGTTTCAAGGATAGCTTGCAAAAAACTTGAATTTTCTCTCTGAAATTTCTGAGTCAAGAATATCTTTCCAGATTACAAAAACAACCAACCAAACAAACAAAAAATCCAAACACCCCACGTAAATCTGTTAAAAGTGGTCCTATTTATAAAGCTCACAGTGAGCACAGCCTCCTTGTGCAGTGACAGCAGGGTGGGGAAAGGCATTACCCCAGGCAAAGGCAAGCGGTTCACCTCCTCCAGCCAGGTGGGCCCATGGGGTAACTCTGCACTCTCTTGCCCACGTCCATGCCAGGTGCCTCAGCCAGAGCACTGTTCCAGTGAAAATGCTGGTGTGCTCCTGCCACCCTAATTCTCTCCTAATACCTGAAAACATTCCCAGCCAAATCCAGGCGAAACTAAGCAAGTGTCTACAAAAATATTTGGCTTCACTGAATCAACATTTTCCAATATTCTTCAGGAAAATCCCAGTTCAGCATAATATTCATGAGAACAACGATTACTCAGTCAGGTCTACAGAGCCTGAGCACACATACACATTTGTGTGATTCACTTATGATTATCCTGACTGACCTCTAATTCATTCCTGTACCCTTCTTCCTCCAAATGCATTTGCACACTGACAAACCATTTTCTTTTTAAATCAATCGGCCAGGAGAAATGTTTCCTCCATCTGCAGAAATTCCTACACTCACCATCCAATAAATTTACCTAGCGTCTTTGTAGAGTGACCTGGCAAAATAGCACATTCGGTAAATGCCACATGAGAAATTAACTGTGTAAATAAAATACCTTTATCAAGGATCTTTGACCTCTGAACATTGATCCTGCTCTCTGGGACTTATTTTAATATTTTAGGGTAATAAGAAATTCCAAAAATCTTTGATTTTCTGCTTCCACAAATTCCTTCTAAGGACAAAGGCAGACAATATACATATATATATATATCTATACCAGAGAAATTGTGTATTAATAAAAATCATAACTTAGAGCCTGAAATTTTTCCAGCCTTGTAAAGTAGTAAAGGTAACTGAAAGGAGAAACCCTTTCTTTCCCAAGACGTCCTTGTGATTTAATTTAGCTCTTAAAACTTCTTGAAATATCAAATTTCAAACTCACAATATTTTAAAGTTATTTTTTATGGCTCCCTCAAAGGCTTTGGATAGATATACAAGTGGAAAGTACCAGAGTTTACAAGAATAAAGTAATTTTTTTTCCAATTTTTTTAATAGAACTGCTTTGAAAATATTTTTTCTGTTGGCACAATACATGCATCATATTTCATGTACAAAGTGCAAAGTTATAGGGTACTGTTCATGCCAGCAAGAGATGACCCACTGTATTTTAATCATTAATAATGTGGCTGTCCCAAATTCACACTGAAAAAAACACCTATCATGATATAGCGTATTCTCTTTATGTGTGTATACAAAAAAATATACAACTGTACTCTTCACTGTCTAAAACTGATAATTATTTTTCCATTTAGATCCTGACAAAGTGTATCACATTTATTTTCATTTCTAGCAAGAATATATGGCTTCTTTTTCTAATCATAATGTAAGCTGAAGCAGTTAATAAGGTAAGCATTAATTTCTATTTCAGAGCATTAATGCTCATAGTTACAATACTCACATGTATTGTTATCACAACACTTTACTGGCATGTTTTATTTTAAAGACAAAATAAGAACTAATGTATATGAAGCACTTACACTGTAAACCTCTTGTTTTATACAGCACTGAATTTCAGCAATAAATTTTGTGTTCAAGGTACTTCAAAATGTTTAGGGATAAGGAGGTATTAAGATTTTGACCAGCTCTTGGCTTTTGTTCTTTCTCTCTTGAAAGAAAAAAGTATTAAGGTATAAAACTCTCAAAAACTAACCCTTTAAGTTAGATGAAGCCTTTCATCCACAACTGTCTCTCTAGCAGAAGCAGGTTTGCTTAATAGTCATAAATATTTCCTGGGTCATTTCTGCAACATACAACTTTAAAGGGAGGATGGCTCACATTCCTTGTTCCATCACTACCTCCCTACCAATGGCAGGTCCATTCCCTGAGGCAGATCATATGGGACAATTGGAGGTCTAGCCAAACCATTCCCATTGCAGTAAAGATGCTTAGGTCCAGATTCTTCCCTCTGCATTTCTGCACTTCATCTAAGCTTATTTTCAGAAGCTCCAAAATTACTCAGCTCTTGTATCTGTCGTCTATAGTCAATGGAGAAAGACAAATTGCTTCAATGTGCAACCCAGCCCACATAAACCAGAATTAAAATCCTTTTAGATTTGCCCATATCTCTCCCTTGACTGCAGAGAGAATCCAAAAAAAACTAAGCTCTGGTCTTGGGCAACTTAGTTAAGCACCTGATTTTACATAGGTCTAATCTCTGCCTTTAAAAAATTTTATTGGAAAGAAACCTCTGATGAAAAATGGAAATTAACTTTTATGAAAATGTTATTATGATTTTGGTCCTGCTATCCAGATCAGCTCTGATTAAAACAAAAAAATCTTTATCTTTAGTCAGAAGCTTTGAGCTTTCAGTAACAGGATGTCATAGGACTTCCTTAAGAACCCACTTCAATAAATCAAGCAGCCATTATAAGCTGTGTTTTGAGAACTCAAGATATTGCTTGTTGGAGGAACATTTCCATGGACCACTCAGAAGGTAAAAAGGTGTTGCAAGGTGAAGATCTGAAATAAATAGGCCTGTTTGCCTTATCAGCAGGAAAAACAAATGAGGGGACACGTGCTGCAGCTTTTCTGACTAGCCAGAACTAGGCAAGGTGTCTAACAAGCACCGTCCACCAAGGACTATAATTTCTCCCTTCACCAAGCACCTTATTTTATGCATATGTTGGAGTTGAGGGATTTCTACATTGATTCTTTAATAGCCCTGCAGAAAGTGCACTGAAGTATAGCACCCAACAATGTCCTCCGAGACCATGCAAGAAGGAAGAAAAAGCACCTCAGGACAACCATTTTCGCCTTTGCTTTGTGCTAGGGTGGTTCAGCTGGGTGAACCATGTAAAGCTACGCCTGAAAAATCTCTGTTGAACACGCCATTTACCCATACTCTATCAATAACCTCCAGCTGCAAAACTGAAAATGTGACATGCTTGGACAGCTGGCAAGATTGTCAGAGTTGTGCCATCAATTCTGGAGCAACACGAGCCCCACATCATTACCTCTGCAGTTGACAAAATACCTCTTTCTAGCAGTCCTTCATGGAGCATTATTAACTGCCCAAGTAATGCAGTGAATCAGCAGCAGCTTTCAGTAGTTAGAAAAGATAAAGGTCCAAACTGATGGTGCCCCCCAAATGGTCCCAATAAGCCCAGAAACCTCAGAGACAGGAAATGACCAAAACTGAAGGAGTGATGATACTGGATGTGATTTCTGAGATAGTTATATGTTAATTCCCCTTGCCATTCTGAATGTAGTAATTGAAAATTACTAATTGCAGAGATGAACTGTCAGATATTTTCAAAGGGTTTTTTCATCACAGAAGACCGTAGTTTCTATAGAAAAACAACCTTAGACACATGAAAATTTCTTTGCTGAAGGGGACTTCTGATTCAAAAGGCAGGGGAAGATTCAAATTGGGGAAGGGGGATGTTCTAAGAAAGTCAAAGATTATTTCTCATATACGTGAGATTTTAATCCCCTAAAATGTAATTTTAGAACAATTTCAAGACAGAAAACCTATTAAACCCCCCCTCCCCCCCTTTTATATTTCTTAAATAAATGTCTACAGTTTTGGGGCATAATAAGGACATGGAGCATAAACAACGAAGTGAATAAGAAAAACAAGAGATCTCTCTCCTTGTCTAAAAATCCAGCAAATCACAATGAATCTTTAAAACAAAGAGTGCAAAAAGAGGAAATTAACTTCAGAACAGTCTCACACTGAATCTAATCACTGTTGCAACTAGCTGTTAAGAAGAAAGGGATCATTAATTGCTTTTTATAATTTTTTCTGCTAACATTTTAACCAAAAGCTGATGCTGATGCTCAAAATATTTCTGAGAACAATCTCTAAAAAAATAAATGTTAAACCTTGAAAGGATCCCTTTTTATTCTTTATAATTTAAATTAGAAAGCACCTATATGTCCTAGGACTGTGATAAGACAAATCATATATTTAATTTTATAAGTGTGTGAAGACTGGAGTGGGTTAGAAGCTACCTGGCAGAATGACCTTTTTTTTCAGAAAAGTTGACTCATCAAAACTAAAGTTAAGCAACATCAGTTTGGCTACAAAGAAAAGGAAATGTTGGCAACTCTCCAACTCAAAGAACTTATAGCAAAAAAATGCTTGAAGATCTGATTCCATGTTTTGTTTTATTGTTATAAAACTGGTTTTTAGAGTTTTTAATTAGCATATATTACACAAAGTTCTTAAAATCAAAACTGTACTGTCAGAACTTCCCTGCTATTGATTTTGGCAAAAGCTCATTTACATCCAGGTCTGTCTAGTTCAATGTAATGTAGGCACATAACTTAAAAAGAGAATTTCAAAAAGAGGACAGTGCCTTTGGAAGACATAATTTGCAAAAACAAAACAAAATGAACAGATCTGACCACAGACAATATGACAACCTCAGTAGAATTTAGAGATGAGAAAGTGCTTTTCAACCTAGAAAAATTCACCTGAGTCTGAAGTCCCATTTTTCAGCTCTGTCCAATCCCTCACTTCCAGTCCCATTCTTCACCTGTCTTGCTCACACCTCCCCTAAATATGTATCCTGAGGAATGAGTCTGCACACAAGATGTTACTGCTGAGCAACTGGTATCTAGGAACAGGGAATGGGTCTATCTATGGGGACTTGGAGCCTACATGTGCCTCATGCCAGCCTTGATTATAAAATTATGTCAAGCTCTCTCAGAAGCAGGAGTACTGGCTATGGAAATGTATTTTAATATGTCAGGCTAGACACTAAGAAGAGCAGAAATAAAAAAAAAAAACCACCTAGATTTGCATTAAGTATGCTTTGAAAAAATTAGTGGTTTGCTTCACTCATTTTCTATAATTTCACAACTTTCTAAACAAAGTATGAAATATATTCCAGATAAATTTGGATTAAATTCTTTTTCCTTTGGGTCAGAATTGCTCATAAGCAGCACCTTCATCTAAGAGTAAATTGCTGATATTGTGACACAACTTAGAAGAAAATATCCTGTTTTGCAAGGTTAGTAGAAGCTGGCCTTCACCATGAATTGCCGCCATCACTAATGAAAGTGGCTAGCTGGATGGCTAAGGAGACCTCTCATCAGGGAATGTTAATGGAGAGGAATCAACCTTATATGCAGTAAGTGAACAATCAGGTAATGGAGTCAAGGAACCATATAGGCAAGGTGGAAAATAAATGCCAGGGACTTGAGAAATCTAATCAATGCCTGATTAAGCTAATTGAAGCCTGGCCACTGAAAATTAATGATTCAGAAAATTGCTCCCAGAACAGAAAAAAGCAAAGATTGCTGGATCTCACATAAGAGACAGAAGGTTCAAATGTGAAAGCAGTTATCAGGAGATTAATACACGGTACCCAGGGTACGTAAAAGTTTGCTATCTCACCTTTTGCCACATTAAGTGTATTGCTTCCCTGCTGCTTCTCCCAGCCCAGGCACCCACCAAGGCTCTGAAGTCCACTGGTTTGATTTTTTTAACAGTAAGAATAAAGGGAACACTACAGCTGAAAAGATCCATACTGTTCTAATTACTCCAGAATGTCTTCCTTTCCAACTTCAGTGAAAACAAAGGGCTTGTGTTCAAACTGAAAAACATAAAGTAGTGATGCTAAAAATAACTATGGCATGAAATGCAAAAGACACTTTATCACATGCTTAGGTACAATTGCTCTAATCCTAATCACCAGTGTTTTCAACTAAAAGTTCCTTTAGAAACCCTTATTGATCTAGTGGGCTTTTTTTTTGTTTCTATCATCTGTGTATTCCTGGATATCCGTGGATAACTGCTGGGATCTGTAAGAGGTCATTAATTTTTTTTTTTTTTTTTTTAAGGTGGGCCTAATATCAGAACACCTGCACTTACTACACAAAAGCCTTCACCTCCACGAGAAATTTCCCAAGGTACTGGGTTTTGAAACCATTAAATTGTAAAAATACTTACAATTGTACCTTTCAATATTTAGTGCTTTCTTAGGCCAAGAGATTCCAAACCAAATTCTTGTGGTTTCCATGGAGTTCTGCTAAACCATGAAAACTAGGTTGTGAACTGTCCATAGGAGCACATCAAACAGTACTGTAATTTCTCCATTAAAAATCTGATGAGAAAAAAGTGCATGTCTTTTCTAGTACTCATTTAATTCTTGAATTTTTTCAGAATTTTTCTGATTCTATCATCTGTACCTCATTACTCATTTGAGATGCTGTCTTCATTGCAATGACATTTTTAAAAGCCATCCATGACAAAACCGAAGGTGTGACAACATTCCTGTGGCATAAAATGAATTAGGGATCACCACTTTTAAACTAACACATATTTTATCCTTCCATTGTGGCAATTTTGCTGCCAGCTTTGCTCCTTAAGTTTGTTGACATTTCTTCAACCTTAATTAAATTAATTTGAAGCATATTTATAATTTAATACATCATTGGTCTTCCATTTTCCAAATCATTAATAAATAGACCAACTTCCACCTGTAAGTTGGAACCGGAGATACTCCAAAGGTTATTTTTTTCCCTGAGGAAAATGAACTCCTTTTTTCTTACTCTTTTTCTGCTTTGTACTCTTTTATCCACAGAGGATGTTACTTTCTCAGAGTATTACTCTGCTCAGAATATCAAAGATACTAAAGTGTTACTATGCCTAACTCAGACATGCCCTGATGCCTAATGGCATACTTGCATGCAATTAATATGCAGCTAAAGAGATTCCCAAAGCTGGCTGAATGTGACACTGCTAAGCAGTGAAACAGAGGAAATGGGTGGGGTTTAGGCATCAATTCAGCTGAAGCAGGCATTCTGCCAGGCACTGTAAATCCTATCAGAACAAAGGGAACAAAAAATTCGCTCCTTGGGATCTCAGAAATCCACCAATTTTAACAGTTATTTTTGAATACAGAGAATATAAGATCAAATCGATCTTCTGCACTGATGCACAAGGAATACTTGAATCTCAGACTTCTATCTCCTCTCACCACCTTTCTAGGGAAATTACATCCTTTTGTTTCCTTAGCTGACACTTCAAGAAGTATCAGTGATTATGTACAGAAATATACTTTATCAATTGTTTTTCATTCACCTACTGTATTATTTATACATTTAAGGAACTAGTGAGGTGCAATAATCCCTTACAAAATTTGTGCCATTTTTTCCCTACCATATCATCAAACTCAGCGTTTCTCAGATTTTTTTATAACTTCTGTATTTTTAATCATCCTATCAGCTAAGTTGCCAAGAACTGAAGTAAGTCTTACTGCTCTGTAATTCTCAGGTTATTATGCAGGCTTTTTATAAATATAATATTTGCTATCTTCCAATATAATTGCTGACTTAAATAAGATAATGCGTATTTCAGTTAGCAGCTATTTTACTCTTAAATTCATTAACATGTCTGCTTATGCTCCATCCAGCTTGATGCTATCCTTAACCCATTGCTTTGCTGGCTTTGGACTCTTCAGCAATTTAGACTTTCACCTTCCCAGCTGGGTAGCAAGAACTTCCAAGTCTGCATTAAATTAAAGATGAAATTCCTTGACTTGATAGTTTTCAAAACCCCATCTCTTGAAAGGAACTCTTTCCTTCAGGATCTGCCCTGTCTTAATCTGTCAGCTACCAGTGCTGTCCTGTTTGGGTCAATGTTTGTTTTGGAAATAGAACTCACATATGGAAATAGAACTCACACATAAAAATTGTGTGGGCAATCTTCCTCACTTGCAGCAAGTTCTGCCATGTCCCTAACATCCTTTGAACAGAGATTACTGTAGTGACTCTACACTGAAAACAAAACAGGAGAGAGAACTGCCTCCACAGTGGGCAAAGTACTGTACTCTGCAGAAGCAGAGCTCAAAAGTTGTTGGAGTAGCTTTGGAAAGGCTCTCCCCTCTGTTGCATCTGTCTGGTTGCATTCATTTCTTCTAACTTAGTGCTCTGAATCAGAATACTTTCTTAATTACCAGTGTCTCAAATTTCTCTTATTTATCTGTCTGACCTTTACTGTTGATTTAGGAGGACACCAGGTCAAAAGCCAACTAAACACACCGTTCCAAAATAATTAAGGAAAGTACTGTATGCTGAGCTGCTATCAACTCCTTTCTCCAGACGGTGCAATCCTCTTTTGCCTTCTGCCAAGTGCTATTGCACAAGAAACCCTTTTCAGAAAATACCGGTCATTTTAAGTAAATCAAATAGCTCACTTTGTAACATTCCTATGAAAAACTATCAGCTTTACTTCCTACGTATGGGAGTCTTCCCTAGCTGCTGCAAGACTACTGAATTTTACCATGGAAGTCCCTCTTCTAGATCAAGTCCTACATCAGCCACCCCTTAATAAAGACAAGCATTGTTCCACAATGCCATCACAAGCTTTATTACAAAAGGACCAAAGGAATCTCACCCTGTTACTACTATACTACACATTTATTTCACAAAATCTTCAGTCTTAAATGTTCCTGAAATTATCTCAGCATCAAGAATCAAGTTCTTAAGTGTTCACAAACAGAAAGCTTAAAAGGGCAGCAAACATGATTGAAATAAAATTTCCTGTTGAATTCAAATGAGTGCATGTATTTGGTCATGGGTTTGGGGTTTTTTACACAATTCAGTCAACTTAAGTCAGATTTATCATTGATTTAGCAATCTACAGAAGTGTGCATATCATGCAGGTACTTACTGAGTACAGCACAGTAAGATGTTTAGGAATTTTAAAAGAAAACTTTAAAAACTGGAAAAGCACATACCATATAAAAAAAAAAGCTGAGATAATTATTTCTGTTCACTACAATCAAAAATCAAACTGTATTAGAATTAGATAGCGAATACATACATAAATTCTATGTCATATAACAGAAGGAAGCATTTGTTTCATTTCAATTAATTTCTTGTAGTCTTTATCCACAGCTACACTAAGTGAAGTGGACAAGAGTAAGTTGCAGCTGGAGATCAGGTGTTAAAAGACAAACTCACTGAAAAGCATAAATTTATTATATATCTGCACTTCTATTCCACGCAACAATTGCAAAATGCCACTCAGGAAATGCCATCTCTGAGCTGACTGATAAGATCATTTCGTTATCTTTTTTTTAGCTCTTGTTATTCCTCCTTGCCATACCAGTCACAAAAAATAGGCCAAGAGGGGGTGGGGATAAGAAACATTTAATAAATCTACTAAAAAAAGGCAAGTGTGTGTGTGTATATATATATACATGCTTTAAAAATATACATCTGACTAATTTTTTTACCTATTTTTTGCTGATGTGAAAAAACAATATTCATATTTATCTGTAAACAAGTGAATAGTTAAAATTAGTCAGCTTTGCAAGCAGCCTACATAATGCTTCTGATAAGAGTTTCAGGAATCTACTGGTACCTACAGAGGAACTGAAATATAAATATAAAATAATTACTAAGAATGTATTCCACCTGAGCCAGTAAATGATAACTTTCCAACCTGAATTCATCTTCTCACAACAAAGAAAAGACTCTCTGATTCTCTTAACAATTTCATGGTGTATCCCAATGTTACCACAAGCCTTGAGAGATAAGGATTTTCCTCTGTTAAGAAAATCAAGTTATTAAATTGGTCAAAGATGACTCTACCAGAAATGTATTCAAATCTTCTTTATTAATTACCATAGGAATTTAGTTTGAGAGTCAGATATAAAATTTTACTCAGCTTTCACAGATAAAATATATTATGTACAAAAATTCCCAGGATTTTAATTTAGTAAAACCCCAACAGTACTTAACTGAGCAAGTTATTCTCAGAACAGAGAGGAGCTCTGCAGGACTGATTCATTCTTTTACAGTGCATTAGTTTAATCACCTAGGAGATTTCTAACAGACGATGAAATCTAAACAGGAGCAGGAACTTCAGTTATCTTTGGATGAACATATTTAGTTTCACATTCTATCCTAGCACCAACCAAAACAAAACAATTTAAATACACTTCAGTTTCATCCACACAATTTGTTTGACTTTTGCTGGATTTAAAAAGGCAGAGCCAGATATTGTATGTTAATGCTGCAGTTAAGTTCAGGTTCTCCTGTTAATAACTCCCTTGAAATAGAAGCCAATGGGATTTTTTTCTTTTACTATTTTTTGACATAGAGTAATTGTAATAACACAGTAAAATTTGTTTAGGATAGACAAGTGAGTCAAACTAATGATTACAACAAATTATAGAGCAGCCTTCTGTTATACCCTATACCCTTTCTAAAATAATGTGTTGTATTACACAGTCTCCCAATTATCAAGCAATATTCCAGAGAGACTCTCAAGATATAGTGACATATTGTTAACAGCTCAAACAGAAGTGAACTCTAGTGAGCAGTCAAAATCAACAAACAAAAGGATAAAATCCTATTTTCCCTGTACAAAGAATACTCTTTACTGGTAAGAAGATACTGTATCAGGCCCAAACTGTATAAAAATAAAAACAGCTGATAAGAAAATAAGATATGATAACCCAAGTTAATAAAGGGCATTAAAAAAGAATGAATGTTCAATGCTACGTTGTTTATTCCCATTGTTTCAACATCTCTAGGAGACACAAATGTATTTTGTTCTACAAAAATCCCATATTTTAATAGACCATGCCAATGTTTGTATAAAAAATTACTCTTCTAGGTTCATGTTTTTCATTCCCTTATTTTTTTAATCATTTGTGTTTCTGCTTTGTAATAGTAGAATTGTTCATAACCAAAGATCTGAGTCATTAAAAAAATATAACATGCACTATCTAATTTTAAGACCAGTGTGTAGAAATATGTAACTGAGTGCTAGCATACAGGAGCATACCAAGGGGAGCTGACATGCAACCAAATTCAACTTACAAAAAAGTTTTGTGGTTTAAAGTTCAGAAAATTCTTGACCCATAGTGGCAGCATGTGGCAGTAAATCTGTATTTCCTACACCTTCCTCCCCATTCTACATGATGCTGATTGTGTCGGGAGAGACACAGTCAAGCGTCCTCCCACCTACTCATCAGATGGCTGTGCCATCAAGGGATCATGGTTTTCACTGGAGAGAGGATCTTCCCTGCACACATGGGAGGTGAGGAAAATGCTTTCCCATCTGGTTGCATGAAGTCACTTGCAAAGAAGGTCTGAATCCAGAGAAAGTAGAAATTAGGCTAACATGTGGAAGACAGACAGGTATTTTTTTGCCTTAATTCCCAGGTCCAGTATATTTTCATTTATCATTCTCTACAGCTTCGTAAATTTGAATCCAATATTGCTTTTCATTGTTGACAAGGAAAGCTTTGCCATCAACTCATTACACAAATCAGCTAGCAACTGTTAGTTATAAGGTTAGATGAGTTCTTTCCCCTCATAAAATCAAATGATCTATGCATGCAAAATACAGACAGGTCTCACCTAGTTTATCTTCTTGGTCTCTGTGCATTTAAACAACAGCTTCACATGGAAAAGTCTGAATTAAGGACACAACAGTAGCAACTAATATAGTAAAGAATCAATACAATATTTATTAAAGTGATCTGTGAGAAAAACAAGAAAGTTGTTAACCTGTTTCAGTATATACAGTTTTCAGAAATGTCCTCCAAGGTAACTGAAAAATAAAATGTTTGGTGTGGAGTGGGTTCAAAATGGAACCTTCACATAGGGATAAGAACACCCTGTAAAAAGAATATACTGCCACACATAATGTTACAGACACACTTCTAGTAAATAAACCTCCATCTGGAGCTCCACGTTTAGGAACTGGATACTGAACTTTGGAAGAATAAATTGCATTTACTTTTAAATATTTTCATAGAAAATTTTCACACTGATATAAGAATTATGTAAACAGCTGCTAAAATAAATCACCAGTATTTAGGCTGCAAGCTGTGTGGAGTACACACTGTCTTTAACTTTATGGTTGAGAGCACCCTGTGCTGTTTACCCTGTCACAGGGCCCATCTTGTTACCTGTTTCACTGCAGCACTCAGTGGAAATGGGGATATCAGTGCACAGGTCCTTAAAATGCTTACATATATTTTAAGATACTACACCTGCCAGAAGACCTTGCACAATAATTAAGCATAGCGAAGTCCAAGAGAAATTCAGATCCCCATTGTACAGTCAGAGAAACAATGCTCCAGAGGCTAGTTAAATAATTAAGTCAAGAGTTCCTCGACCTGTGTCACAAAACCATTTATCCAACCATAAATCCAGATAAGCTTTTGTATTGTGATTCTTGGTACAAATTGTGACAGGGAACAGAAGATACACTACTTCAGTGCATCTGTGTACAATTTCTCTTTTCACTGAAATTCATATTCAAAGATTACCACCAGGAAATGAATTCTGGGGCTGACCAGAGTTAGATTCACAAAATACCTGCTTGACTTTTTAGGGTTTTTTTAGGTTTTTTTTAGGTTTCCAAGCCCAAAGTTTAAAGCACCGTTTGAACATTCAACAGCCCCTTAAAACACCCCCTTCTTCCACTGCTGAAGTCAATAGGGTGCTATTGAGTAGAAGCACAACCATCTAAATAGTGACCAACCGTGCATTACTTGGTCATAAAAGACTTGACAAAAGCACTCCACCTCTCTCTCAGGAGTCCACATCAGTAAACAGAAGGACATGAAAGAACCGTTCTGTATTCTCCTCTCCTTAATAGACGTGGCAGTCCTTTCTATTTCATGGGTTACATTCAGCCATGACATGACCATCATCATTTCCGAACAAGGAGATCACATCTCCACCCTTCTTGATGGGGTTTCTTCATTTTGTGAAATCTATGTAACTATTTCTGAGTAGAAACTGGAATGCCACATGTCCCATCCCCCCAGGTGAAGAAAATCCATTACTGTCCTCCCAATCTATTACTGAGAGTGTTTGGGCTCTCACTTCAAGCATGCCACTGAGGATGAATGAAATGTGACAGTCACTGAGGGATTTATTTTAACAGCCCCATTTACATCCAAGTTCCATGTCAGACTCTAAGGAATGACTTAAAGAACTGAAATGAAGGTCAGGGCAGAGAGCAGCCTACAGAGAACCAATATGATATATCAAGCATGGGGACTTGGATGGAATTCACCCTATCCAAAAATGACCCATAGTCTTTCTGTACCACTCAGGCACTTAGAAGGCTTGCCTGTATCACATGAGGAGCCCTCAGTAGCAGGTATCTCCACAGAGAGGTGTATTGCATTGCACAGATGTGTCAACTCAGGTCCCAAGACAGCGCAATCAAATTAATGTAGAACGTGGATCTAGTTAATAAGTCCTGCCCTTCAGCAGGCAAATATAATATCATATTAGCAGTGTTACACTGTGAGCATAAGACATTAATAGGGTTATACAATCTGGCAATCTCCACATTGCTTCCCATTCTGAAGTACACATGTGCTAAATCTTACCTGGCATACTTTTTTTTTTTTTTTTTTTGATACCCCTGACACTCCAGGAAGCATTCCCATCCCAGTGCCCACAGAACACTTTAAGAGCAAACACACTTTATTTTAAAGCCTTGGGACCTGACTTCAGGAAATTGTCTCAATCCAAATACACTTTGCTGAGTGTAAATTCAAAGCTTGGAGCAAGGCCCATCGGGTAATGAACCTCAGAGGCTATTAATCCACAACCTACAATTTGTAAATGTGCAGGATACTGACTCAGTAGAAAAAAATAATTTTAAACATCTGTGGTATTCTTTCAATTCCAGATTAATTACACTGCTCAGATTGTAATGTTAGCCAGAAATTTCAAGTCTCTCCACTGCTATGTAGAGAATGCTGTAGTTTCCTTTGTGTTTATCACTGCTCTGCTACAGCAGGAAGCTTCTTGCCCAATGCAAGCTTATGTTCAGTTCTGTGTCCTACATTTATTCCACAGCTCACCTTGCCTGCCTTTTCTTTCTCTCTTTGTCTGAAGTCCTTCTGAAACTCTTTGTTACACAGCATTAATTATTATTATTACTACTTTTAAGACAAAGGCTGTGTACATACCCCCACATCACTCCATCAAAATGGTGATATAAATTAAAATCCAAACAGGCTGTTTAATCCTTTTGAGAAGCTAATAATTATTTTCAATCAGCAAAGACTATTCTGCCATTCCAAAGAATGATTAATGAGAGCAAATGTGTTTGTAATTTATTAGCAGCAGCTTGGGGTGTGGGGGGAACAACTTAGGAATGGCAGCCATAGCATCAACATCTGATGATGTGAAGGCACTTCTGTTGCATATTATAAAGTCAAACATAAGGCTGCCTCTTTGGTGATTTATACTCTGCACAGTGATACCGAATGCCTGGGTTTTTTTTCATGAATGGCTTTGCAGTTATTTTTTGTAGAACTGTCACGGAAAAAAAAGAAATCGATGAGTATGTACCTCTTCCACAACACTCACTCACCCATCAGTATTCTTCAACATAGGCTTCTCAAAGAACAGGAGTATATCACAATAAAACAGGAGGGAAAAGGCAAACAAGCAGAAGGAAAGCAGAGGATTGACTGAGATAGGAGGAGCATTAAATCCCTCTATCATAGTACCTGATGAAATAGCTTTTTGTCCTGCACACAACATAGTGTCTGAGAACTCTGTAGAGTTGAATATGTAATTTCATCTCCTCAACACCCTTGCAAGAAGAGAATATGTGCATATCAAAATCAGAAAATTGAGGCATGGCAGGGCTGAGAATTTCTTAAATCACATTATGTTATTATCTGTTCACTTAGTTGCCTAAATACTGCTAAAAACTCACTCTTGAGGTTAGACCCCCACAAGAGGACTTTACAATTAAATGGGACTTTATGTGCCTGGACAACCCACCTGACAGCAGCCAGACTCAGCATTCATTGTATCCTGAAAGTACCTTGCTTCTCGAGCATGGAGCTTTCCCTTGGTCTAAACTGCAATGAAACTTAGAAACTAGAAAGGCAATTCCTATGTCTAAATCACCAAACATTGCATTTCCCAAACAAAGTAATACATGCAGTATATATCTACAGGTACAAAAATCCAGCCTGAGATATTGCACACACATTCTACTTGTTGTAGGGGCAAGAAGAGTGTCTGCAAATGCAGAAAATCGTCAAAATTCAAAACAACAGCATTTTTGCATGCAAAAAGATCTCTGTGGGAATATTCAAGTTGATACAAAATCATCTCTGAAAGGATAGCATATTCCTCCCAAACAAGTGATAGGACCAAGCTGGAACTGTCTGAAACCCCTATCTCTTGCCTCCCTCCCAGGAGGGTGTTTCTTTGATAGCTGGGATCAGTAGCAGCACCATCTGCCCCTTCTTTTGAAGTTGTGTCACTGTGCAGAAAAAAAAAAAGCAAAACTGAAAGAACCAGAAGGAAAAATTAAGCACAGCATCACAGCAATTCTTTTCTCCCTTCTAGTAGTCCCAAAATCTTGTTTTCCTTCTTTGTCTTTACCTTTGTGTTAATGTAGAAGGATGAGAAGGAAACCAATCATGACCCATTTTATAAATAAGCAATTATTCCTGACAATTTAGCGCTTGAGGGACCCCATCTGGAGCACTGAGTGTTGTTTGGGGCTCCCTAGGACAGAATGGATACTTACAGACTGAAAAGTCCTATCATGCTGGTGAAGCACATGACCTAGGACAAGAAGTTGAGGAAACTGGACTCATTCAACCCAGATAAAAGGCTTAAGGAGAGTCTTGTTTCTATTTGCAACTTCCTAAAGGGGGTAAAAGAGACAGAGAGAAGATAGAGACGGCTTCTTCTCAGCAGTGCACAGCAAAAGGCCAAGAGGCAATTCTCAAAACTTACATCACAGGAGACTGCAATGACATGCAAAAGAAAAAAAAAAAAAAAAAACAAAAAAAAACCCATAAGAATAGGCAGAAAAAGGAAGAAGTTCACAAAGAGGTCATGAGACTTCCATCCTTGGTAATATTCAGAGTTTTCCTGGACAAGGTCCTGAGCAATTTTACCTGCTTTGAGCAGGGGAGGGTTGACCAGATGACTTCCAAAGATCCCCTCTATCCTAGCCCATTCCATGACTCTCCACAGACTTTCTCACAATGTGATAATTAGGAAGATGCAAGTTTGAACTGATGCAAAAATAAGAAGGATATGGCACACAGGATGACCTTCAGTGCCCAACTTTACATCTGCATTTTGAGGAAGCAATGCCTTAGGCTGATGAGCTGAGTTTTCCAACTTATGCAACAGTTCCTGCACAAAGGAGAAATGAATGAAATACCACAAGGTTTTCTGAGCAATCAGAAAAACTTAAGATAAATAGTTCCAAAGAAATTCCCCGTGCAAACAGCAGTTTCTGTTCAAGGCAGACATAATCCACGTAGACACTGAATGAGGCAGCATTACACGGATAATACTTTCCTAAGGATGAACTAGTCGTGTAGCATTTTGCCTGTATGTTAGACACAGATACACTTCCTTCATCAACTATCAACTGGCATGCGTGGCTTCTTGTTCCACCTCATTCTTACTTAACCGATCTATTTGCAGTGAACAACACAAGCAAAAACCTTAAGGGGGATTTTTGTATGGCAAGCTATGAATCACATTTTTTGGCCCTTCTTTTATAATCACAGGGTACTGGCCACAGCTGGAAGCCGAACACAGTTCTCCTCAGATCAACGGTCTGCTCTGATATGACAAATTCTGTGTTTTCGTTCTGTTCCCTTTGATGTCTCTCTGCTCAAGCCTCATCTTGTTTTCATTCTATACATTGTATTTGGTGAATTAGACTACAAAGTCTTGCAGAAGACATTGGTTTGAACAAGACTTCAAAAAATGGCTTAGTGCATCTGGATACCTCCAGTTGACTGACACTTTAATATAACTGGATTTTTACAAAATGATGGACACCTGCTCTTTGAAAATCAGACTCCTCTTAAGCTGTATGAAGATAAGCACCACAGAAGTGACGCACCTGAAACTAATAGACACTTCTAAAAAATCCTGTGCCTTTACTGTGATTGATAGAGAACAGTGTGCATTTACAGCATCCTTTTAAGAAAGAGCCACATGTCTGGCTCAAGGGTAACAGCATCACCAGTTTCATATGCAACAACCTATCATAGTGCACCACTATGTTAATCTATTCTGAATAAACGAGAATAGTGCTAAATTTTTAATGAACAGTGTTTCCACCTGTCTCAAGATAATGAAAGAATGGAAAGCTGTTCTTAGAACTTTACAGACAGCAAGAGTAATTAGATGGTATCGGCACCTATAACCCTGGACTGATCACACCACCACATTTTGTGCAGAAAGGCAAATTTTTTTTTAATGGCTCTATTCTTTCTAAAAGAAAATTATTCTTTGATGTTATATTACTCAGGGCTGCAGCATGAGGGAAAATAAAGCTCTATTGCACAGATCATTCTGTACTCCCACTGTTCTGTAAGAATACTAGGGTCCTGTGGGCAAAGGAAAAAGACCTACAAAACCAGTACATGGGCTCACACTCACTTCCCACCTAAGAGAAAACCTCAGCCACAAAAGAAAGTGAATGTCCAAAGAATTACCACTTGAAACTCTCCATCTTATAACATGAAGTTCTGGAATGTTTTTCCTACCTCACTGCTGTTACGTTGGCAGGGAGATGACAGGCAATACAGAGGCAAGAGCTTCATGCCCACCTTGGCAAAAGCAGACCATGCTTTAACAAGCCTCTTGTTCTCCCTTATCATTTGAAACACCTTGTGTGCATTATGGATGAAATGGTATCTCTTTGCTAAAAGATAAAGTAGAGCATCCAGCCCGTGACAGGACACTTGTATGCTTCTCTCATCAAGTCAAAATGGTGTCAAATTTCTTTTGTCTGCATTTGAAATGCAGCTTTCTCCCCCTAGAACATTTTCAAGAGCACAGATCATGTAACTCACACTAGATTGTGACACTAGGCTAGTGCAACTTACATTTATGAAGCAGAATGATTGTTCATCGTCCTGCTGCCTAATGAAATCAACTACATGAATAAATCCAATGCTAATTAAGAATACTATTTATCAGAGTATGGATTACAAAAAGACAGTGTTTCCAGTTGACTGAGTTGTGAGAAAAGAACTACCTTGCAGGTCAGCAGGTGGCCTGGGGCTGCTTAACTGATCCTGCAGAGCTGCTGTGGATGCTGAAGTTTGAGGACCTGCTGGCAGCACCAGCACTGCTCATACAACGTGGCTCTCTGGCTGCTGAACAGATCAGACAGAACTCTTCAGATGTGAAATAAAAGCAAAGATCTTACTCTACATACTGAAAATGCTTAACCGGAAATACAGTGCAGTATTTCAATGGTAGAAAAATTAAGTAATGAGGGGACATACTGAATTTGCTTCTATGTACACTCAGAGCAGGTTTGTCCTGGTTGTTAAGAACAAAGAAGGAACACAAACCAGCTTACCAGAGAGGTTAAAATTACATTATTAAAAAAAATCACTATAAAAAGTGGGAAAGTACTGAAAGTGAGGTGAGAGAATGAAATGGAGACTGATTTTAGTGAGTTATGTAGGGCATGTATAAGAAGAATCACTGAGAAAAAATGTGTAAAGGGCATGGCAGCGCAAAATAATATGATGTAGGAATACTGAAAACTGAACTAGCAGAGACCTTGACAGAGGACATAAGAATGTCTGAGGATCTGAAATGGATTTTTACAAAGGCCAGAATTAAATAGATAATGAATATGTCCTAAAATATGGTTTATAAGTGTATTGGAGAATAAGAGATAAAGATGATGGTATAGCATCTGGCATCATCAGGCTCAAACAATGCAGACAAAAATGAATCTAAATCAATAAGAACTTGGAATACTATTGGTCTTAAAGGGTTGACACCTGAAAATATTCAATTATCAAGTAAAGAAGTTAGCACAAATAAGAAAAACATGCTATCACATAAGGTGTTTATCAAAGAATGACTCCTATTTTTGCCTTACCTGTAAAAAAAAAAAAAACAAGAAAGATCAAGGCAACACCGGGAGATGAGTCTTTGGCTGTTATCAACAGACATTAAAATCTTTTTTTCTCTCTCTCTTTTTTTTTTTTTTTTTTTTTGCATTACTATGGTTGTGCAGTGGTTACACACTGATAAAAATCCCTCATGTTTCAGCTGTCAGATTTTAAATATGAAAATCCAAGACAGTCCTAGAGAGGAGTTATGCACGTTTTATTTGATTCAGAATGAACTACTCTGCACATCAATCAACTAATAAATGAGAGATCAGCCAAATTATATACAAGTAATTTCTATATTCAGAAAATCTGCTTTACTGTGATGGCTGCCCTGGGAAAAACTGAATTCAACATGTATTTCATAAGACATTTGACTTTGACCACATAATTCAGGACAACTTGTATTATACAGGACAACTCTCGCAACACTACCTAATGTAGATGTGCTACCTTAGTGAAAAAGCTGGTATTAGTGGAACAGTTTGCTCTGAGGGTTAACTGTCTAGCTCAGTGCAGAACTAGAAGTCCACAGTAAAGATTAAATGCGACTGCAAATACATCCGTTAAAAATTCATTCTGAACAGAGCCTAGATAAAACTGTGGAGTCTTCCACAAAGGCAAAAGTGATAGGCAGGTTTATAAATAAAACAAAGACACATTGTTTTACAAAAAAATACTATGCCAACTTGAAGGGGGGGGGAGGTGGATGGAATCTAGCAGCTACACAAAGAGACTAGTGATGCACATTGCTGTCTTCTTAGAGCTTTTGTCAAACTATATTTTTCTTAAGCTTTAGACAGGACACATTACCTTTGAAACATGCTGAATAGACTGTCATAAAGAATCATGGGGAGTCTAGGTTCTAACAGGTTAGCATGGGTTAAAGTTGGTTGCACATGCTAACATCACACCTCTAAACCTTTGTCTAGACAGAGCATTAGAATAGATAACTTGTTTGTAAGGGTGTAAGTATACAGAATTAGATAACAAACTGTTCCAATATTAGTAAACAAAAAATCAGTGTGCTGACAGTGGATTGAAGAAGACAGAAGTAACAAGTCTGGCTCCTTGGGAATGCCTGTTTAGCTCTCTGTTACTTATTAATAACCTTGAAAGGTGCTGTCTGAATGTGGCTAAAAATATATGGTAACTGGAAATTACAGGAATGCCTCATATACTTAAAGAATATGCCATAGCATTGGAGCACCTGCATTGACAGAGGTAATGCCATCAAGAAATGCATCATAAGGACTTGTGGGAGCTCATCCCCTTCACCTTTAGCTGCTTTGTGCATTCTTGTCCAGTGCTCAGTGGGAAAGCATAGCCAATTTGCCTAAGCATCTGTGGGAGACAATTTATTGAAGTATCTGCAGAAAAGGTAAGGGGATTGCACACTACACAGGAAGAACAGAGACACTGAGTGTAGCTGACCTGCAGGGAAGTTGCATTTATAGATTCAGCCTTTCTTCAGCCTTTCTCAGCAGACAATGCACCAAAGGGGATGGATTCCTAAATTAGGTTAACTAACCTCATCTGGCCAATCCAAGCTTCCAGTCAGGGAAGCCTACGTTGGAATGTTTACTTTCCTAAAAGCTTTAATGGGCAGACATGTTCAGTGAAAAGCTGTTCTGGGGAAATAATCATATTCTGGCAATATCAAATCAACCAGTGCCCAATTTTCATATAAAAGAAACTTTATCCATACAAAAATACATAGATGTTTTCAATTGCAAACACCATCACCTTGCTACGCAAATTTCTAAATGTGTAATGTTTCAGTTAAGGCAACATCTAAACTCTGCCAGTCATATCTCAGGCACAGAATTAAACTAACCTGCTATCAGACTGCCATCAGGAAGATCTTTTTCCTATGGTGTGAAAAGCCCTGTGCTTGGGCTTTTCAGCAAAAGCCAAACCATGCTCAGTCCATTTCCTTTGATCTCAGAATTGCAATTTGCCTTTTACTACAACTTTTGGGGTTTACTATTAAATCTCCTGGATCTTTCCATGTTTCTATTTAACTGACCATTTGGGGTCCTGAGTAGTTTAACCCCTCCAGAACACATCATAACAACATATTCCCTCAGGTTTTCAAACCTCGATCTGTCACTGTTGTGTAATGTACCAGAGTGGTGTTGCCATAGCCATGGCATATAATAGGGTGGATACCTGTTAGTTCAGTGTCGTTATGTCCTGCTGAAACAACATGTGAGAGGAGAGATAAATGAACGGTGGAAGTTGATCGTTGGGTTCTCATCTTTTGTCACTGAACAAAAAATATTAAAAACTAAATATCTGTATATACCTGTTACAGACAGATAAGAGTACAGGTACTTTCTCACCAGGTAAATATAGCCTGTCAGATTCTCTGTGGTTATAAGATGGGCAGAAAGGCCCAGAAGACTGTTAAAATACAAAGGGAGTTTCCTCAAAACGATCCATGCTTGCTATCTAGCTTATTAATTGCAGTATGTTTTATTTGACTGTACCTCCC
This sequence comes from Corvus kubaryi, assembly GCF_017639235.1. Classification (NCBI taxonomy): domain Eukaryota; kingdom Metazoa; phylum Chordata; class Aves; order Passeriformes; family Corvidae; genus Corvus; species Corvus kubaryi. The sequence continues at coordinate 43,159,110 of NW_024582091.1, forward strand.
TCCGATTCTAAAAATAGAACTGTCAGAAGGCATCGCTGTATCAGCTGGTTCCTCTCTGCAAGTTAATCTATTATACAAGAAAAGGACTTTACAAATGGCTACATTAAAGACATCTAATGAAGTCAAAGCAGCTGTTTTAAAAGGTATTCAAACAAAATATAGTCAATGAGATTTGGCCTCTGAATTTCATGTTGTACTATTAGGTATGTAGAAATTGAGCTTTTCAGGGGAATGAATTCTTTAAATTAAGTGAAAAGTCAGGCTATTTGAGCACCTCATTATGCTCTGTATTGAAGATCTTTCTCATCCATATTATCCTATTAAGGATTGCAGTGATACCACAACTGTATTCATTGGTGTAATAAAAGGACACACACAGCACTCAAACCAGTGCTTTTGATACTGCTGTCCTTATTCAAGCTTGGTTCCTATTTATCTCAACAGAAATTTTGTCACAGGATATGGAATTAAGCCATGTGTTTTTAAACCAACAATATATTACATCCTGCAAAAATGTAATTTTCTGGGCCTTACAAAATATCAAAGCTTCAAATCATTATTAATTACTTATGCATGCATATTATTCCTCCCTCCTACAGACAGATCTTCTTTGAAGCAGAATGGGCGCATTTCCTTCAGGCTATTCTGCCTTAAAAGGGTCAGCTTGAAAACCACATTTTTGTTACGCCTATCAAATGTGGTATCCACAACACTGAAAATAACACTTAAGGCTACTGCAAGAAAGAAACAACAAAGAAATATATGTCTGTATCTCTGACATTTGATTATGTGCCCATCCTAAGTAAGCTCGTATAGGCATGTTTTGCATGTTCAAGCTCTCATTTCTCCCTTCCTCAATGATCTCCTGTATCTTACCAGTAAATTAAAACCTTCCATAGTATTTTTAATACAGAGTACATTAGTGAATTGAATTTTACCAGAATGTGTGAATTTCACCAGAACATGTGTATTTCAAATCAGGAAATTTTAAGGAGGGTCCCTTTCAGTAGTTCAGAACAAGAAAGCAGGTGGCAGGTAGATTTTACACTGGACTTTTAGTGACAAAATATGGGCTATATCCCATTCTTAGCCATTAAATTGATGCCCATTGCGTCTAATAGAAAATTTAATGCTCAGGAAATCAAGGCTTTCATGTAAAAGCACAATCCTACTTTCATATAAGTCATTTTGAAATGTGATATTAGTATCAAGGGGAGCAAGTGCAAACTGATATTTTTTCAGGAACCAGTTTAATTCATTGTGCTTTGGCAAATCTGATTCCAATCCATCACAAAGTACACCACTAACTTTGTTAAACTCAGAAAATCAAATTAACAATTATTTCTTTGTGTTGCAGAAGCAATCAATAATTCCTGGAACACCTTCTGAAGTAGCGTTGTCATGATGTAGTTATATAGATATAAGTAATGGGCATTCTTCAAATGATAAGAAATTACATCAATCAATATGCTTTTCTCTAATTTAGCTCTATAATCCCTTTCCATCACATTCTGCTTTTCCTCTCACACTCCTCACATTTTCTTTTCCTTCCATTCCCACCCTATCCTCTCTCATCATGATGTTCCCTCTTCCATATCCCCTCTGTTCACCCTGCCCTGCCTCCTGTGTGTTGAGCATCAACAGTGCCACCCCTTACACCAGGCATTACACCTCATCCTTCAGCCATGGCATCCAAAGCCCTTCCTTCACTGCTGATTTGCTTCCATAAGCTGCAAAGTACTGTGTGGGTCCAAGTGCCAATTTGGTTGTCCGCACACTAAGCTGGAGAATCTGAAAAACCTGCCATGGAACCTCTTGGAGGAGTGATCCACCCTAGGGTTCCTTAGTTTCAGAATTACGGCCATGTGGATGGCACATAGGACTGGGAGCCCAGAAACTCCTGAGTGCCAGGAATAGCTTTAAGTAATGATTTTTTAAATGGATCCCGACAATTCATTAATTCTCTTTGTCTCAGATTATCTGCAAAGATTGGTATAATAGTGCTTTGCTCACCTTCGTCACAGAATTTTGCAAGAAATATGCTTGAGTTTCATTTCTTTGAAGGGGAATTATGCTTTTTCACCCGAAGGCAGAACTCAGCCCTTCTACAGTCAAGACATAAACCTCAAGTTTTATTATAGTCTTTAAGAGACATATGCAAAGTCAAAAGTTGAACAGAAGGCTGTTACTCCCATTAAGAAGAGATGTGACAGGAAAAAGCAAACAAGGAAAATGAAGACAGTGTTCCCTTTAAATTTAGTCAAATTTGGGTCCCAGAAAAGAAGGTGGAGCAAGAAGATTCCTGCTTTCAAGGGAAAGTCTGTTAAGTGCTGAAAACATTGACTACATTGTTCATGATTACTTAATGACTGATTACTCAGTAATGTTCACAAGGTCAGCAAAACCTTGGGTATCTGTCATCCGAATGCCACTTCCATGAATTTAAGTGAACAAAATTGCAGTAAATTTTGATATCTGACATTTTTAAAGGCCATATGCCTTTATGATACAGTTTATTTATTTAAGCATAGTCAAAATGTAACAAGAAAAAGAAGTATTCATACCAAAATTGCTATTCCTAGAATTGCATTTGAGTTACATGACATTACAATATAAATTATAACACAGAATCATAGAATCATTTAGTTTGGAAAATACCTTCCTCACAAGAGTATTAGAAAAATGAGTAATTAAAAATGCCAAATATATATAAGCATGAAATATGCATTTTTATTGCCAAAACAAAGCGTTTATTACAGAAACCAATTATTAAGCTATAGAACACATCAGATTTTATGAACTAAATCTACAAATTAATTGAGTGCCTAATTCCAAGTTTAGGTGCCTCAGGTTAACATTTCAGCAGTACTGCAACCCACATATCCTACTTATATTTGAGGGCAGAGCAAGAGATCAACAAGTAGGCACATGCTATGCTGTGAAGCTGCTGACAGCCCTACCTTATGCCTACTCTCTGCTGGAAATCTCACATTCAGCATTTGGTGGGGCAAGTTAGGAGGGTGCAGCAGGGTCAGGGCACACATCTGTCAGGATTAGGTGTATTGGGAAACACATTGTGAAATCTCCTCTCTGCCTGATTCATTGAAGGAACTTGAGCCTATTCTCTTGCTCCCGGAATTGGTCAAATGTCGAAGCCATTCAGTGTTTTGAAAAAAATCAGTCTCAATCTGTCCCACTGTAGCTGCTCCACTTTGTACATTTCTTGGAACACGCACATGAATCTGGGTCTCCCATATGACCATGTCAACTAGCAGGTTAGTTTCACAGGCTCTAATTCCCACTGAGCAAGAATAACTTTAATAGGAGGTACTTGCTCAAAAATGTGCTATGGCCTCAGATATTGGAAATGTGTGCTAATATGTGGCTCCAAATCAGACGAAATACAAACATGGTTTGAATACTTGCCTGCTATTTTGCATTCTCCAAAATAAAATAAAATAAAATAAAATTTCTTTATCCTAACATGTGACACACTGGTTTTCAAGGGATTTCATATTGTTTCATGGGAAATTATATACAGAGTGAACTCCACTAAATATTCTGAGAAGAAAGAGTACATCATCCCAGCATTGTGGAACTGGGATCAACTAAACTAGGCACTGAAGCAGAAAAGTGACTTCTTGGTCTGAGCACTGAAAAGGAGGGGTAAGAAAAAGACAAAGAAACACTGGTCACACCTTGAGCAAGCTAAGCATGGGCAATTAGCTCTTCATAAAATGGTACAGAAAAGAGCTTGTATACAAACAATATAGCAGCCAGTTTGGGGGCCATCTTAAGTATGGGTAAATATTTCCTGAGCACACCAACCCACCTCCAGAATAATCTTGCTTCCTACCAACTCAGGAAACTCCTGTGATGGCAACAGGAAGAGGTTATACTGTGGTACACTGAATCATCTCCATCTTTAAAACCTGTCCACACAAGAAGAACTTGTCAGCAGCCTTCCACTAGCAATAATTTGGTTGTAAACAAGAAAATGTAAGCCAAGTTTGGCCTGAGCGACACAAACTATTTAGCGACAAAAGCTTGGGTTCTCTGCATTTACCCTTTCCTATGATAAAGGAATAAAAGCACTTAACACCTTTGGCCAACATGGCCCAGTGCCAGTTCCCAAGTGTCTCCTAGCACATGGAAAGCCTCATGCACATACCAGGCAGCAACAGCGAGAGGTGCTTGTTTTCAGGATCCACACTCCAGTACTCATGGGACTGGGGATTGTCAACAGTGGTGTATGAGTGTGTACCTGGTCATAAAAAATTAAATCATTCTCAAAAGTCTGTTCTTTCCCTGCCAAGAGCATTATATTCCATATGGAAATGACTCATCTGCTCTTTGGTCACTTTCGTGGAGAGCACCATATTGTGACCACCCTCACCTTAAATTTGGGCTTGTCTACACATGGAGTTGTTCCTGATTAATTGTTCTTGATTAATGTCTTGTGTGGCCACGGCATCCACATGCAGCACTGTTCAGGAACAGCTCTAAGTGTAAACAAGCCCTTATTCACAGTAGGAGTGCTAACAAGATCAGGAGGAATGGCCCATGCTCAGCACCTCTTGGGACAGACAGTTCTTAAGTAACACAGAGTAAGACATTCCTCAGTCAACGGCTCCAGCCAAAAGACATCCTCAGAATATACACCTAACAGGATGTAAAGCACAGTCCTAGGTACCTTTTTAAAAGTCAGTGACGTAGGTGGATGCTCTCAACTACATATTCACTGTTCTGACAGACATCCTTGCCCTCACAGACCTGGAGGATCCACAGGATTTAGTCCCAAACTTGTTCAAGCTTTGCTGATTTTGGCCAAGCAGCAAAGAAAGGGGCTTCAGCTGACTGCCTGGAGCAGATGAGGCTGCACTTCCCTCAATACCAACCCCCAAACTCCTTTATTCCTTAGCAGTCACTGAATCTTGCAGACTCCTTCCTTCTTTGCTGTGGTTTTAAGCTCTCATTCTCACTTGAATTATTTTCTGTCCTTATATTTCTGATGCATGGAGACATCCTTCTTTCTCAGCAAGTTTTGGTTTGGTTTGGTTTCCCCTCCAAGTTGGTTCAATTATATACTATTATAGAGAGCCAAACCATTGTTACTCCAAGTGCCACAACTCAAAAGTACTTTCTTGAACAATTATTTACTGGTTTTGTTTCTGCTGAGCACCTACACTCAGTTCTGTCAGTAAACAGAATTTAAAGAAAAATTCCCAGCAGAAGCTATTAAACCAATGTCACCTAAGCTCTTCAGTTTTGTTACTTATATACACAAAACTAAAGAAGTACTTATATTTACTAACCAAAAACATATTTGGTAGAGATCATATCTGCTGAAATTTTATTTTCCAGGTTTTATCTTAAAATATTTCTATTTTTATAAAGATTCAAAACCTGAACATTTCATTTTACAGCCATTAATAATAATAATAATAAACTTGTAAATATAAACCAGTGTGATATTACCTACATTTTCTTCATTTTTTAAAATCTTATTTGTTAAGTTTTGAGTGTTTAGCTTTCCCAGTTTCTAGGGAGGGGTGAGTGCAGATGGGGTTTTAACTGCCTGTTTATTTCATCTGGAAAATGATATGTCTGTTGTCAGATGTGGCTTTGGAATTCTCTTTTAACAGTATATCACTTGTTTTAGACCAGGTGTTGACTGGTCAAATTACAGGAACATGAAGTATAATTTGTACTTGTCACACGGGCAGTTTTCTTAAAGGCATTAAGTACTATCTTTTTCACCTGATTCAGTGAAAAGATATCTAAATGTGTGGTGGGCAGTTACACCCTCTCAACGTGCCTCCACCCATATCACCCTGTGGATGGTGCTTTGTTGTCTCAGCACTGGAATCATGCTGGACCCAGCTGGAAAAGAGGCAAAGAAAGTGATGTGGGAGGGGCAGAGCTCTTAGAAACCATTCCTGGTTTTGTAAATAGGAAAAAGCAATTTTAATTCAAGATGATGTAGTTTCCAAGTGATTAAGCCAGAGAGAAAGATGATTTATTTTTCCAGTGGAATTGGAAAAGGCATGTAGGGAGTCACTAATGCACTCAAGGGTCCACATTGCCAGGCAGAGGGGCCTAACATATGTTCTAAAATCTCAGGCTAAGTTTATCATTAGCCATTAATTTGGTGTTAAAAGCACAGATAAGTCAATTGAAAGTATTGGTACTGAGGGCCCTTTATTTCCAATTCAAGCAGTTTGGGGAAACTTCAGACTTAGTCCAATCCCCTGAATTGAGCATGTGTTGCCCCAGGCATTTCTAAGTTGTTCAAGGGCTGCATTACAGGCTTGGACCATCACCAGGCTGTCAAAGTGGTTTTGGTGTGCGAATAGAGCAAAGCTTCTGGTTTAGTTTCTCTGAAAAGGAACAAAATTTAGTTAGCTCATACCAAAAACACTTTGCAAACTAAACCAGAGCTCTGTAAGTGGAGACAATTGGGTAAATAACTTCAAAACTGCATTGCTGCTCCAGCCTGGAATACCATGCACAACCTCAGGCACCTGAAAAAAGAATCTTGATTTCCAAAGCAGCCAAGTGCCAAGAGTACCCACCAACTGTTTACCTTACAAAACAAAAACATAACATTAAGCTACATAACAATGGCCAATTAATTTTTTTTTAATCCCACACAATAGAAATATTGAAGTCTCATATATTCTTTCTAATGCCTCATATGATAAATTACTGAATTAGAACTCCTAAACTGTGTTTAGAACAGGGAATGGGAAGCCAAATATTCAGGCCAAAAGCTACAAAGGTCTAAGGCACCAAGCAGCTGTGTAGATGGCCAGCTCACATTGAAACCACTCAAGCACAGTGAGGCGCCTAAATAACGTTGTGCCTCCTGTCTCCTTCTCCACCAAATAAACTAGGGCAAATAATCTTTAGATTTCTGAGGTTAGATTAACGGATCTTTGCTCAGACAGTTATATAATAATTTTGCACTTCAAATGCAAAAACAACTGAGAGACTTTCAGACTGTAGATAAACTAATAATACACTGCACTTTTAGTTTGTTATTCAAGGGATGTTACACAAAGGGGGATTGATTTTGCAGCTATTGCACTTGAGCAGCTCCTATTTGGGGCAATGGGCGCTTGTGTGGGAAGAACTGCTGTGGAAGCAGTCCCCATAATGCACTTATTGACAAGATTAATCCTCAGTTTTCCTTCAAAGTGATTGCAAGCTGCATCAACATTCCAGCGATCTTAGATGGTTTCTGTGTATCTTCCCATATGGTTTTAGCAAGAAGTTTTAAAAAGTTATATGGCAAAAGCTTGATTAAAAAGAAAATAAAATCCCTACATTGGGTCATATGTAGGACATTCCTCTTGGTAATCTCTCTGTATTATAGAACAGCCTCACAATTTAAATAGAAGTCAACCCAATTTACAAAATTGGATTGGACAAAACACTAGAGAACATGTTACAGTATAGGGAGTCATCATGCATACACAGTGCAGATGTACTGCTGAATGACCTAACTTGCCCATTTGCATCTCTAATTTCTATGATACAATCTCCATTCCACACTGCAATTATTTGAGAAAGAAATTAATTTCTTGGTTTCAAGGAAGTTGGTAGAGGAATAGAGGGGTAAAGAGAGGAAATCGAATTTTGCAGAGCCATGATTCCAAAAATAATTCAGCAAGGAAAGATCCTGCAGAAGAAGAGGGTAGAAAGTTATGGAAGAGAATTGACATTCAGCATGCTGTTAAAACCTTGCATTGCTAGAATAGTGGCAACAAAGTCACTCCTTGTTTCTATTGCATTCTAACTGTTCTGTTCTCTTCCACTCTTCTTTGCCATTTGTTTTTATATTTACTGTTCCATATACCAATTAAGAATTCTTAGCAGGTCTTCCAAGCAGTAGAAATTTAAATTAGATTACAAAAAGAACCTCAAAAGCAGAATGAGATTTTAAATGGATCATTGAAACTAACTGTAAAATTCTTTTATCAGAAGGGGGGAAGGTAATACTTTTTAAGAGTGCCTTAAAATTAATCCAAAATGAGTGTCACTTATTTTCAGCGTGTCAGATTTGGAAGGTCTACTCTGAGGTTAATGTGAAAGTGAATGTAAAAATATTTTAAGCTTTTTATTCGCCAAACTGGAATACCACAAAATGAAAACTTTAGGAAACCAAGGTGGTATCAACAGTATAGTATGTATACTATACTCTACATACATATAGTATGTACAGTGCCCTAAAGCATATTCCATTGAGGGAACTGAACTGGGGTACAAGTTGCTCAGGGTAAGAGTTCCCCTTCTGCCACACAGAATAGTGAAAAAGGTATCCGGCTGCGCCTTACTTGAAGGAATCTGCGGCTCTGCCATGTAGTTACTCTGTGTTGTGTAAGTCCGCAAAATAGGTGGTCCAACCTTTCCCCCACACTACCGAACTCCCATTTTGCCTCCTGCCCCATGCTGGCATGATGGTCCTATGTTGACCAGAATCACAGTACATTTTGCCATTTAAACCTGTTATTTTTTGCTAGCAAAAGCCAACAAGTAGTAAGAAAGTCAACCTTCAAAAATTGCAGTGTCTGCTGTTTGGGACACAGTGGCCTTGTCTGCACCAGTGTTTTTTTCTGCAGTCTCTGAGGATTTACAAGGCTGGTCTAACCCCATCAGTATCAGGGGTGCTTGGTGCACAGCCACAGATGGAGCTCCCTAGCCAGTGACTGTTTCAACTCCATCCACATTGCCAAAGGTTAAATAGGAGCTCTGTCCCAGCACTTACCAGTGCTTCACAGCCTCTGAATAAAAAAAAAACCAACAAAAATGAAAAAAAAAAAAAAAAAAAACAACAAAAACAAACACCCACATCAGATCCCCTTAAGGAAGAAAGTGTGTCCCTTCCTGTGAAAGGCCTCAATTTCAGAGCATCTCTGCTCTCTAGTGCTACACCACTTCCCACACACTGTCACAAGTCTCTAGTTCTTGGTGCCATTATTTTCTGGCACCAGGTGGTCTCAAACCCTTTCTTTTTTCTAAGTAATTTTCCATTCCCCACACCTATGAAGAAGAGTTTAATAAAGGTGATTCACCTAAAGCTAGGTGATCTCTGCACACAGTTTTGGCTTGTTCCCTGGGCCCAGCCAAGGGACTGACCATGGAGGACCACAACTCTCCTCCAGGCTGACAGTTCCCAGCTCGTGGGGACACCAAGACAAGCCTGCTCCAAATCCCAAAATGTGCACAGCCACCTGCTCCAACAGGCACAGCGGCAAGGAGCACTCAGGCAGGTGCTGCCAGTGGAGGTGGTGCCAAGGGAGGGGAGGGTGATCCACTTGAGGGTTGAGGAGTTGCAGGGGCTGTTGTGTGAGGCCTGAGAAGAGGCACCGGGGACGAGCAAGGCTGGGGTGAGGCAGTTGTGGGGCGGCAGGCAGACAGGAGCCCTGGAGGGGAAGGGAAGCCCAAGCTCATGTGCCTGATAGACCTGGTGTCTGAGAGAACTCTCTCCTGCAGGCAAAACAGAAACCTGAGGAATTTTCCCAAGGGAGAACGTGGTAGCCTCTGATCAGTACCAAATTTAGTCACACAAGCATGGAATCCCAGGGTTAAAAGTGAACCCTCAACAAGGCCCAAACTGGGGTGTGGGTATTTGGATGCATCCTTGATGACGAAACGTCATTTCTCTATCTTTTTTTCTTCAGCTCCTGACTGGCTGAGAGAACTGCTTCTTCAGAGATTGCTACTTACACAAAACACAACAGCCTGCTGAAATGGATTTAGTTTATAAAGTAGCTCCCCATCGCAGCAGCACTGCAGTAGTACAGACCTGAAAGTCACCTGTATAGAAGACTGAAAAACAACACTCATAGCAACAAAATCTTCTGGGTCAACAAACAAAATTTTGTGAAAAGAAAGAAGGCTTTGATGTCAGTTCTTTGGATTTTGAGCAATTTTGCGGAGTGGTAACAGGGAACCAGGGAATGTTACTTAAACAGTCCAAAGGCTTTGAACAAAGAGTGTTCACAAAAGGCTACTAAGGAAAGCCAGTTGTCAAGAGCAGAAGAGTGGGTAACACCCTGCCAGTCATGGATGCAAATCCAGTTAGGGGGATAGCACACAGGGGCAGAGCAGGAATAATTGCTTGGTTCTCTTCACAGCATTTAAGTAGTGGGGTGTCTCTAGGATCAATACAAACAGTGGCATTGTTTAATGTACTTATTGAGGTCCTACTAGAAAAGCTGGATCCGTAAGAGCAGTGGGCAAGACAACGCTGGTGAGGCACCTTGGTAAGCCTTGACAACACTAAGTAACTGAGTAATGTGTCAGCAAAGGGAATGCAGTGTAGATGAGTGCACCGTAATGCACCTTGGAAGGCATGACTTAAACTACTCATATATACAGATGGGTTCTGAATTAATTGTAACCTTTCAACAGAAAGATTGAGGCATCTGTGTGGATAGCTTAATGAAGATGTCTGCTCAGTACTGCAGTGGTCAAACACAGAAAATAAGCTGTAACTAAAAAATGGTTGACAGAAAATATTGTAACATGATTATATTAAAAACATTCATAGAAAAATTCAGTCATCAGCCTCAGAGGGATGCAGAAGAGAAATCTGCCTAGAGAATAAACCGAGTGACCTCGTAGAGGTCAATCATGCCAAGGGCTGCTGATGCCCTGAGTTACAGACTGCAGTGCATCCTAGAATCTCAGCACCTTAACTGAGCAGATTGATAACTTTTAAAGAAAGAGTACATGAAAGTTTGTTCAATGAAGGACAGACTGGATGCGTCACATGGCATGTTTATGTACCTTGTTCAATAATAAGGAAACATGTAAAAAGTGACTACAGTCAATGCAGACTGTAACTAATCTGTAGAAAACTGGTCACAAACTGTTACTGTGGTAAATAGCTTTGTTTACCACCAAAACCGATGAGACTTAAATATACATTAAAAAAAAAGAAACACAGTCTCTCTGCTCATGTAAATAGAGTCAGCCCATTAACTGTTGTAATCAGTCGAACTGATTATACAAGCCACGGAGGTACCATTTCATCAGTTGTACAGAAAATAAAAATGACAAGAGCCTTCAATTTCCAATGTTCAAGAGTCGGCAGGGTTAAGACACAAATCCCTCAGATTTATGCCTCCACCAGTGATGATATAGCTGGCAAGTTGCTTTATATTAGAGTTTTGTCCTCTCAGTTGTACGGTCATGAGGGAATCCTTCCTCAGGTACAGTGTTGTTGAATGCCTGGTATGGTTGAATGATGGTTGAATGCCATCACGAGTTCTCTAAAAGACATTACTATTGGCATTGCTAGTTAGGCAGATACTGAACTTAGTGTACCAGCAGCTTTTTCTGTGCTATGAATACCTATCTTCAGGCAAAATACATGTAACTGAATTTCAGATGTCCTTTTAGCTATTTGTTCTTTCTGAAATCAAGTTCACTTGTGCTGTGCAAAAAAAAAAAAAACTGAGTGAGGAATTGCTAGCCATAATACATGAGAAGCAACATGACAGTTAAAAATAGCATTAATCAGAGCTATAGACTGAGTTTAAGGCAGTATTAGTCACAGAGCCATTTGTTTTGTTCTGCAACACCTAATATAATACTCAAGACCATATAATATTCAAGATTAATAATAATAATAATAATAATAATAATAATAGTAATATTCTTGAGCAGTCAACTAGCCTGGAGACTTTATACATGAAAGACAATGAATGAAATGTTCAAAACATTGCAAACTGTCAGGAGTTTTGCCCTTAAATGTGAGGACTTTTAGAAAATCTGTAAATGAAAATACAGAGTGATGGATATTCCTCAAACTCTTGGAGGAGTAAAAGCAATATGTACACACAGTACACATAGTAGTAATTATCCTCTTCCTACCCTGGCATGGGAGTGGTGGGGGGGGAAGGAGATTGGAACAGCAGACAACCTCATTGAAGTAGAAGTGTAGGTCAGCCTTCACCCTTGGAGGAAATATTTTTCTTAAGATCTTGAAGACAACTTCAGATGGATGCAATAGCCCCAATACATATTCATGCTATCGCTGAACACCTTCCATACCAGACCAAATTATAGGATGTTTGTTTTATCCTGTAGGGGCATTAGAGTGAGGGAAGTTGTTTGATTTAGCATTTTCTGTCTGAACGGAAATTGGTTACTGGGCTGTCAGAGTCTGGAAGGAAGAAAGAGGCAGTGGATGTGGTTATGCAAAGAAGTTGTTGAAGAACATTACTTCACTAGGATTGATAATAAGTTGCTGGAATGCTGCCATTCACCCTGTGAGAGATTTGGTGGGGGGTGTTGCATGTAGCTGCAGGAAATGGGCTATTTAGAAGGAAAATTGCAGTGATCTTCCTGGACAAGAGCTATGAGGATTGAAAGTTTGCAGGGATAATTCATCCTGGAGCAGAAAGGAAGCAAGAGCCTCCAAAGAGTCTTGCAAAGGTAATTGGTAAGAGGCACTGGGAGTGGAATATTTAGGACACAGGGAAGGCAGAGATGAGATGGGAGAATTTTGTCCTGTTGCTTGAGTGGGACTGAACACAAGGCTATTAGAAGGGTTACCTTTTGGATGAGATTAAAAATGCCAGAGTGGATCCTGCCTGCACTGAAGTCAGTGATGATAATGACTATTTCTACTGACATTAAGGTGGCTGGAGCCCCACTCATGATCTGAAATAAATGCAGAAAACTAAGATAACTGTAAAATCTTTTGATGTCAAATATTTGTGACCACAGTAGTGATTCTTAGGCATTACCCCAAAAAGATCTCTACTAGGCATTTTCTAGGAGAAAGGTATCAGTTGTTTCCACTTTACAGAGAGGTAAACTGAGGTCTATGGAGGACTTTCAAAAGGAGAAAGGAACTTGGGTACTTAAGTCTGATTTTAATTACACTGCTGGAACTGAGAGAGAGGAGAGAACACATACCCATGTTTTGATGAGACCACTACACAAGCTATTAAAGGACTTGTTTTCCTTTCTGATTACATTTGACCATTTAAATCCATCAGCTTCTACTCTAAAAGGAAAAGAGTGCATGCTCAATTCTAGAGTAATTAGGTAATGTTGGTATTACGCTCTGAAGCTGTGAAGTGCTAATTTATGTAAAAGGCGAGTAGTAGTATTATTAGTGCTTGAGTATGATATCATCAGGCTGACGAATGAGAACAGCAAAGTGTGAAAAATTACATACATCTGCTGTGCCTGCCTAAAAACAACTGAAACCAAAAACAATTGAAAAAACATTGATGGTATAGTTTGCAACGCTCATAAAGATATGACCGATAAGAAAACAGGGTTTATATTTCCAAATAAGGGGCTACCAAACTTGAGTTTTGAGTAATTTTAGGAAATATAAACTATTTTGAATATTTACATTTGTTTAGATTTCATTATTTTTCAGGGGTTTGACTGACTTACTGTACGTATTTCAGAGCAAAACTTAAAACGTACTAGAATCAAGTCTATTGTTTCCAAATCCTAGGGCCCACAAAACAGCTACTTACACAAATGGAAACAACATTTGCTGGTGCCAACCAAAATGATAGGCTGAAGGAAAACAGGAAGTAATCCACATAGAAAGTGTGTAACTGATCTTGAGAGGGATAGCAGCAAGGCTCCTCTGCAGCAAGCATCGAGGAAGGGAGAAGCACAGATAGGCATCTTCTACACTGAGAATGGGCTGTCTGAGCAAGATTAACCCTTGCCACAGAAAACAAAGATAACCTATAGGTGTTCCAGAAAACAGACAATGTGAAGTGCTGGATTGAGATGAGACCCAGTTTGAAATATAAAGCCTCAAAATACAGCTTTGCAGTAAAAAGGTTCTCAGCTAAAGAAAGGCAGTGAAAATCCACTGAAAAGACAGGTCAGACTGGAATGATTCCCAGATTCTTCATACTTGTAAAAAATAAACCACTGGAGAAGGTGTATGCAAAGTAAGTTGCCTAAAATGACAAATGAGATGCAAAGGTTTATTGCTTACAAATTCTCCTCAACCCGCAGCATATTTCTAAAGGCCTGGAATGGATGGTGTTGCCATTACCACACAGTACACACATTATAATTATTTAATTTAGGAGAAGAACATAATCAAATCAAAAGAGAAAATGTAACTGAAACTGCAACTGTCTGCTGACAATGTATGACACATGACTCCAACACGGCAGCTGCTTGTAACCCTTTATCATCAAGAGGAGGACTAAACAACTTCCCTATTTCTTTAAATAAAAATTTTAAGTGGCAGAGTTGCTGGAGAAGCCTCAATGACCATAGTGATTATATGGAACAACTACTTTCCTACATACTACGATACCATTTTTGCACACACTTGTTTGCTGTATACTGAACTCTTGTAGTCCCATGAAAGTCAGTATTTCTCGCGTGATTTAGAGAGATTTTGCTGCATATGATACCATTAGGTCCAATAAGCATATCCAAAGTACGTGCTTATCCATATCTAAATTGGTGTTCAGCATTGCAACAGAACATTTCTCTTATATAACCATTATGTTCATTTTACTAACATTTTCTTCAAGTCAGAAATATTGAATTTGAACTTAATCAATGGAATCATGTAATTAAGTTTTTTACTGGGTATTACTAAATTCCAAGCCAGACACTCACACACAGCAGTGTCTCAAGTGGACTGTTGCGCTGTAAAGATGTGATCACCTGAAAATCCAGTCCCAAGTACAGACAGTTGCTGGATCTAAGTTGTGTCAATTTGATTAGCTAGTGGTCTGAGAAGTTAAGATTTTGTCAACCTTACTCATACTGAGAAGAATCTTACTTCCTGCACAGCCTCACCAACTTAAAATAGAATGTTTGTATGCAGATGCAAGAGAGTAGGGTACTGTGTGAAATGATCTCCCAAAAAGCATGACTTAATCATGCGTATAAATGTATCAGTACTGAGGCCTATATTTGTAATCAAACATCTTTTTCTTTTTTTTTTTTTTTTTTAGCATTCCATTCTAATAATAAGTTTCAATTATTTGGTGGACTTCAAATAAATTACTTGTCAACTACCAGTTCAATTAATTACAGAATGTATACAACAAACACTTTAGGTGTACTCATCCAGGTCTAATACATACTTAGAAGTTTGTGCACTGCTTTCTGATAATTTTTAATTAAATAAAGCATCTCATTCTACCTAAAAAAAAATTTTAAAATCTTTCTTGACCCAAACCAGTAGTTTTAGCACATGGCTTAGTCTCCAGATGAAAAAATATTTGTTCATACAGCCTAGCTCTGGTGACTGCTTTCCACCTCTGTGCTCTATTTGAAGCTTGTGTTATTCCGTTTACTACAGAAGATGCCACTGCTTTGTCAAAAGCACCTGAATGTTTCCTTTTGTTACTTCTGGTTCCCACTGATTCCAAAATGTAAAGAGTAGTGAAAAGGTCTGTGTTGGGGTTCTATGTGACAAAGTACAAATGGAATGATGCTTGATTCATTATTTGCATATGTGTGTGTTTATTTTAGTATTTTTACATTCTCTCGTGCCTCTTCAGGAAATAATGTTCTTAGTAAGTGTTCCCATTTTTGCAGAGTTACTTTTTCAAAAAAAGATACCTTGCAGTGGAATTACACTTAAGGAAGGCTCTTCCTTGGGATCACACAAGTTTGAAAGACTGCACTGAGAGGGCATATAAGGGTAAAACAAAGGAGCTTGCCATGCTTCCCAAGACATTCTCACATTAATAAGATCATGCAGATAAAGGGTACAAAGCCACATTCATTATTATCAAAATAAAATATACTAGCACATTACTATCTTGATCCATCTAACAAAAACACAAAGAAATGTGGGTGGGAAGAGAGTAGCACAATTTGCATAGCCTGTGTTCCTTACTTTTGACCAGCAATTTTAAGTGTACATCTTTGGTTCCTGGCATACCAACAAGAGATGCAAGCACATCAAACCCTCTAACATATCCCCTAGTGCTTCAAGGAAGTTCCTTGCCCTGGGTAACTTCTTTCAGAATGATTTGTTGCTAATAAAGCACACCTGTAACCCCAATCCTCAGCACAGTAACCACCTGCAATCAGCACAGAGATGGTTTATCCTGTGAAACCTGTCAAAGAAAAAATTAATCCCATACAGACTAATTGAGATAGCATATTCTATGTGTCTTTCTGCCCTTCCACTGACTTTCTGCCACTAGCCAGCTCTTAGGAACACAGTACAGATTTGCTTTGACATCACTCCAGTAATTCCTGGTAACATAGGCCACCACTGAAAGAAATCCCCAGTGGGTCATCTCTTCCACACTTGGGCTGCCCACCTGTATGCCAGGTGCACTACCTCTCTGAACAGTGGCTTTCCCTGTGAGAGCAGATTGTTGGAACAGGAGACTTAGATGCTCAGCTCTGGAAAATGCCTGGCTAGTGTCTGGACCAACAGAGGGGAGCTGTGATTGCTTTAGGAAGCTTGTGTGATATTGAACTAAGTAAACTGAGTTAATCCTATGTTTTCTGCCATAGTCTGGACTTTGGGGCTTTGGGGCTGTTCAAACAGCCAAACTTGCCAAGATAATTCCTTCCCACCTGGATACACAGAGGATCTCATTACCAGACCATGGTTACTCTTGTGTCCAATCCTTCCCCTCAATCCCATAAGAATAACAGGTCTCTCAGTAACACACGTCAAAAAACAGAGTTCCCTTTTAGTCAAAACCCCAACAGCAAAAAAAACCAAAGTGTTCTTCTCACAAAGGGAGTTCCAGGCAAAAAAAAAAAAAAAAAAAAAAGCACGTTGAGAGACCAAATAAGATTTCTCTGCTTCCTGGGTGCCCATCTGGAACAAACTTGTCATTGGTTTTCCTCAGGGTGGGCAGTGAAACTAGGGAGAGCCATCCAGCAAAGAGCTGGGGACTTTCTGCACCACAGTTCCCTCCTCCATCCCAACTGCCAGGTGCCTCTGGAAAGGGTGGGATTGAAGATAGCTTTGAAGGGGTCAAACATGAGAGCAGCCAGAAAATCATGGCTTGTCTTCTCAATAGCAGAGCATAATCATTTCTACTGAAAGGGCATTTCTTCCAGGATATCATTCTAATATAAAATTTCCTATCAGATAACCCTAGCAGCTGTCCTGACCTGGATTTTCCTGACTGCTTTGTGTCAGCGTGGGAGGGAACACACAGAAACTCACCTCCACAATCATCTGGGACAGACAAGTTACAGAGAGTTAGGGATTACATTTCCGAAGTTGCAAAAAAAAAAAGATCCAAGTCCCCCTGAAATTGGTTGCCCTGGGTATCTTGTTGCAGGGATATACCCCCAATACTCAACGAGCTTAAACATTTCCAGTAAATATCCGAAAACACACCATCTGGGATTCTCCTTTGTGATTCTCCTTTCCTTCCTTTCACCACACTCAGCAGACATTCCACTCTGGAAGGAGTGAACAGAGCCACATCTGCAAGCCAGCCTTCCAATCCAAAATGTTAACACTTAACCAAGGATCCATCTTTTTCTTTCTTTTCCATCATCATGTTTGATATTTCTCAGTGATTCCTCCTAGATGGGGCCTTCAGTCACATTCTGCTTTCAACTCTACTCCGATTCTTCACTTGAGCAGCGACTCTGTGAATCCTGCTGCTTTCATTCCCACCCCTGGCCATCTCCAGCTTTCTCCTGATATGCAGTGCCCTGGTTTCTTGCTGTCTGACTGAGGAACCAACTCGTATGCAGAAGACTTTGAAGAATATGAGTGAAAAGATTTCTTTAAATAACCATGGCTTAGATCAGGAGTGGCAAACAAATGAGATTCAGGGTTTCCTGAGAGCTCAGTGGTGATGGCCTCATGCTTTGTCCTGCCTTCCCTTAGCTGCCAGTCACAAGTCTTCCAGCCATTTCCTGGAAAGCAATCAACTGACTGTGTTCCCACTTTGCTGTGGCCATAAACAGTGACAGATTTGCCTTGCCTGGCACTGCTCTGCTGAGCCTTATCGGGATCCCATTGCAGCCCTCGATGAAGAAAGCACCATCCTGCCTAATTCTTTATACATGGGCTATAAATACCTGAAGTTATGTTTTGTATGAGTGAGGTGTCATGGAGGCTGTGACTTCCCTACTATTGCTTCTGGCAGTCTCATGCCAATTGTCCATAACTCACTTTGGCAAGCTGGCAGCTTCCAACACCTGAAAGCTGAAAATAGGAAAGGGCATTTGCAGGGTGGTGATACAATGTGTGCTCGGCTTTAAAAAGGATCGCAAACTTAAAGCAGTGGAGAGCAAAAAGGCATACCAGTACCACCATGGATATGTGACATTAAACAAACCACCTGTCATGATACACAGCTGACTACTTGCCAAATGGAACAGGATCTTATTATTCATTGTTTTGTCCTGCAAAACCTGCACACCAACAAGAAGGAAAAGTCTCCAGAAGGGTACTGTTACTTTTCTGACCATCCCTGGCTGTATTGGAGAGCCTTATTCAGTGGCAATTTCCAGATGTCCACCTACTCATGTGGATTTGAAGACCAAAAGGTGAAATCGTGGTGGGTACCCTACTTAACTGCTGCAGGAAAGGGAGCTGCAGGATAAGGTAACTTCCTTGAAGTAACTCACATTTTTAAAGCTTACTGTCCTCCCAGCACTTTGATTTCACCCCTGTTGTTCCTCACAGCTGGGATGTCAGCCAGGTATTTTCCTGGCATCCCATGTGTGCCCAACCACTGCCACCTGTCCACGTGGCTTTGCTAAAGGATTGCACCAGGCACAAAGAGACATTCATGCATCACACCTCAGTGCATCCCAGCTCTGCCTCCATCCCAAGGAGAGACAAGGCAGAGCTAACCATCCTTTTGGTTTCATAAGTCACTGTAGCCAAGTAAGAACCTGGCCCACCCAAAAGGGGACAAGACGGCTGCCACATGGACAGCCTCTTGAAGCATCCCATTTGCCCTCACCTGTGCCTCCCCAGGGAGGTCCTCCTGCACTGTGGTGCATCCTTGCAAACCACATGGAGGAGGAGAAATCCCATCCCAGCCTACGTGATGGCCGCTTTGACCTCAAATTCACAATTCTTTGTGCCGGGGGTGTGGGGGAGTGTCCTGCCTACCACTGTCACTCTCTGTGTGCCTGTAGATGGCTAAAAGAAGAAAAACAAACACGGGAAGAAGAAAGCCAGGCAAAAGCACTGTGGAAAAGTGGGCCACCATCCAGCACTTCCCTGTGGCATGCTTCCCCCAGCCCCTCAGATCTTCCCTGCTACTTCAGCATGGCTGCCCTTCAGAGAGGAGCTGGTGGATCCTGGAGCAAAAGGCAGGAGCGCCGGCCTCGGGGGTCGGGGACGGCTTGGATACGCATGGCCCTTGCCGGGACTGTGCAGCGAGTCAGGGCTCTGCCGGGCAGGGGGAGCGACAGGGGACGTGCCCAGCCAGGGCGATTGCCCGTGCAAAGCGTGTGCCCACCCGCACTCCGCATGTTCTGTTTTTCTTTGCCATTCCAATGAAAACAATCGTAAATAACGGTAATAAACCCCACCACACCGGCCAAGGGCAAGAGTGGGTGGGCACTCGTCCTGCACAGCGCGGGTGCAGTGGGGAAAAAACAAGAGATGGAAGGACGTGGGAAGTGGGGAGCGTGCCGGTATCCCCACACACACCTCCCGCATGCGGCGCCCGTGTTTGTGGAAAAAGGTGGATTTCGGATCTCGCCTCCGGGAGAGGGGCCGGCCCCAAGAACGCCCACGCGGGTTCTGGGGCCTCACGCCGGCGGATCCGGGCACCTGCACCGCGGCGGCGCCGGAGGGACGGACCTCGCCCTGTCCGGGCAGCGCTGCTGGAGCGCTCACCCCACGCGTGTCGGCGGCCGCCGCGCTGCAGCGACACGAGCGGACGGGGCGGAAGGGGCAGCGGCGATGCCCGGGCGCGGGGCCGGACGGGGCCATGGGCGGCGGGAGAGCGGCCCCGGGGTGCGCGGGGTGCCGCTCCTGCCGCCCCGCCGTGGAGCCCCGCTTTGTTCCCGGGGGAGGCGCTGAGCACGGGGTGCGCGGGTGCCTTCCCGACCCGCCTGGCCCTTTCCCGCGTGTCTCCGTACACGCGTGTGCCCCGCTGCCTGCGCGCGCGCGTTGGGTGTTGGGTGTTTGGGGTTTTTTTTTTCCTTTTCTTCTCCCCCCTTCCCCCCCCCTCCCCCGCCCCTCCCCCCCCGCCCCGCTTGCTCCAGGTTTTACTTCTGGTTGCCTGTAAGGGTTTTGCTCCTCCCTTCTGAAATCCTATATTAGCCGCGGCCAAAGCCGTGTAAGGAACACAGCTCATTGTTGGCAAGTGCCGATGCGCCTCGCGGAGGGGCGAGAACCAGCTCCGGGGCTGCGGCAGCGATCGCGGCGCCGGTCACGTCAGCGCCGGGGAGAGGGAGCCGGAGAAGCCCTCTCTATGCTGGGTGACTCTCGCTGACTTGATTCCACCGCCACCTTTGAAGGAGAAGAAGAAAGAAGCCGGGAGGTGAGTGCGGCGGTTCTCGTGGCTGGTGCCGGCTGTCCCTTTTGTGTGCAACAGGGAAAACGTGACTGTATAAACACGCGAGGAAAGGTGTTTCTCAGCTGCCTGGCTTCACGTCCTTATCTATGCATTACCGTATTTTTACCAAAATAATTGAGACTTAATTCCAAAAGTTGCTGACAGCGGCTAGGTGGGACTTGCCAATTCTTTGCTTGTTCCCCGCAAGTTAGTGAGAGTGCCTTGGGAATCCGCTGCCTTCGCGGGCGAAGCCGGGGGGCTTGGGCGCCTCCGGAGCGTGCGGGGAGGCGGCGGCGGTGGCCGAATGCGACGCTCCCCGCCGATAGGTATGCGCGACTTGGAGTGGGCAGACGTGCTGCCCGCCGGATTAGCGGAGGGGATCGGGATTTTCGTTCCGCGGGCTCCCTTTTTATTTTTCCCTTTGTACTCCATGGTGGAGTAGTACACTGTAAATTTTAGGAGTTTTTTTTTTCCCTCCACCGGGAAGGAGAGAAGACTGCAGGACCAGCGAAGTAATTTCTGTCAGGGCCAGGCAGATGCAGCTGGTCCGGGAGAGGGCGGCTGGATGTCCGAGGAGGGTGTATTTTCCTAATGTATTCACACGCTAACTTTCCAGGTGAGCCATGGCAGACCACATGATGGCCATGAACCACGGACGATTCCCCGACGGATCCGGCGGGCTCCACCACCACCCTGCGCATCGGATGGGCATGGGGCAGTTTCCCACCCCCCATCACCACCACCAGCAGCAGCAGCCGCCGCAGCAGCACGCCTTCAGCGCCCTGATGGGCGACCATATACATTACGGAGCTGGGAGTATGAACGCGAGCAGCGGGGTGAGGCACGCCATGGGGCCGGGCAGCGTGAGCGGAGGGCACCCGGCCGGCAGCATGCCGCCCCCCGCCCGCTTCAGCGGCTCCCAGTTCATGGCCCCCCCCGTCGCCAGCCCGGGAGGGCAGCTGAGCGCCAGCATGCAGCTCCAGAAGCTGAATAACCAGTACTTCAGCCACCACCCCTACCCCCACAGCCACTACATGCCGGACTTGCACCCCGGCAGCCACCAGCTGAACGGCGGCAGCCAGCAGCATTTCAGGGACTGCAACCCCAAGCACGGCGGCGGCGGCGGCAGCGGCTTGCCGCCCGCCGTCCCCCATGTCCCCGCGGCAATGCTGCCGCCCAATGTCATAGACACGGACTTCATCGACGAGGAGGTCCTCATGTCCTTAGTCATCGAAATGGGCCTGGATCGCATCAAGGAGCTTCCCGAGCTGTGGTTGGGACAGAACGAGTTTGACTTCATGACAGACTTCGTTTGCAAACAGCAGCCCAGCAGGGTGAGCTGCTGATTCATTTAAAACAAACAAAGGACTTTTATCGGTGCGAATGAAAACATTCCCCTAGACACGGTGTCTCACTTTTCAGGGCTTGAAAAGGTGAGAATCTGGAAAGCAGAGTCAACTATGCGCTTGTATAATTTTTTTTTTTTTAAATCGCTGCCACCTTTTTTTTTCTTTTTGTAGCTTTGTCACTCACCTTCCCTCCTGTAGTAATAATATCTAGCGAACTCTGCCTTTTTATGTTGGTTGCCCCCCTCCCGACCTCCCTCTCTTAATTTCCTCGCAGTAACGTGCCCATAATTATCCCACAGTGCCGAACTGTTAGATATTAATCTTGGCAAATTGCTTAATCTTGTGGATTTTGTAAACGATGATTTCCAATGACTTGAACTGCATTCAAATTCTGAGTGAACAGGGAAAAAAATTGCGTTAGTTGGTTGCATGAACTTTGAAGGGCAGATACTACTGCACAAAAGCTGCCATCCTGCTTAATTTTTAACTATGCATTGCAGTGCAGACTTAATTTTTTTTTTTTTTCTGAATACTCTAAACTGGAAGCTTAACAGATGTGGGCCAAACCTTTCCAGATCAGGAAAAGTAATACTGTTACTTAAAAAGTCTGCTACCCATTCCCCCTCCCCCATATGTACAGACAATAATATGGTGTGGATGGAATGTTGACTAGTGGCAAACATTCACAGATTTTTTTTTTTTTTTATTTTGCTTCTGTCTTCAGCGTTTTGACACTGTGCTAATATAGTTTATTCAGTACATGAAAAGATACTACTGTGTTGAAAGCTTTTCAGGAAATTTTGACAGTATTTTTGTACAAAACATTTTTTTGAGAAAATATTGTTAATTTATTCTATTTTAATTTGCCAATGTCAATAAAAAGTTACGAAATGCTTTAGTTTTTCTAGAAGTCATTTTACCAGTATTTTTCTTCAAAACTCTTCCCCACTGTCCCTGGTAAGTGGAACATCTATCTGTACAACCGTGTTGGTGTGCAAAAAGACATTCCAAAATAGAAAATACACTACACCCATATATATGTCATGGTGAACTCGGTAGATGAGCGGGATTTGAGCATACTTACAGCATAAAGCCTCATGCGTTACATTGTAATATGCCTGTCAGTGTGGTTTTCTGAAAAATAAAGTTGCCAAGAGCGCAACTTTTTTTGTGACTTGCCAACATACTTGCTTTAAATGTAGTTGTCCAGAGTTATGATGCATAAAGTATTTATTATATTTATCTATTAAACTTGTAATTTTATAAATCTGCTTTCATTTATATAGTAGACTTTGTTCTTTTGTATATTCATTATCTCACCTGGAAGACCTATGTAAAAAGTATTTGTAACATGGGAAGGGAGGGTGGTGGATGTCACCCTCTGCCTCTCACCTCACAGGGTTAACACAGGAGATTGCTGCATCAATCCAGATCTGTGTGACACTGGAACCGATTTCATTTCATTTCATTTCCAGTGACTTAGGAGAAGGGGAATATATCCTTGAAATATTCCTCAGTGGGACATCTCTGACCCCTGTCTCCCAGAAACTGCTACCAACTGAAGCCACTGACACAAATCCATACAGGTCTACTTAAAATATTTTGGAGAAAAATGCCCATTATTTTAAGGCAGCTGACATTTAGTGCCAACTGTTGCTGCCTTCTGCCCTCACTCGGCCTTTGGCAAAGCTCCTGCACAAGTTACTCAGTCGGTGAGGGCTGTGGGATCAAGACCCTAATAATACATGTAATCCTGTTTAGCCATGCTTCCCAAGTTTGATAGAGGAGAAGTACTACCGAGCTTTCTTTTTGCTTACTTTTTAATCCATGTCTTCTGAATTAGGAAGAAAAACAGCATGGTGGATGTAGTTAAATTTTAAACCTGGTCACGTAAACAGGAGGATATCACCACACAATGGGAGTGTAAATAGCAGTGTTTTAAATCAAGCTGGGAAATTAAACTGATTACTAAGACTGTCCCAGCTGGTAAGAAAAGTGATACTTGGCCTTCTTTGCCTTACAGACACAAAGCAGCTAACATGTTTATGAATGTAAAAAAAAAAAAAAATCAAGTAAATATTAAAGTATTAGCAGAGGTAGAAAGAAGGAAGTTTATGCTTCTGGGGAAAACTGAGATAACTAAATGCACTCTGCAGGCAGTGACAGTCCATGCCTAGAAAACTCTCAATACCAAGAATTTTAAAAAAGCAGCCTTCTGATTTCAGCCAGTGGTTGCTAATGTTTTGTGACAGTAAATTTTACATCAAATGACAGTAAATCATAACTTACCGACTCACCAATAACGTAAAAGAGTGTTTAGAAGAATACAGCTGTAGTTTTAAGAGCCATTGCCCAATTTGCCACTATATAAATCCTTTTTCCATTTTAAGGCTGTTTGATCTGCGCACGTTTCATTGCCCTCTTCTGCGGGAGTTAGGGAGGGTGATTTTTCTGATTCTAATCAACTTCTTGTAAAACAGACTATCAAATTATGTGCATACCAAATTGCATAGATGTTTAAAGCCTCGATGATCTTCTAAAACCAAAGGGAATACTCTCACTTTAATGATAGGCACTTTTGCTTCATAAAGTTGGTTAAACAACAGATTCTTCACACTTGAGACATCACTACTTATGTCTGTCAACATTAAATCCTTCCATGCAAGCTTTTCCAAGAGTAGGCAGTTCCATGGGCACACTGGTAGAGTCTATTTGCATACAACTCCGTGTAAAACTGAGAGCTGCTGCCTCTGAGTAACAGCAGCTACTGAAAGCACTGGCTTTGGGCAAGGCATCGCCAAGGGGGTTTATGATTTCCTAAAAGTAGACCCTGGGGAAATTTGCCAAACAATCATATCGTCTGCCTTGTCCCTTAATTTCTAATGAAGAGTCAGATCCCAATGGATAGCACAAGTGTGTATTTTTTTATTCATTATATCATCTACTGAGCAATATTGGGGGCCTGACCCTCATCTTGCCAACACAAACCCCTTGGCAATGCTCCCACTGGCCCCATAGCTGAGGCAGTAACAGGCTTTCAAGCAGATTCTCTCTGTCCTCCACACTGCTTTGAAATAGACTGAAGTAATTTATTATTGGAACCCAGCGATTAGTGAAGGATGCACAGCGACCCAGTTCTCCAGCTCCTCACGAAGGACACTGCCGTCTCGCGTCCCCCTAAGTTGCTGTCAGTACAGGAAACTTGACCTCTGTACTTTGGCTGTTTTTCAAGAACTTCCAACATGGTACATGAGATCTGCTCCTCTTTAAGCCACGGCCATAAATAGACGCGCTGCTTTATTTGGAAGGGAGGTCAGCCCTAAGCCGGCCCGCCACGCAACGTGCGCTCGGTGGGAAATTAGGCGCCGATTAGCGCAGTCCTCATCCTTTTTCCCCGGGAGTCAAGAATTCACGGGTGGGCACTGTGCTGGAGGCCGCAGGAGGGGCAGCTGCCCGCCCACCGAGGGGCTCGGCCACTGCCCGCGGGGGCCGTGGGCGCTGCGGGAGCCCCGGCCCGGCCCGGCCCCTCAGCCACCTGCGCGGGGCGGCCGCGGCACCAGGGCGCCCCCCGGTGGCAGCCGCGCTCTGTGCCGCCGGCCCGCTGAGGGCGCGGGGGGCGCAGGGCCGAGAGCCGCCCCGTGCCGGGAACCTCCGTCCTCGCCGCGGCGAGGGGCTGCGCGGGGCCAGGGGCCCGCAACGAGGCGTGCCGGGGGCACAGGAGGGGCACGGCTCTCAGCCAGGGCAGCAGGCCCAGTGCTCGTCACTGCTCTGCCCGAGGGACCCCTGGAGAGCCGTGCCGGGAGCGCCGTGCCGGGAAGGGCCGTGGATGGAGAGCCGTGCCCGCAGACGGCGGCCCTGCCCAGTGCCCGGCCCGAGCGGGGTGCGGACTCTCCAGAAATTTCTCGGCGTGGATTTACAGAAGCACACAAACCTTGTGAAAACATGCCTGTTCGTCTCAGGTCTTATTTAAAAAAAAAAAAAAAAAAAAAAAAAAAAAAAGTTATATAAACAAGGATTATCCCCTTCTTATCTTGTCTTGCTAGGGGGATTGGAAAATTCCAACATCTGGATTGGCGGAGTTCTTTTCATTTGTTTCATTTTTTAGTCACTCTTCTTTTTTTTTTTACTTTTTCCCCAGGGAGGTGTTTTCCACACTCGGTTGGATACAAAGCCCTGTGGATCGCTGGTGTTCAGCCAAAGGCTGGTGTGTGTGGGGCCCCACAGAAGTAGTTCGTCAGGGCATACGTGACTTCTGCATCAATGTCTGGCTATAGAAGTCATCCTATTCCCACCTTGTTGCTACCCTGTTCCTCCTGCCCTCCGCCTCTGCTCCCTCCCGACTGTGTGGCACACCAGGGCTTAACATGTGAGCTGGTACCCAAGGGGGCAACACATCCTTGTATCAGAAACCCCAGGAAGATCAGGGGGGCACAAGCATTGAGGGGAGGGAAATTAAGTCAGAAAAAGCAATTCTTGTCCCTGACCCTACAACTGTCCTTTTTGAAGCCTTCATTTCTTCAAAAATACTGCGGGTTTACTGCAGACAGAAATAAGAAATGCCAGTGTTACAGATCTGGGCTACACACACCGTCCTTAACCTCATCTATTTCTGTATCATCACTCATAGGGATAGCAGGGTGAACAAGGACTAGGTAACATTGACAGGAGCTGTTCAAATGATAAGACAAAGTATTTTTTAAATAGTCTGGCAGATATATTTGTCAGATAACACTGCATGTGCAATAAAACTCAGATGAGGAATCAGAGGAATTTGGAACCCAAGGCAGCAGCATTTTATCAGGATTTCATGTGTTCTAAGTGCATCATTTTGTCAGTACAGAGGAGGTGTTTTACATAGTTTATGAAAATATATTTACACATTTCAATATGGTGTCACTATTGTGCTCACGCGCAAGATAAAACTGAGTCTCAGTAACTGCAACAATAACAAAATACATCAAATGTCTGAACAGACAAGCTGCTGTTATGGTAAGTTCTCTGTTATTCTCTTTGCCTCATTTTAGAAAAAAATTGCAACACCAGGTTTTTAATAGAGTTGGTTCAGTCCCTCTCCATCTGCTGTGCCTTTCCCCCTCTTAAAAAATTACAGAGGGCCAATTTGATCACAGGCCTGAAACAGATTTTGAAATACTTATTTACCATATTAAAAAGAAGCAAAACATTTTCCACCTTTTCCACCTTATCATGAAATGCTAACCACTTTTCACACCTTTTTCTTTCACTGGGCCATTTTGTTATCTCTCTCTATTGGAGTGTTCATTTGGCAACATATTACCTATTTTATAAGGAATAAGGTAGAATAAAAGAAACTTTCAGAATTGTCAAGTTCCCAAAACTGTGGCTGAAGTTATTAGTTTGAGTACAAAGCATTTCCTAAGCTCAAAAGCTAATTACTCAGCATACACTCGTTGAAATAAGAAACTGAGGCCATTTTAACAAAGAGCCTCCTAAGAATTGCCCTGTGAGTTTCCTAGGGCAGGCTGCTTTGCTAGCATTAGTGCACTGTGCAGGAGAGGGGAAAATTTCTGAAAGTATATAAAATGTCTTATCTGCTGCTATTCAAACACAAGTAACACAGAGTATTTCAGATTTCACTCTCTCTCCCTGCCAGGATAAGTATTTAAAGGCTTGGTACTCAAAATCTCTTCTATTTACTTCAAGGTACATTATTTGATCTAATAAGTGATATTATCTCTGCCTACAAACCTCATACAGTTGTATGTCCTCCATCAACTTTGTATGAAGTAGAGTATGTACTTGAAGACAGAAATTAATTCCTAGGATTTTCCAATTATGGTAAAAGACACCAAGATTCTGCACACATCTGTTTTGTACAGAAACTAAATAGTTATATTTTAGGATTGCTTATAGGATTATAAGGGTTATATAGTTATATTTTGGGTTGCTTATCAGCAGGTTGCACTAAGGCTAGTGTGTGATCCAACAAGGAGATGAAGGGCAAGGTTCAAACACAGGTATGGGGATGAACAGAAACTCTTTCTAAGTAGCAGGCAGAAAAAAAATTAGTGATCATCACAGAGAAAGTTTTAGGGAAAAGGTTTGAAGACCAATAAATCCTTAACCACATGCTGTGAACAGGTGCCTATCAGTGGAGTGGTTGGGACAGGTTGGTTTTGCATGTTGATGGGGCACAACACTGTGTGCCAGAAAAGTGGAGAACTCAAGAAAACATGAGGTGTTAACCTTCTTCACGGACAATTATTTACAAGGAAAGCCTGAATTTTCTTTGGTGAGTGCAAGTGAGCAAAGCTGCTGTTGGATGGAGCCAATGAAGTCTGCAGTTCTGAGCACCTGCTTCTCTGCCCTTGGGCATGGACGTTGGGATATGTGTCCCTGCTCCTGGAATGCAAGTAGGGAGCAGTCCCATTCCCATCACTAGTCACAGTGGAAACCGTTGAAGCCAAAACACAGACTTGAAGCCTGTGCTCAGTCCTGCTTCTAAAAACCACCTTCTCTCTTCTTAAACCCCTTTTAATACACTATCTCATCTTCATCTGGTGGGACTCTTTCAGTGGCCAGGAAGCACCACAGGCCTTGTACTGCCTCATATCCTCCCTCTGGTTTAATCACGACAAATGTAACCATTGAAAATACTTGGGGCAGCAGCATGTTTGCTTTGGGATGCACAGTCAGCCAGTGTGGTGCATTATTGCAGCTGTGCCCTGGGATGGTAAGAGAGGGTGACAACTGGTCTGTCACAAGTCACCTTGTGTGTGACTTTGCCCTATAAGGAGAGGAGCAACCTCTGACAGGCATCTTGCCCCGTCCCTGGCTCTGCAGGGCAGCCTGCCATCCCATCGCCTCACTTCCTGGTCTCTGTCTGAGCTGTCACCTTTTGAGAACCTTGCCTGACATTTTAATTAAGCACTTTACATGAAGGATGCCAATGCACAGATAATCACACAGATTTTTGCAAGGAGCTGTTTCAGTTGTTGATACTTACTTGGAGATGCTTAGTTTCAATTCACAGTTTATGTATTGAAGCAGTGGAGTAGTTACTTACCATGACAGATAAAGCCTCACTGTCAGTGCTGCGGAGAGGCTGCAGTACTGGGAGCTTGTAGCTAGGTGTAGCTGAAGCCCTGCCTGTCTTATTGATTAAAGTATTTCAAAGAGCAGCCTTTTAATTTGATTTATCGTATACATTTTAACTGAATGAATGTAGTCAGAATGAATAGTGATGGATGCTTATGAAGTAGAGTTTTTACCTAATGCAAGAATTGCAGCTTGTCAATTCCACGATGCATTCACAAAAATTAGATTAATACACACAGCTACTCAACTCAACTGATTCCTCTAGCCCAAACCTCTTAGTCCAGGGGTCTTTTTGACATGGTTTTGTTTTACATGTAAACATTACAAGCAATGAAGTCCTTTATTAGAGGACTGTGTTGTTTTCCCCCAAGCTCTGTTACCAAGGTCTGTGTTTAAAGGGCAAGATTGGCTTCACAGGAACCAGTGAAGCAGAGCATTTCTAAATTCCAAAGCTGATCTCTTAGTATTTTGGCCTAAGGAAGGAAAGGAGACTACTTTTCTTCCTTGCCTTTCCTTCAGATCTCTCCAGCTCTTACTCTACATAACAGCTTTGCCCTGAATGGCATTCTCATAACTGTGATTGAAGATACAGCAAAGTTCAGGAGGCACATTCTATTCTCTCTCGTTTTGTGTGGGGTTTTTTGTTTGTTTGTGGTCAGTTTTCGTTTTGGGGGTTTTTTATGGTTAGCTTTCAAAAGACAGTGGTCTTGAATTGTAAAGATTAACAGGACAATTTAATTATTCGCCTGTGATTTTTCCAGATAAGCTTTATAATGAAAATCTAGATCAGTGATCTTTGGGTCCAGTTCTGACCTAGGTAACTGCTTGGCCAGTGAAGTCCAAGTCAAAAATCAAGGTCTGACTGATGGCTTACCCAGTGTAGCCATAGCCTTGGGATCACTTTTGGAGTGCAGGCAGTACTTTATGCCAAAACTGCATTGCATATTCTAAGTCTAATGCAGTTACTTCAGCTCCCCACTAAGTCACCCCAACAGAATCAGTGGGCCTAAAAGTGCTCAGAACACATTATTCATTTTAGGAGGACTATATGTTGCTTGGTCAGGGTATACCATAGTGGTATAAATTAGTCTTGGGTCTTTTAAGTCCTTCTTGAGAGTCTGGAGTGGTGTTGCTGCTTCATCAAGTTGAAGTGTTATATGAGCACAGCACTGCAGATGCAGTCATGAACCATCCTCTCTAACTCCAACGCCTCGTGTAACAGTGGTAATTTCAGATTGGATTACTTCACAATCACTATGATGACTAAGAGTCTATCTGATGTTCTTATTAACTTAATTCAAATATAGTATCACATATTTGAGTATAATCTTGAAGTGGTGTTTGGGTCAGGAATGGATTAGAGTATGTTCTGATCCATATTTTGCTCTGATATTAACTTATTGGTGTTTATTACTGTTAAAATCACTCTGATAAAGAATTATTGAGACCTTCTGATTACCTTTTTTCCTCAGTCTAAAGTGAAATAACTTGAAAATGTCTTCTTTCTTAGTCGTGTGGGTTTTTATATCACCCTGGTAGCAGGTGGCCTTGTAACTACTGAGAAGGAAAGAAAGGTAGATGGAAATGTGATTGACCAACATTTTCCTAATTTATTTTTTACTCCCCCACAAAAATTAACAGCTCCAAAGTGCTTGTTCAGTGACTTTGGTCAGCCTCTTTCATTGTGAGGAAATTGCATGTTGCTTTTTAATAAAGCTTGAGTAAATTCATGTATCACTTTCATATATGTCACATCCTAGGGATATAGACACTTTTGTTTTTCTGGTTGTTCTGCTAAAATAGTAAAGACATAGGTGTATATAATATTTAACATTCAAACCAATTCCCACTGCCAGTAAAGCATCATTGTTATCAGGGAGATTTTGTACTTTCCTTTAGATGGGCAGCTTATACCTCCTTGTGCTAAGAGTTACCAGATTCATGACTCCTCAGTGTTCGTTGCCTGAGACGGGTGATCATAATGAAATGCTGCATGACTTTCTTCCACTTTGTTGAGGAAGGTTACCTGGAAGATTGGTGACCTGTGGGTATCCTTGACACCCGAGAGTCTAGGAAGGAACTGGGTGATAGAACAGGACTTTGAAATTGATAGAGCCTCACAAGGACCCAGCTAGTCAAACATTAGTTGGTGACATAAAAGGAAAGAGAATATAGAGAAAACCAGACTTAAAAGAACTGCATTTTCTCCTTGCTTGCTCTTGGCTGGCACATAGGAGGTTTCTGGGGGTCTTACTGACTGGTGTGCCTGCCAATAGCTTTTCCTCTTTGTGACTGGCAAAAAAGTGAGAAAGGATAGGACTAAAGACTGGTTTTATTTTTTTTTCTATTTTGTGGTTGGTGATACAGTCCATAGTCTTATGAATGGTGACTATCGTTCTTGCCTGCTCAACTAGCTATCTCCTAGAGAGAAAAGATTATGGCACAGAAGCCAACACTGAAAAGCCTGAAGGCACAATCAGACAGTCGGAGCCTGCTGTGCCAGGGAAGCACAAGCACGTAACAGAATGGTGGCTCTGGGTGACTTACTCACTGGCTGTCTTGCAAGACAGGGAAGACAGGTGAGAGACCTAATGATGAGGGGAAAAAAAACCAAAAAAAGAAAACAAACTGAGAGAAGGCAATATTTACT
This sequence comes from Corvus kubaryi, assembly GCF_017639235.1. Classification (NCBI taxonomy): domain Eukaryota; kingdom Metazoa; phylum Chordata; class Aves; order Passeriformes; family Corvidae; genus Corvus; species Corvus kubaryi. Next base: position 43,190,669 of record NW_024582091.1, read on the forward strand.
AGTCATTAGAATATTGATATTACAATCCTGGGATTTTATTTACATTCTCCTGTGTGGGTTGTCATAGTCACAACCTCTGAAATCTCTCAGAGATCTCACAGATATTTTCTGAATTTAATGAAAATCAGAATTACAGATTTCCATGGTCATGTGGACTACAGTTTGTTTGTACAGAAATAGATTAGATTGGTTAACATTTGGGCCCTCCAGTTCTATATTAACTTAGCCCTCCTTTGTTAACAGCAGTGTGGGTTTTAGACCATTTTTATCAAGCTGACTGGACAGGTCCCATGAATTTGTCAACTCATGTAAACCCTTTGCAGAAAGTGAAGGCACATAAAGCACACAAAGACACAGAACATTTTTGTGACGTGGACCTCCCTTTCACTCTAAGCATGTAACTCTGGTCCTCGTGTATATAAAAGCAAGCATGCCACAATTAAAATATAAAAGAATCTGAGCACATCTTGTCCCCATCTGCATGACCTTGGGCAAGTGGTTATTTATTGTTCATTAGCATGTAACACTTTATGTCTCAGTTTATCCTTTCAACTAATGAGTACAGTGCGCTTTTTGCAGTTCGCTGCTGCTTGATGTTGAAGTTACTTAATAAGGTTACAATCTTGCATGCAAGCTACTACACAACTGGAAAAAAATGGGAAGCCACAGAAGTAAACCATAACTAGTGATGTATCTTGCAATGCTGTAGAAAAACAGACAATATTACAGATCGGCTGATGATGAGTTTCCAAGCGAACTAGAATTGTTCTCTCTGATTCCAAGTGGGGGGCTAAATAGTTAATTTTCTTCCCTTAGTTCAGCAATTCCCCATACTTCAAATAGTTTGAGAGTCTCAAATTACATAACTGCTCTGAGGCTATTGAGAAGCACTGAGATCTGACCCATCCTCTCCTTTAGAATGCTGTTAGAGGAAAACCACTTCTTAAATTCATAGTAATAGAATTTTGGAGACACATCTGAAGACACCTAAGGCTAAATATTATGCGTGTATCTGTCTGTATACTCCTATTCAAGTCCAGGATCTAAATTAGAGACCAAATTGCCTTTCTCAATAAATATGACTTGCGTAGTCTTTTTATGTACACAAAATGAAGATTTACTATATTCTAGCAAGTTGGGGACATTGGTGCCACCTCTTGTGGCAGCTTAGTAAAATTTGTCTTTCAGCTTAGTAAAATATGAAGTTCACTCTCACCTGATCTTTTCTTTATTCATTCTTTCATCTCTTGGGTTTTATTTTCTTCTTTATTCATTTGGTCCCACAAACATTATTATGTTTAATAAGGTGCTTCTACATAGACAGCTAGAAAACCCTTATAAAAAAATCCAATTGACACAGTTTCACGGTTCTGATCTGCCAATGCCAATATACCTCTTGCATCCTTTTGCGTTTCCCATGTAGTGATTCTCTTTCCATGCATGCCTTAAAATAGGTCATTGGTGTTTACATCAGCAGCAGTTTTAGACATCCCACAGTAGTGCTGCCAGTTCTGCTGATCATGAGATCATTCCTTCTGAACTAGCAGTTCATCATCCACCCTGTCATTATCCTATAAAATAAGATCCTCATTAGGACTTATTTCACCATCACTGTCTCTTATTTTCCCGCTTCTTTCTACAGATCTTTATCTTTCACCACAAATGTTCCCCTAATTTCCAAGCTCTTTTAAAGTGTTATCTCAATCTCTCTCATTTTCATTGTGTCAGCCCCTAATCTTTCCTCCAGTAGTTCTAGACAGGTTAGTCATAACCTCAGTGTTGTTCAGCCCTCTGCCCCCCTCAGCTTCCTTATGATTATCAGCAGAATTTGGACCTTGTCCTTCCCAGAGAAAGATGCTTGGCTCCAATTATGAGATGCTTTCCTGCCCACGTACAGCCCATACAGCTGAGAGATTCAAGCCTTCAATTTCTAATTTGTTTTATTCTCTGTGCTGCTCACAAGCAGGTGCTGCTTGGGAAATCAATGACAGCTCCACACATGAAGCAGCTGCAAGACTGAGCCTTGAATGAGTCTTTTCCATTTCTAATTTTTATAAGCCAGTTCTAGCAGCAATCTAAAATAAATGATACATATTGATAATGAAACTGATGCAAGTGAGCATTACTAGCAAATGGAAGGATTTAGAAAAGGGAGGAAAAGACAAAGAAACTACCTTTCACAAAGCAAGTCAGTATCACATTAACATACCAGAATAGATATTTTCTTCTCTACAACTCACCCTTGACCAACTTACCACTGGCATTTAAAAGACTTCCCAATTACATTTGATATGTGATTTACAGCATGATCACATCTGAATTGGGCACAGAGATTTCCCCCAGCAGGTTCACAAAATGTCTGAGGTTGATGGTTGACTTGGCCCAACTCTGTTCCCACTGAGTGTTGATAGAAGACCATTTCAAGCTAGAGGAGTATCATTTTTAAATGAAATTACATTACAAAAATAGATTGTTTCAAGATTCAGTACCTTTCTGAAGTTTCATGCTATATTTGTGTTTGTTTATAATGGTGTAAATAAGCGGTAACTTCACTGCAGTACCAGAATAACTGGAAACAGCTAATAGTGCTCTTTCCCTTCCCAATAAATTACCTTTATATATTGGAGAAGAGTTATTTTCAAACTGCTGATCTGCATTCAGGTGTGACTGCCTGCCTCACCTGAGGGTTTTCTTTACCTTTGTGTGATTTTTCAAGTGAAGCTATTCTCAACTCTGCCAAATTCTCCAAGTAGCACATAGCATAATGTATTTATGTAGAGTCTGTCTCTTGGGCAAGCTGAAGCGGTGGAAATTGCCCGGAGAAAATTGAAACCCTGATAATTGATTTTGCTAGCTCTTAAAGTTTCAAAAGACTTGAATCTTTCCAAGAATAAATCAAAAACTGCTCAGTAGCAGACCATGGGGATTCCCTCCAGATTCTTAGAGTGGTTTCCTTGCTAAAATGCAGGAACTATATTCTTAGTGATGTAGATTAAGAATTAAATTATTTGCTTAAAATAGTTAAGTCTGTTGCCTATTGGGGTTTTCTGTGTCACCTAATTTGGCTGAGTTATTAAGTGCCATTGGTAGCCAGGATCTTTGAGCTGTGGAAGAAAAAACATGGCAAACATTAGGTATATGACAAACCCTTCAGGCCATAAAATCTTATTAGAAGGCAAATCACAACCTTCCAACCCTTTTGAAATTGATGTGGAGCTAGGAAATCTGTAGAAAATTGATACAGTGCGGAATGCAAATATATTACTCCCTCTCCCCTCCTTTTTTTTACACTAACACAGGACTAAACAGGAGAGAAATTATTCCCAAGAGACCACCATGGAAAATGTCCTATTGGTCCAGGTGCTTACAACATTTCTATAGAAGTAAATTAAACCCAGTGGAGATTGGTCTTGACAAACTTTTCATTGGAACATCATAGGACTCTCCCAACACTGGTTTAGTTGTAGGTGCCAATGGCAGAAAAACGCTGCCAGATGCAGCAACCTTCTGACTTCTAGACCACTCTTCACATGTCACTATGCTTTTGTGTCTCAAGACCCATTGTGAGGGCTCTTTCTAAATTCAAATTATATGTTTTGCATTTATAGGCATTTCTAAATTCATCATCAACACTGTATTTTCATTATATACTTTACATACCTGCTTGTTACTGTATATTATCATGTCACAAGTATATTCTATTATTATGTAATGACATAAGTATATTATGTTCATATTTAAACAGAACAGATCAACTTTATTTCATAGAATCATGGAATCATAGAGTGGTTCAGGTTGGAAAGGACCATCTAGTTCCAACCTCCCTTCCATGGGCAGGGAAATTTCCACTAGACGAGGTTGCTGAAAACCCCATCCAGCCTGGCCTTGAACACTTCCAGGAATGGGGCATTTACAACATCTCTGGGCAACCTGTTCCAATACCTCACCAACCTCATAGTAAAGAATTTCTTCCTTATAACTTATCTAAATCTACCATCTCTCAGTTTGAAGCAATTGCCCCTTGTCCTATCACTGTCTCTCCATGTAAAAAGTCCCTCTTCCTCATTTTTATAAGCTCCCTTTAAGTACTGGAAGGTTGCTATAAGGTTTCCCCACACCTTCCCTTCTCCAAGCTGAACAACCCAAACTCTCTCAGTATTTTTTCATAGGAGAGGTGCTCCCACATTTTTGTAGCCCTGCTCTGGACTTGCTCCAACAGGTCCACATCTTTTTTGTGCTGAGAACCCCAGAGCTGGACAGGTGGGGTGTCATGAGGGCAGAGTAGAGGAGGAGAATCACCTCCCTTGACCTGCTGGTGATGCTGCTTTTTATGCAGCCCAGGATGTGTTTGACCTTCCAGTTAAGTTTCTAATATAATTGACTGAAATAGTGGTTTTACAGCAAAAGGTTCTGCCCCATCACGCTACAATTTGAAAAACCTGTATCCATCAAAAAATAAACCAAAAACTGTTCAGGAGGAAAGCCATGAAAAACTCGTTCAGTTTCTTAGAGAAGTTCCTGCACAAGAATAAAAAAATTATACTCTCACTGATACAGATCTGGCACTGAAGTAGCAGACCATGGCAGCGCACTGAAGTCTGCATCCCTGTGTATGACAGGACTGGGAATGCTAGTCTCCAAATTTTCTTCTGCTGCTGGCAAGCAGGGTCTCATGGAGCAGAGCAGCTACAGGTTGCAGAGGGGAGACAGCCCTTTCCTTGCCAGTGCAGAAGGCAGGAGAACCTCTGCAGCCTCTTTGCCTTCTGTCAAAAGTCTGGCCTGCAGGACAAATCAGTCTGTATGGCTTTTAGGGGATATTAGGGCTTCTGTAGAAACTAAGCTTTCATTTAGGTGGAAGAGGAAATAAGGCTTGCCATTTACATTGCTTGTGGTGAAAAAGAAACCCTCAAAACTTTTTCAAGTGGTTTTAACCAATACAGTATTGCCTTCAGAGTCTGCATTTTTTAAAGCCCTTGAGCATTTAAGAGAGAGACTCTAAACATGAACCATCAGTCTTTCACCTAAACCATCCTGTGGGACACAGAAAGAGCACACGAAACTCCCAAAAGCAACATTGGCACTGGAGGGAGTGAGGAGAGCAGGGAGCATCAGCAGGTGAGGGCTGAATGTTGGACCTGTGGAAAATCACCTAGGCAAAGAAGGGAAAAGGTATGTCAGAGAAGGATAGGAAGAAAAACCAAAGCTTCAATAATGTTGACTTAATGATGAACTTGTCTTTCCATTTGGTAAGGCTGGACACATTTAATATTATATAGAGCAAATGATAAATATAGGTGGAAATTTTTTTCCTCCCTTGGCTTCAACAGATTTATGCTGCTGATGATTATGTTTAACTCAGAAATAGGCAGTTTTTGTGACATTCCCTGTGACCTCCATGGAAATCCCACTGTGCAACACAGAGAGTGCAGGGTTATTGATATGCAATCCAGCTCATAGCTGAACACGCCTGTGAAATAAACTCAGTTTTATTACTGCAGATTCTCAAGGAGTCATCCAGCTTTAATGTGAGGAAGGTACATTTCTCCTCTCTCTCATATATTAGAGAATGATTTCTTTCTTTTCCCCAAAACAGGGACATGAAATGCCTAAAACATTGCAAAAGCTGAAACTTCAGACACTGTGCAGGCTTCACAGAAAGCATTTTCAGTCCACTCTCTCCTGAGCTGGCCAGATGTAACCATCCCAGCATGAGGAGTCCAAGTGCCAGTGAGTTGGTTGTCCTCAGCATGTAAATGGCCTGCATGGCAGTTTCAATATATGCCTCTAAATTTCTCTGTCTGGGTCTCCCTTTACATTTCTTAAGATGCTTATTTCAATTCACAGCCCAAAATCCAGCAGATCCCTTTTAATCTTCTGAAGCTACACCTACATACTCCCCACAAACTTAGGAATAATGATTTTATCTGCGCCTTTCTATTTCCTGACTGCACCAGAGACTGTTATATTTACTTGCATTTTTAGGAATAACTCAGAATATGTAGCTTTGTACTACTTGTAGCTGATTTTTATAATGAAGACAAGGACCCCAACTAATTTCTTGTTATCAGTACACTCTGATGTCTGAAGGACATGACCAAGTTCCCAGTGCCCAGTGAATCCCAGCATGTCATTTGAGCTGTGATGAGGGGTCCTGTGCGTGCTGTGAGGCTGTTGCAAAAACGAGCTGACATGTAATAGCTAGTGAAAGAGAGCAAAGCTGAACACATCTTGCCTTGTGTTTGCCAAGGGGTAAGAATATGCCAAAGTAAGTTTCTGCAGCTCAGTTGTTACTTAGTTCCTTGATAGCTCAGTTGTGCATTTTGATCTCAGAGCTGATTTTATTACAAAAGAAAAATTAACAGAGACTGGAACAGGAGAATTCTTCAGTCAAATCAGGAGGAGCACAAAGTGCCCATACAAACAGTCTTATCTTCACTGTTATTCTGATCTCTCACACTGCCCTGTCACAAACATCCCTAGAGTTTTATCTTCTCTCAAAACACAGCCAGCCAGTTTCCAACCCGCTCCAAAAGATTTTCTACAGGAGCCCCTGACCTTGCAAGCTCACTCCTTTTCAGTATCCCTAAATCTGTGACTTCCTTAGGAACACTACCAAGCCACCACCAGTGTGTGAAAGAATTGGAAGAACTGATTTTCCCTTAAGACACAATGTCTGTGCACCCTCAGATCATAGGAGCTGCCTCTTCCAAGTATAGAAGTAAGACTAATGAGAAACCACCCCAAATATGAACTTTTTGCCCCATTGTCTCCACAAATATAGGAAGACCTTTAGTCCTCTCCCATAAAAGTCTGAGATGCTGCTAACATACAGACTATTTCTGAGCTGGTACTTCTTGATACTGAGCTGCCCAGTACTGCTTTCTCTGACATCCCTTGTAAATCAGGCACAAAGCATTTCTGGTTCCTCTGTTGCCATGGATTGGTTTGAAGGCTTAATCCAAATCATTGTAGTATACATTTGTTTTGCCACCTTTTGTTTTTCACTGGAGACCAAGTCCCATTTCTCTTCTCATAGCCCTGGCTCCACTTCCAGTACCAGGCTTTCTTTCCTCCATTGTTTGCATATCTGTGCATTAAACTGACCTACATCTCCTTCTAGGGAGTGGGTAGCAGATGGTGCTTAGGTGATATGGCATCTCAAGATGGTGCTTGAATGGCTTGTGGGTCACAGACGTGGGAAATGCTGGTTGCTGCATAAGCAGCGCACAGCTGAGCTCCCTGGTGAGTCTCTGCTTGTTTGTATCAACAACTTTGGGCCAATATGAGCCAGCATGGTCATATGCAGAAAGCAGGTCAGGCAGGTTATCTTGGCAGCAATATTTGTTTGGGAGCTGATGGGATCAGGGGGGAAGCTACACCAGTCACCTCCTTCAGCACTTCTGCCTTAATGGAGAAGTTGGTCAATGCAGTGGAGGAGCCCCATGGCGGCTGGCTCTGGAGCACTCATCCTGTGAGGGGTGGTTGGGTGTTCAGCCTGGGAAAGCTTTGGAGGAGATTATCAAGAAGATAGAGACAGGCTCTTTATAGGAGTGTAAAGTGGGAAGACAAGAGGCAATAGGCACAAGCTGGAACAAGGGAGGTTAAGGCTAGGTAGAAAGAGAAACTTTTTCAGTGCCCTGACAGGTCAGATAACAGGCTTCCCAGGGGGGCCATGCAGTCTCCATCCATGGAGGTTTTAAAGACTAATTTAAAGCCCTGAGAGACCTCATCTGAGATCACAGCTGAGCTTCCTTCAAACAAGAGCTTGAGCTAAAGACATCCTGTGGTCTCTTCCAGCCAGTGAGCCTATGATTAAGAATCAGCCTGTTTTTAACAAATCCTGCCCAAATCCCAGGCTACAAAGGGCAGTCACAGCTGGGAGTTCACATTTTGGAAATCCGTCCCAGTCTTTGTGGTAGACACAGAAAAATTCGACCCACTTCGACCAATCCATAGTCAATACAGACAAATTTCACACAGCACAAGGCGTCAAGTCATTAAGGGATTAAGGCTTAAATTTGAAGGGTAGCAGCTGTGTAAGTTCCCTTCCTTTATTTTGTCTTTCTGAGGGCCCGAGTCTCTAATGTCTCGTGCTATCTGTGTCAGAGCAGGGAATAGCCAACATAGCTGGCTTACACTGCCAGCCAGCAGGCAGCTCCCCCATGCGCCTATCAGAGACAGTCCCCTGCACAGTGTGCACTCAGCCCCTGCACTGTCTGCTCCTCCTGTGTCATTCTGTCCTTCCCTCCTCACTTGGTCTTCCTGTCCCTCTCCCCTCAGTGGCAGGATTACAGAACCAGTGTCCTGTTGCTGGCGTGCCCTTGTCTGAGCTTTCTGCCTGACTTTTTTCTCTGCTCAGCTCTTCTCTTTGCTCCGGTAAGTCTGATGAACAGCTTCCTTGCTGTCACTGCTTGGTGGCATGGCACAAGGGCTTTAATGTAAGTACTTCCCTTTGGGACTGTCAACCCGCATTTTCTAGGAATAGCCCTAGGAAAAGTCTGGGCACCATGACATCTGAGGAAAACAGGGAGGTATCCAAGGTTGTTGGTGAAAGTAAGAAATGCTTCTCTTAAGAGTGATCAGAGAAATTTAAGATTACTTTCGTAGAGCTTGTGTTGAAGTGAGACTGGGGGCCATGGGTGGTCTGCTACAACAGTCAGTGATCAAGATTCAGGACATGATTCAGCAACGTGAGAGGTGAAGTAGGAGGCTTCAGAAAGCCTCCAAGTCTGGTTCTGAGCCTGTATGGAAGGAAACCTGCCATGAAACTTCCAAACTTTTGTTCAGTTTTGTGCTAGAAAATTGTGCATAAATCATAAAGCTATTCAAATGCGTGCTGATACAGCTGGTTTTATCATCACTTTCTGAAGTAACACATAGGGCAGTGTCTAGACTGTAAGAAGGTACTTGTATTTTTCTGGAGGATGATTGGAGCTACAGTAGCAGAGGCAATTCCAGAGTTTAATGTTTGCTGCTTCGAGGTGTCACTGCAGACCAATCTGGTGTTGTATGAGGATAAAAATTCAGATTTTATCAGCATATGTTGGCTGGTGCAAATATATGTAAAGCTTTGTTTTAGAGAAATGTGTGTGTATGTGAACTTAGAACATAAAGTGCTAAATACCATCACCCATTTTAGAAGAGCTTAAAATAGCTCCTGGCTGCAGAGCAGGTGCCATGTGTCCTTCTGCTGAATACATAGCAAAAGCTAAATATAGCCCAGTCTGTAAACCCTCTAGAAGTTCAAGCTGCAAGAAGGAAATCAGAAAGCAAATCCCATGAGAAGGAAGGGGAAGCACACTGTTTATAAAAGATAAACAAAACTCTGTAACAGTCTCCAAGGCAGCCTGCAAGAGAAGCTAAGAAGAAGATGCTTAACTTGTGTTTTGGTCATGCCAGGAGGGTGCCTGGGCAGCGGTGTTGGCTTCAGCAGTGCAAGAGGTGGGCTGGCACACCCCAGCACAAGAACAGTTCTCCTAGCAGCAGTGGAATGGCTACTGCAGCTCTGCTAAATCAGTCACTGGCCTTTGCCTACTGACCTTTTACTTTGGAAATGATGGCTGTTTTCAAGGCACAGTGAAGGCAAATTGTGCCATAAATGTGAAATATTAAGGGATATAGTTACCGACAAACAAACTTAGCATGTAACCAGACTGATCTGAGGCGTACGCCTTTTGCTGTTGCCTCTGGGTGCAGCGGTGGCTATGCTGTGTGCTCAGCTATGCTGAAATCTCAGTTTCTGTCCTGGGTTTTCCCAAGTTCTTAACAGAGGAAGAAGGAGAATGGCAAACAGTCTTTCTCACAGTGGGGAGGCAGCAGCACCCTTGGGGGTGTTTCCTGCTGAGGGAGAGGAGGACCACAGCAACTATTTGTATGCAGCAACTACAAGTGCCAAGTTTCCAGCCAAAACACCAGGGCCAAGAAAGGTGCTGATCTCACAGCTGTGGAACAGTTCCAGGATTTGGGAATGCAGGAGGAAAAGAGTAAACAAGATGCAACGCTCAGACTCAATCAGACTGGTCAGTCTTCCCCCTCGCCATGAAACAGGATAAGGCTGTGTTGGAAATTCAGGTGCCTGGAGGCAGCAGTAGTGGTAGTAGGAGTTGCACAACTCAAGAGGTGGGTAGTCAAAAATTGGGCAAGTCTGAAAAACCAAGGAATTCCTCTTCTGGACTCAGTCACATAATTTTTAGGCATTACTGTGTTTAAGATAGCATATAATGTAAACACTTTGGGTCTTGCTGAGATTGACACCAAAAGTCTTTTATGGCCTGATAAGGGAGAATTCCTTATGTGCATCAAGATGAAGCAGGCTAGAGCACAAGGGAGAACTGGGGCCAGCTGCAGTAAAATCTCCCAGCATCAAAGGCTGTAAGCAGGCAACTCTCAGATGCTATGTCTCCCTCAGCAGAAATTGCAACGCTGTGGAAGCTGTTGTGCAAAACAAGGTAGAGAAATCTTCACAAGGATTGTGTTTGTTCTGGAAAGCGGTTATCAGACCTCTGGTTTAGCCTGAAGAAGAACAAAATAAAACATTAGTAGAGTTATTTGTGTGTGTAAATAAAACCTCCAGTATGACCCAGCAGATGGGCACCTTTAGGTTAGAAGTTCATTGCTGTGTATTTCTAGGTTTCCTGCCTCCTTACCCTTCTGGGCTGGTGAATGGAAACTCAGCAGATGTGAATTGCCATGGTTTCAGACTGATTATAACTAATCCCTTTCTAGCCAGGAATGTATGTTAGGGAAGATTTCCTGCAAGGCCAGCTTGTAAACATCTTGTGTTAGAACCTTGATTCTAAACGTCCAGTTTCTCTTTCATTCACCCATGTTTTTCCCTTGTTACTGAGACACACCATGCACACATCAATTGCCACTGTTGATTCAAAGCCTACTGTATTTGCAGACATGCTTTGTGATTCATGTAAGGGGAAACCTTTAGCCAGACAGTGCTACCACATGAGTGATGAAGTTGGGAGTTGGGAGGCAGCCAAGGGAGAGAGTTGGGGTGCAGAGAGAACATCGACTTGAGCCTACTTACAAGGAAGGGGAGATAGAAAAGAAATTAAAATTTGGAAATGGAGCATTTTGCAATCCTGTTCTCCCTCTGTGATGAACATATTACAAAAACAGCTATTTTAAATTGGAAATATACTTTATGAGAGTTTTATTCTGCCTAAACAAGAGCTGGTAGTCCTGGGTTTTCTAGCTGATTGATTGCCAACTGCCAATTAGCTCAAATTAATGATTGCAATAGTAAACACTAGCCTGAACATGTCAGAGATAAACACATATTCTACAGAGCATCTAGCTTAGCCTTTACAATACTCTTACTGACCTTGAATTAGTTGGCAGTCAATTAACCCTAGTTTAAAAAGAGCACAAACAGGAGGGTAACATTCGTGCTATCTGGAATTATTTACCCAAATTGCACATAAAGGGTCTAATTTTTCAATGTAAATTAAACTCAATATGACATCAGATAGATATAATTTTACAATCATTTTGCAGTGATATAATGACTATGCCACAAGGAGTAAGGAAAGAACGGGATGCAATTGTGCAACAGGTCTGTGAGACCAGGTCCAAATGCATTCCTGAGCCATTTCTGCTGGCAAGCTGTATCTCTGGGAGGATTGCAGGGGCATGGATTTATAGCGAGCACTTCCTGAGCCCCACTCAAGCACTTCCTGAGCCCCACTCAAAGCTTTCAATTATTTGCTTGAGAGATGATAACTTGTTTGACTATCTTATCTGCAAGCCTGGTCATATAGCTAGAAAATCAAATCTTGAAAAATGTTGCCTTAGTGATGGCCATCACTGCACTTCCAAACATCACTTTGACTGCGGAGGGTTTAATAACACCAAGTCATTTATTACAGTAAATGACATCTCTCTTATCATATAATGCCTTTGGCCATGTTAGTTTACAATTTTGAAAGCTGTAGAAATTTAGACACTATAGAAAATATATGTTACAGCCTGTTTGAACAGAGAACAAAATGCTTCCCAGTTAGCTCCGTGTTTTCAAAGCAAGTTGTCTTTTAAAAAATAAGAAAGCAACCACTTCAGATGCTGGAAAGAACCAACCAAGCAAGCTTCTTCCCTTCTTCCTTCCACACTGGCACCATAGTAAATCATATCATTAAAGAGAGGAACAAAAATCAGTCTGGAAAAGAGAGAGAAAGGACTTGTGGCTGGAAAGAGTACAGAATTTGCGGTCAAGCAGCAGTGGGGGCTAGTTGCAAAGCAAGGCCCAGCTGTGCACCCCACACCCCTGCACTACTTCCTGAGGGCAACACAGAGGTGCCAGCATCCTCTCCCTCTGAGAGGGAAGGGGCCTTCACTACTCTGAGTTTTCCTGGTGCCCAGGATGCTCTTGCTGACACCCTCATTGCCAGGTCCTGGGTAAGCCAGAGCAGGAACATAGGTACACTGGGGGCTCTGTATTTGCCTGGCTAAGTGCAGCTGCTCAAAAATGCAAGAAAATGAAAGCTTCCCTTTGCAAACTGGGAATAAATTAGCTGAAATTTGCCCCATAAAACACCACAGACTATCAAATTATGTTGTGTGGTTGATTTTATTTCACTGTGATTTATTCTGTATTTTTTACTTTGTCAAAGAAGCGGTCAGCCACATGCAGCAAGTACAAGAGAAAGATGGTTTAGAGCTGTTTATCTTATTCTTTGCTGTTATTGTGATGGTACCAAACCACGTCTCTTGTAGATCAAGCACCATGCTGGGCTTTCCAAGGACACAGAGCAATTTTTGGTGCACCAATTTAATTTAAAATATTTTTCATGATTGTTGGAACCCTGGGTTTAGAGAATTTAGGTTTCTGGGATAATAATATATATATTTGTGACAATATGGAGGATTTGGAGTGTGGATCTTCTTCTTCTTCTTCCTTTCTCCTTTCTCCTCCTTCTTCACAAATCTAGGGGTTCTGTTATTGGATAAAAAAACCCGCAGTGCAGATCATGAAAGGTTAGTTATTGGATTATAAGTAAAAACATACTACTTGGTATTTCATAATTGGTTGATTTAGGCTTTAAAAGGCCTTGAAAGTTAGAACTCGGGGCCATTTTCCACCCTGCCAACTAAGAGGCACATCCAATGCAGCTGTATTATAGATAGGATATAATAAACAACTAAGTCCGAAAAAGAATTCTCGGTCTCCTGCGTTTTAATTCAAACTCTGAGGAAAAGAACATGAGATTCAGAGGGAAAACGAAAAAACAGAAAATTAACATGTGATTATTGACTTAAGATGTGCCAACAGGAGAGAAACTGGAAATGAAACATGCAGCTCTGAAGTGAAGCATCGGTAGCCAGCATTGCAGGTAAACAGATCAAGAAAAGTAAACATGTGGCAAATAGTGTATGAGGGAACGAAAATGGTATAAGCGACTGGGGTGTCATTTCATGTGTCATTGCTGGCAGTAGGAATAGGAGGTTTTCATTTTTAAATGTTAGATTTGGGTTTTCTCTTGGAAAGTATGTAATTTGCTTTTCTCTTTGCAGGCAAATCACCTTGGTTATTTATCTATGTGTGATATATTTGTCAAGGCAGAGCCAATGGATAAGCTGCCATCCCAAATTTCACACAAAATCATTCACATGCTGGCCAAGTTTTAGGAACAGCTTGATGACTAATTCTGTATACCTGTAAATTAACCCTCCATTTGTTTTTTTGTCAGATACTGCACCAAGCATGGAGAATGAACAGTCTTCCACCTCACCCGGGCAGGACATCCAAGGGCAGAGTGGGGACAAACCTGCCCCTGGCCTGCCATCCCCTGCTCCAGCCCCCATGGAGCAGACAAGCACGTGGCCCAAAGCAGCCATGTGTGACATCTCAGAGGAGCTGAGCCGGCAGCTGGAGGACATCATTAAAACCTACGGGTCTGCCACAAGCCTGATGGAGAAAGAAAGCACTGCTACAGGAACCGACAGGCCTGAGAAGGGAGAGCCAGGCAGCTTGGAGGATGCAGAGTATGAAGATGGAATTGAGGAGAGTGAGAAAGAGAAGCCGGCTCCTGGGGATGCTTCCAAAGCAAAGGAGCTCAGTGGCAACAAGGAGCAAAAGCTGGAGAAAAAAATCCTGAAGGGACTAGGCAAGTATTTACATAGTCACACACCCCTTCTGCAAACTCAAGTAAGAACTCCCTGGTCCTTGCTTTTCACCATGTTAAGTTTCTGGTGTGGATGATAGGGATCTACAGCTATGCTGAAAATTACAGTGACCCTTACAACTTTTCTGTAACTGATCATTATTTTTGGCATTACCCAATATGAAGGCTATATCAGATATCAGTCCTTTAAAAATAAAAGTTTAGGATTCTATCACACAACACTGATGTACTACTGGGCCACCCAAACTGGTCAGCCAAAGCTGTCAGTCCGATGACACATTGCACAAAATCTCTTTTAGATGAAGGAAAACCCAGCCTCTCATTTGTATCTCAGTGAATGTTTTCTTGTCCTGTCTCCTCAGGTATGACTACTCACAGGTCACAACAGTAATAATGGTGCTACTATGTGGCATGGCAACCTGCAGAATAAAGTCACTGTCATGCCCAGGTTATTTTTCATTTAGCAAACCCCTGGACTCATCATATAATATATATGAAATAAGCCAATACATTTATTCTCTAATACCTCAGCCCTGGCAGGGCTGTTAGTTGAGCTAGAAAGAAGTCTCAGCAAGTTTTTGTATACATGTACTTTCTGCTGGGCAGCCACTAGAGAGCAATGTAGTTACATCCCAATCTAACATGCATATAAATTATTTCCCTTCCTACATTTAACTCCGGCCAATCTTCAAGTCTCTCCTTTGCATGAAAACCCAAACCGAAATGCAGACTAAGCCTGTGAAGAAATCACCACAGGACATTCTTACAAACAAGGAACTAAGCATAGGACAGAGCATGGATGTTTTTCTCAAAAATTCTTTGAATGTCCAGAAGAAAGTTCCTCAGTTTCTATTGCCTTGGCTTTGGTGCAGTTACTGGTACCTCAGCAAGCTCAGTGAAAACCCTACCAAAACACAGTTCTCCACCTGCACTTGTGACGGTTCACACCAGCATATAATTTTAGTTCACTTCAACTTATTTGTGCTGATGCTGTAGAGAGAACTTAGTGTGAAATAAAGGATTTTCTCCATAGACAGTACTCCTGGACTGCACTAGACTTGAAGAAGAAAAAGTCCAGCCCAAAGCAGAAGGCAAATTCTGTCTCACAGCCTTGGGAAAGAGGAGCATTTGGAAAAGCATGTCCAAGCCCCTGGGACCACCAGCAACTATATCTCCAGGGACATCAGGGACGCTTTGTACTTGATGAACAATCAATGCTCAAGATTCTGCTTGTACCTGGGGCCGAAATGAAAACCAAGAGGTATCAGAGAAGAAGTAATACCTAATTGGCTGTGCAGTGATTTAGCTCTGCACACCCAGGGAGTTATTAGGCTGTCTCTGGTATACAAGCTCTCTTCACTACATCAGGGAACTGATTTACACCAGTATCACATAGCCCAGACCTGGCTGGCAGTTTCTACCACTCTCTGATTGTTTACTTCCATACCATAGTCTCCATATCTGACTTAATATTCCTGATGTCTTGTGTGGGTTGATCAGCAAAGGAGCTGAGTACACCAGATTTGATCCACTTTCACTTGCAAAGAGATCTGTTCCTGAGCCTTTGGGGTCCAGGCCTTTTCTGTCCTATTTCAGTCAAATGTGCCATGTGTCTGACCTAATCATATTGCAAAAACATTGAATGACAATGAGATTACACAGGACAAAAGCATTCCACAGACAATGATTTCGCTAGAAGAAAGCACATTACTGAGGTCTGAAATGGAGGAAAGTTCTAGCATGTTTGTTCTTATGGGGCAAAGACAAACCCAGAAATTTATAGCAAAAATTATTCCTTTCTTTCCAAAGTGCCTCATTTCACCCTGTGTTTTTACAGATGCATGCATCAAACAACCAATTTCATAATAGTACATCAGCTACAAACCACCTCTAGCATCAAATCTGTTTCTTTTTTTCTAAGGAAAAGAAGCCACCCTACTGATGCAGAGTTTGAATAAGCTGAATACTCCAGAAGAGAAGCTGGACCTGTTGTTTAAGAAGTATGCAGAGCTGGTTAGTACTGCACTGGCTCTTTTCTGTACGAACTGTCTATACAAGAAGGTATAAAAAATACATGACATGCAGCGTGGTCAAACCTCATGTAGCAGTAGTGTCTGTCCTGATAAGTGAATCCCAGAACAATTGTCATGGTCAGATAATTGTGGGTGAAAAAGAGAAAAAAAGTTAAAAGTGAGGAAAACAAGACTTAGGTCAAAAAGTTGATAAGACAGAATATTTGTACTTTAAGGCAAATCTACCAAACTGACCCACACTGGAGACTGGTGTCTAGACTCCTGCCTTCACCTCCTGCAAGGAGTTTTGCATGCCTCTGTTGTGGGTATTGCTTTAAATTATGTATTGGTGATTTCATCAAAATGAAAATACTACAGGACTTAGTATAAAGCTTCCTATATTAGGAAGCAGATAATAGACAACTGAGACTACTTGTAAGAGAAGCCACAACACAATGAAATAAAGAGTCAAAGCCTCTGCCACCATAATGTCACCCCTGTAACAATGCCACCTACTTGACTGTTCTTCCCGCACTTAAGATGGGTTATTTCCAGATGAAGGGATTTTTTTCTGTGTAGTCAAAGGACTATATGACCATAAGATGTGGAAATCTTACAAATGAAAAGGCTTCAGCATTTTACACTTTGTGGAGTGCTGAAAAATGTGTGAAGCAGAACATGAACTCTGTAATTGGTTTTATGCACAGATGTGTCCATGTCTCATCATAATGTGAAGCGAAGTTTAGCTGTCACTTTTTTCATGTAAAATCCTCTGATTTCATAAATTTGGCTCAGGCTGTTCATAGTTTATCTCATGCTTAAAGGGACTTCATGCTCACGGATTAACTGAAATAGGTCTTCTTCCTCTATAGAGTACTCTCCACTGCATTCAAATGGCATTGGAGTACTGTATAAAACAGAGGCCATATTGCCAGTAGCCCATGCAGGAGAAAGATGCTAAAACAAAAATACTGAACACTTGTTTCTGACATACTGTGCAATGTCACTAAAATAAATCATTCAGTAAATACAACTAAAACCTTGTTGAAGACAGCCTTACCCTGCTCACTCAGAGCAGCTGAGGGACACAGTGTGATTTATGGCTTGTCAGCAGTTGGCTGTAGCTGTGGCTGCTCTCCCTGCTCCCCCTTGTCCATCCCCATCACACACTTCAGATCACGTCTTGTTTTTGCTGAGTTGTTTTCCAGCCAGATCAGCTCCCTGGTCTGGTGAGCTGTGTGGTGACATAAACACTTGTTGCAGTTCAGCCCAAGGGAAGGTGTAGCTGTGTGACAGATGTGCTAGCAGTGGCTTCCCCTGCTTTAGGTAGTGCTGGGGCTGACTGTGGCTGCAGAGGTTCCTAGTCCTCGGGTCCCAATGCAGCACCAACCCTTCCCCACAGTCACCCAGCAATGTGTTATTTCCCTGCCAGCCCATGCCCTGGCCCAGTCCGTACGACTGTGTGCACACAGCAGGCTGGAGCAGGGGCAGGTGAAGGTAGAAGCCATGCCAGCGGGGATGGGGAAGCAAGACAGCGCAGCCATTTGGGCACAAGCTCTGCCACGCTACTCGCCAACAGAGAACACTTCATTCATTAAATCCAGTGTATTGGGTTAGTAAAGCAGACTGTGGTTTACTACAGCTTTTGCCTACAAACAGCTGTTGCAGAATTGTTTGTAACTGGCTTATTCTTAGAGGTCTTGAGAGTATCAGAAGTGCTGGGTGGGTGCAAGAACATTATGCTAATAAATATGAGCTCTGTCACTGTCTGCAGTGGAATCAAGATAAAACCTTTTTTTCCTAAATTGACTGTTTATTTCTCTAGATCAGCTTTCAAAAATCATAATTCCTTCTATTTGCAGTTAATTTTAGCTTCTATTTCATTAATTATTCTTAAAAAATTATCACTGGGGACCCTTTTGGCATTCCTATTTACCAGTGAATTGCCTTTTTCAGTGCAAAAGTAACACCATGTCTTAGATATTCCTAAGAACTTTGAAATATAAGTTTCCAGTGCACGTAATACTAATGGGGAAACAAAAAGCAAAAAATGCTTGGAAAACTTCTCATATCATGATTAAGACCGACTTTCTTCTGAGCCCCCTACCTCAAGCACAGTTTGAGTGAATCATGTGAAATTTGGATAAATCATTATCCACTGAGCACAGGCTGTGCACGCAAAATGTGAAGCAAAAAGAACACTTCTTATGTTTTTCAATGGAAAGGGGAAGTGGACAAAAACAAGCTTATGAAGGAAAAAAATCTCAGCCTTAATTACAGAAATGTAATTTTTTTCCTACAATACTAGAAAAATTATTTCAGCTAGTGCAGCTTGATTAGATGCAAAAGCCCTTATTGTGATCTACAGGAGTAAAAATAGACAATGCACATGTTAAAAGTTGGACATAAACTGTAAATATACTCCAAGCTGGTGAGAGCATTGTTTTGTGGTACACTTAGCTGTGATTTGATTACTAATACGCAGAGCTCTCTACTGTAAGCATAAATTTCTGAACATCTGCAAAAAACAGACGAAAGGGTAAAGTA
Organism: Corvus kubaryi; assembly: GCF_017639235.1. Lineage (NCBI taxonomy): Eukaryota > Metazoa > Chordata > Aves > Passeriformes > Corvidae > Corvus > Corvus kubaryi. The sequence goes on from NW_024582091.1 coordinate 43,209,360, forward strand.
TGATGCTGTTGACTGTCTTGTTAGAGCCCCACATCATTCCCCAGTGGTCACAGACTTTCCCAGTCATACTGGGGTTAATAATTAGTACAAGTGGTACCATATTATTAGATAATGTAGTCTTAACAGCAACTGTTATTAAGGTTTGCATGTTTAAGCTCATGTGCTACTGTTTTTCAATCAGAAAACATCTGGAATTCAGAAATGCCTTGCAATGTATGCACACCTGTGATACAGTGAGGAGGATTATTGTGTGTTGGAACAGGAGATGAAATCATTAAAAGCTTCAGAGGTGAAAGGGTTCTTTGACCTTACCATTAGGGTGTTAATTTACAGTACAGGAATTTTTTTCCAAACATCCAGTGATAAACATGTATCAAAAGAAATGACCAGACTGTGCAGGGATTACTATTAGCAATTTTGTTGCTGGTCCACTTTGCCCCCTCCAAATACACCTGTCTCCCTACCAGCCTTCTAGGGGAGGCAGGAGCCATGCACCTACAGAAGAGCAGGCTCCCAGGGGAACATCAGGGACTGTCCGTGTTTCCTCCAGGAATTACATGGACATAAAGAGCCCAAAAGAGGTTTGATTCACCATGACCCACCCCCACTGATGACAAGACCTCCAGAAACACAACTGATAGATGCTCCCACATGGTCCTGTGAGCCAGGGGAGCCTGACAAGCACATGTCATTTTGGGAAACTCTTCCCTGAAGAGAATTCTCCTTGATCAGCAACAAAGCCCCCACACAAACAGCATTCCTGGTCTCCAGAACCTCTTTTGTTGTTTTTTCCAGCAGGTTCCTGGGTATTTAGGAAACTTCTTCTTTTTCAGGAAACTGTAAAATAGAGTGAGCAACTACTGTATTACCTTATGATCTGGAGAAATCTCATCACATAAAGCACTACTGACTGCTCTAGTTCCAAATGTTGAAACAAAAATAAAAACCTCCCAGATGTCCTTCAAAGAAATTCAAACCAAAGAAGGAAGAGCTAAAATGGTGTGACAAGAGTGTTAAAAATTATATTCACCCACCCACAGTACAGCATACTTGGGACTGTTGCAGCAAGCAGGCTTGGGAGTGTCCAGGTTCCTCTCTCCTCTCCCATTAATGCTGGTAAATACAAATCATTTCCTAAGAGGTTAAGAGAGTGTGAAGACTTTCCCCAAACCAAAAGAGCTCATTTTCTTTTCTTTTCTATCCCTCTTTGTTTCATTTTAATCAATTTCCCCATTTTAATCCCCATTTTGCCCAGCTGGAAGAACATCGTGCCGAGCAGAAAAAGCTGAAGTATCTACAGAAGAGGGAGGCCCAGATCACCAAGGAGAAGGACCAGTTGCAGAGTGAGCACAGCCGAGCCATCCTCGCCCGCAGCAAGCTCGAGAGCCTGTGCCGAGAGCTCCAGAGGCACAACAAGAACCTCAAGGTGAGTGGGAGCCTTATCACAGTACCCAGTGGTGGGGGGGAAGAAGATGTTGACACCTTCCCATTTCCCTCTAGTGCCAAATCAAAGAGAATTTTACATCTTCACAAGCAATATATAATTATATATACACTCTAATCTTGAAGTCCATTTACACCAAGACCCCTTTATTCCTCATTTGGAAATATCCCAGCACTTTTGGACACTGAGTTTGCCCACACTATCTCTATGCCCTCCTTGCATTATTAGAAGCTCAGTGCAGAGAAGAGCAGCAGTGCTAACAGACCAGGTCCCTCACAGTGCAGATGCAAATGCACATGCATGGACAGAATCACAGGAACACCAGCTTTGCTCCAGTGGACTCAGAGGAGGCTAGGGGGGGGGGTTTCATGTAATTCGAGCACTTGGACTTTTTCAAGTAATTTGTGAGGGTCAGTCAGTCGTGAGGTTTGCCTCATGACACCAAACGTCAAGACAGAAAGAATGCCAACATTATTTGTGGAAGTTGTTTGGATTACAAGAATCAGTTCAAAGAGGAAATTTTCAGGAGTGTCAAAAGGCTGGGATCCACATGCCATGTCTGCCAATTGCTTGGTGCATCATGCCATTTAAATGTGAAATGTATAATATGATTATGCTCCTTGAAAAAAATGTATGTTCAAGAAGCATATTTCTGTTGTGATTGTCCTTTTTTTCTGAGTGCATGTTAGTGATGGAGTTGGTATTAGTATACAAAAGGCCTCTGTTTGATCCATTCAAACCCTTTCTTTATGGCGATATAGTTATGTATAGAATTACACATTTGAACTGTCAGCAGCAAGAATTCTACCTGATATAACTTCTAGAAATGGTAATTCATTTTCATTCATTTCCACTGGCTCAGGAGTGGGCCTTCAGGGTCTTGCTCTGTCTTTCATTGTGTGCTGGTAAGAATACAGCTGGGAGAGGGAATAGGCACACATACACTCAAACTGTGCACTAGCAGAAGGATAAAAGCAGTTTAACAGATAGGGAAGCTAGCAGCAAGACTCACTGTGCTCAGTTATGGTCATGCAGAACTGGTAGTGAAAATTAAATTTGTGCTTGTCATTTGTATTAGACCTGAGCTATTTCTCTATATTGATCTACAGTGATTTACCAGGCCATCTGTGTGTAAAATCTTTCAAAAGAAATACAAGCCACTTTTAAAGTGAATTAAGAATACAGTGTATAGTGCTTTGCATAGCCTTAACTGATATTTCTAAACAAATCATATCAGTGCAACAAATCAGTGCAGACTGGGCTATAGAGAAAAAACTAGTTCTATTTGGAAAACATATTTGGAACAAATTTTGTTGAATTCCTCATGCAGTTTCCCAGCTACTTTATGCTTATGAATCTTACTACTAGAGAGAATGACTTTTTTCCTTTCTCTTTGTATATAAATACTTCATTACACATTTCATCTTTACAATTAGGAAAGTCTCTTTCCAATATCTTTTCACCTGTTGGACTGCTTTACTTTGTGACTAGGTTCTCTAAATAAATCTATAAATTTCAGACTCAGTTCTTATTTTTAATCTGTGTCTATTCCAGGTGAGCCAGGGAAGGTACCTGAGGTGATCTGGTATTAGGAAGAAGTGTTCAAATTTTCATCACGACTTTCTAAGAATTTGGAGACCTTTTAAAAAACCCAGAATACTGTCTTTCCTCTGGTTCCTGTGCTATCATTGTAGAAAAAAACCCAAAGTTAAATAAGACAGTAAGACTAAATACATTTGCAGAATGCATGAGGAATAAAGTAATAAACAAAGGCATTCATTATCTTTATCCAGTTTTGTCTCTCTAAGAATTTTAGCATAGTTCTTGGAATATTTGCCTTTATGCTTTAGCTCCTGGAAATCTGTGAATGTCCAGAAACTCATGTTCTATTTATTTGAGTGCAATTTTCTTTCACTTATGCCTGTACTGAGAGGGCCCAAAATCAGAAAATCCATCAAATGTTATTTTTAAAACCTGATGCTTAAATATTTTTATTTTGGTTTTGGCAGGACAGAGAAGCTGGTTCATAATTTTTTAGTTCTTGAGATTAGCACCTCTGATTATATTCCAAAACATGGAAAATAGAAACTAGGCAATTGTGTCATTCCAATAGCAAAGGAGAAACCTGGCCTGCCCAGATCAGAAACCCCCTCTGACTTACCATGTGGTACATTATATGCACATCACGTCATGTAAATGTCATCTTCACTCATCTGGTGTGTGGAATTCCCATTAACTGCAGATCCGTGCAGCCAAGTGGTGATGAATATGCAATGCAGAGCTGCATTGAAAATCCACAGGGCAGATCAAAGAAGAAAAATTTCTGGTTAGGACTGGATACCAGCCTCAAATTCTCACTTACATACAGTCCAGCTATTTTGATTATTTCCTTGCAGTTACACAGATGTTTAATTCTCCCTCCAAGAAAAACAGAATAAAGGTTTGTAAAATAGTGTAGTGTGTTCCCACTGCAATAAAGAGCAGCTCTGCTAAGAGCAACAGCAACTCATTTCTCTGCATGGAGTTTGTGTTCTGCCAATTATCTGACAGTTTGGTAGCTATTTAGCATCTTGTAGTGAAATGAGCATCTCAGGTCCCTCGTCCTTCCTGCCACCAGGCATTAAGCAATGACTTTCATACAAATGTCACAAAAGTCAACAGCTTCAGTTATGGGCTCAGCTCCAAACTGGCTCAGACCGTGGTGTCTGGGAATGAAGAGCACAGTTCATTGAAAAAAAGCATTCCTCATATGGAAAAAAGGCTGATATGGCTTCAGCAGACCAATAGTCTTCTGGAACTGCCCCAGAGAGGCACAAGAACAATTCCAGTGTCAATCACATTCTTCTATTTGCAAATAATCTCACATTCCTGTGCTAAATCCCAAACTGCAAAATATCCTGTCTTAATTTTAACAAGGTTTTACTCAATACATTCTTACATTCTTGGCAGCAAAACATGAGAGCAAAAGCAATATTGCACTAGGACACAAGAATATATGTTTGAAAGGGTAAACATGGAGTGCAAATGTTCAGAAGGGGCAGAGAAAAGAGAACAGGAGTTTATGGCTGGTCTCTGCACAGTGCTGTAGCCAGCTCCCCTCACCCACACCTACCCTTAATCTGTGGCTGGGATCTCAAGGATTTAACTAATGAGGGTCCCTGAGGAGCTCCCCAGGACACATACCCACCCCCCTCCCCAAGCAAACATCCTTCTCAAGTATATTTTTCTCCAAAGCAGAAGAGATACAGAGAAATACTGCATCCTGCAAATAAATGCTTGCTGGGTCAGTGTCTTTAACCTTGAATCTTTGTATTGTCTCTGTGCTCTGTATTGTATAATTTTTCTACCTCAGAAGAGCAGGAAATAAGATCTTCTGAGTAACACATGTACAAAGGGTTGGGTTTTTTACATTTGCATGATTGGTAGTCTCAGGATGTCTTTTTTCACCTTGTACTAGAACTGTTTGGTGTGACATACGCACAATCCACCTTTCTTCGTTTTATATTCATATGGACTTTTTCCTCTAGAGAGCTTTAAATCACAGTAGTGACATGTTATAACACTACTTGGTCTACTGAAACAAAATATTTTTGAGGAAGGATGTTTTGTAGCCATAGAAATAGGACTTCAGACATGCAAGTTCAATTTCTCACTCTGACTTCTGGAAGTGAAGCACCTTCTATCTGCTCAGGGCTTCACCTATGTAATGGAGAACTAAGAGGTATGAGGAGTTTTTTAAACTGTATATTAGAGATAAAATGGAGTTCTGACTTAACCAAAACTGCCTAGGAATTCAAGTTAAATTTGGAACAGTTTCAAACAAAAATAAAAAGGATGACATTGTTTGTGAACATACCCTTTCAAAAGAAATTTAAATGTTTCCTTTTGGTAATGCTAAAGGACTAGATTTAAAACATCTTCTGAGCAGTGTTTTTAACTTTACTTTGGAAGAGCATTCTCCTGCTAAAAAGATATAAACAAAAAATACCTACAAACCACTTAATTGTTGGTCAAGAAAAATGTTTCAAAATCATTCTCACCAGCTAAAAAAAAAAAAAAAATTGGAGAGCTTCTCTTTCATCTTGCTGCAAATTTTCCATGTGTCCAATTTCCATGCCATGTACTGAACCAGGACTCAACCCCCAAGTCATTTGCCCAGCTCCTCATGGAATTCTTCCTTCCTCTTAGGAGAGAGAGTCCTTCTGGGCTCACACTTTGTATTACTCTGTTTATGAGTATGCACACAGGTTCTTGTGTGAACTGCAGAGCACAGCAGGGCTCCATGGTGATTTCTGTGCACAAGGGTATTATTAATGGCTCCATTGTTTTTCTTCCATCATCCAAGGCGCTGTCATCTCTATAGCTCCCTGGACAGCAAAAGGACAAACATGCCCTACCTTGAAGAGCAGCTGTCCTAGATCAGGCTCGTGTTGTACATGCCAAGCAGAAATTGGGTCATCTGGTATTCACCTTGCTTTATGAGCAGGGCCTGAATCAACACCTGCTATGTCACATTCATGATACAAATTATACCTTATTAGAGTTGGCTAAGGCTTTATTCAAATATATTTATAGAAAATATCCATATGCAGTGTTATCAGAGATTTTTATGCAAATTACTATGCTACTTGAAACCTTATTAGAGTATGCTATTTGCATGCTGTGGAGTGAGTTCTTAACATGGTCCTGGCATGATTTGTAACTACAGCAGATATGGTCCTAGCCACTCTATATCAGGATTACATTCCCCAGAAGGGCAGACTGTCCTGGAAGAAAATGAGGAAGGAATAAAAATAGCCTGTATTTCTGGATGCAAAGCAATAAATCCAGATTCTTTCTGCATTGTCTTTCATATAAACAAATCCAAACCAGAACTTCAATAACAGGGAAAAAAAATAAATCAGAATGTCTGCTTTGATTCTGTAGGAAACAGCCCACAGGCTTTCCTTGATTCCACTAGCTAGTAAATTAGTGCAAATGTTCATGTCAGTTAAAAAGTTAGGGAAGGAAAATTGAGAAATTGGAAGAATTTCTTCAGAAAAGGATGGATTTCTCTTAAAAATTTAAATCCCAAAGGCCATGAATTTGATATGAAGATTCCTTGTTAGAAGGAGGCATTTTAAAGGGTGATTTTTTAATTCAGTTAAAGAGAATTTTGATAAAAGAGCTTTTGACTGCTTCCACTAAATATCTTCTTCCAAAGCAAAAGCTGTGATGCAGTATCATGAAGCAAGACATGCATGCATGTCCTCTCTTTCAGGCTTGCTTTGATCTGAAGCTCTGCTCTACATCCATCTTTATAAATGCAAATTCTTATTTCCCTAATTTTTTCAAAGCCACTGTGTAATTTGCTCTGTAAATTTAGAATCATGCCTAATGTTGGAGCAGATGAAAGCAAGAAAATCTCCAAAGAGGAGTGCAAACACATATAATCCTTCAAAGGGAAGCCTTATGCTACTCTGAAACAGTATTTTTCTGGAACTGCTCATTATGTCTCTCACTTACTCTGTTCTCTCCCATTTAACAACAGGAGGAAACAATCCAGCGGGCACGGGAGGAAGATGAGAAGAGGAAAGAAATAACTAATCACTTCCAGGGCACACTGAGTGAAATCCAGGCTCAGATCGAGCAGCAAAGTGAGAGGAACATGAAGCTCTGCCAGGAGAACACGGAGCTGGCAGAGAAGCTGAAGAGCATCATTGACCAGTATGAGCTGCGGGAAGAGGTGAGCAATGCCCTGGCTGCTGGCTGGGACACGCAGCACACCCGGCTGTCCCAGGGAAGGCAGGAAGCACGACCAGCAGCCTGGCCATTAGTGGAGTGTCTCACAGAGGTAACAAGGGCAGTCGCCACCAAGCTTTGCCCTCTGAGCAGGACTATGCCTGCAGCAAGCCCTCCGGTCTCTGCGGCTACGGAACTGTGTAGGACAGCGCCCTGCCCGTGGCAGCCACGGCAGCCTTGCCGCTGTGGGGAGAGGGGCTGAGGCACCCAAGCAGCAAGACGTGCCATCTGCCAGCCCCATCACAGCTCCCCCAAATCCCTGGGGACCTCCCCTAGCATCCCCTTCGTCCTTCCCACTAAGCTCCCACTGAGCACATCCCAGCTCCCATTTCTTTGGACAGCCTGTTCTGCAGGTGACAACAAATATATTTTGTTCCCTCCAGAAGCAGGTTGCTGAGAAGGGCTCTGATGTAAACTATTTGACCCCTCCCCCAAAGCAGAAAATTAGGATGACAGATACAGGAGACCCTTTGAATTGAAATAGAATTTTTTTGCAGGCAAAATGCTCACTAAGATGTAGCAGATAATAGATAGATGGGAAATTATTCTTTCTGTAAACATTGGAATTGGCCAGAAAATTTTGACACCAAAAAAATCCTCCAGTAAAATCCCAAACTAATGTTTTTTGTTTTTTTTTTTTTTAATGACAAACACTAACAAATATCACAATGGGTCTTTTTATAGTTTCTAAATATGTTTACTGTGAGACTCAGTGCAATCAGACAACATTATCATACTAAATAAAACATAAGTAATCTGTCTTTACAACCTGAAATTACTGATACAATACCTGCTTTTCCAAATCTGTTGAATCATGTATGAAGTCTTATACCAAATGAAGGAAATGTACACCCCTATCTTGTGGTATCTATGAGAAGAAAATGTGAACCGGAGGGACACACTCAGAATAATTGCTCCTATGAATTTTATCTGAGTGAATTAAGAGTGAAGAAGGCTATCAGCAACATTCATCTCCTGAAGGTCACCATGGAGGCAGATATTTTACAGGCTAGAGGAGGCCTCTGGTTTGCTTGGTCTGATCTCCAGATCCCCACTCATTTACTGTCACCCAGGCCTCCAAGCCCACACTGTGCAGGTGTGGCCAGACCAAAGGGGATGTCATGGGCTGTGCACATGCTCCCAAGTACTGCAGGTGCAATGTGTCTACACCATTGTCCACACTGTGGCTTAGATCCACCAGCCATTTAACAGCTCAGAAAAGGTGTGTCCCCAGCATATTTATTATCGATGAGCAATTATTTGATCTTCAGTCATATTAGATTATATTGATGACTTCATATGTAGACCCTAGAAGTGGCAAAAATGCTAACGCTTTTTTTTTCCTACAATAAATCAAAATTGATAATGTACACCAGTTTCCCTTCCCATGCTAATTCTGGCATAGTTTGTTCTTATCAGAGCTGTAATTTTTTAGCAATTGCAATAGATTGGGTGTCTTCTTGTTTTGCAATGTTTTTGCCATATAAGTGTTCCAGTAAATAGCTGTACATGTACGAGCATGAAGGTCTATGTAAGATAATTAAACCTGCACATTCAGCAGAATTTATTTTTTTACAGCACCTTGATAAAATATTTAAGCACAGAGAACTTCAACAGAAACTGGTGGATGCCAAGTTGGAACAGTCTCAGGAAATGATGAAGGAAGCCGAGGAGCGACATCAGAAAGAGAAGGAATATGTACCTATCCTTCTAATTTGTCTGTCTTTTATCTAACTTTAGGCCAAAACAAGCCCTGCATGCTATTTCAATAATATATTGGTTCTTCAGGTCCAATCTGGGCTACAGTAGCAGAGAAGTTTTTATAGCTACCATCAATGCTCAGTGCAAAGGAACAGCCTCTGGAAGGCTGCTTGCATTAGCATTAACAGTTTTAGAAGCACACTGCAGAGCAGTGGGTAAGAGCCCAGGCTGCTCCAGCTAGCTCACTGTTATTGTGCAGTTGGTGCATCGTGATGTTGGGTCAGGTGATGCCATTAGTTTTCAATTTTCTCTGGTATTTGATACTCCATCTCCCCACATGATAAATGCACACATCTAAACCATCAGAGAGGAGCCCAAGAATGTGGGATTGAAGTGAAATCCCCCAGATTCAAAGCCTCCCCAGGCATCCTGCCATGGGTCCAGTTTTGCCAGTGAGGAAGTCCACAGGAAGCACTTGATATGACAAAACCTCCCCTTCTCTGTTTACCTCCCTATATAGGTTTGCCAGTGCCTCTTTTAGGTGGGCAGCAGCTTTGTCTGCTCTTCCTCCCTTTCCGGTGGAGGGGACATCTCTAGCAAGGGGACAGGGAAAAACAGGTCCAGGAGGGATGTCCCTTGCAGGCACAGCTGTGATGGGAGGAGGACACTCCTCCATCTGTAGTCTCACACATTTTGTGACTCAATCAGACTAAAATTAATTTTCTCAGACTGCCTGGTATTTTCATAGCAATCCTCACATCTACAAAGGATCGGAGTTCAACGCTGGCACATGGTCCCTCTTCTCAGTGGAGGCAGCAGCTCTCAGAGGGAGTGACAGGCTCTCATTAGCTGGAAGAAAGCTTTAGCTTTCACTAGTCCTCCAGCTAGCTCAGGAGCAGCATGAGAGAGCTCTAAAGAGAAGACATTTCTTTTCCCATATCTGGGAACAGATCTATTAGCACAAGTCTGGCTAATGAGTATCTTAAAATATGGATGAAAATGTTGGGCTCTAAGCCCTGTGGTTAGGGCACAAGGGAAACACAGCATACACCTCTCACCAAAAACAGCCCATAAGAGCATTTATTCTCTTTCTCTACACTGATCTTGAAGCTGGAACACCCACTCCTGCTCAGCTTTACTCCCAGCTAAAGAGCGAGGGTAAAAAGGAGTTGGGGCTTCTCTGTGCAGATGTGCATATCACTGCATGACAATTTGTAGTCCAGCTGACTTATTCCATTTCACTCTGACACCTACATAAAGCCAAACCCCAAAATTTCATTCATAACCACTGATTCTTGGCAGATTTAAACTCCAGTAAACATGTCCAAGAAATCACTTACAATGGCAAGGCAAATATGGGCTTACTTTACTGCTGTCACTGGGAGTTCTGCTACTGAGTACCAGATTTCAGATACTGGGAGAAAAAACATCCTCAAAACAGAAGACATAAAAGACCAGGCATTGGCTCTGTGGAAAACTGGCATATGGTGTCAATGATCTTTCTTGCTGCACATCTCAGAACATGAGTTTTGGGGCTGCTTGTCACCTGTGATTGTCCCTGTTTTAGTCAAAACTTCTTTGTGTGCATTATCCAGAAATGCAGTTTTGGTATTTTCATTTCTCTTAAAGCACTGAAAGTCATCACTGTCTACAATTGGGAGTGGAAGATTTTCTTTTTGGCTTTGCTGTGTGTATGAAATAACAGGTTTGAAAACACACTACAAAACCTTTACACAGTGGGTGTATAATAGCATGCACAGTGTACAAAGAATATTTTTCCCATTGTCCAAATTAATGCTTAAAAATCCTGCCCTTGAGGTAAGCTGGTGATGTATGGCTAACATCACCTCCAAGCAAGGTAGATTTAGCTGCAGAACTTCAGGCCAAAAGCCATGCAATGAGTCAAGGCATAATTAAGCATGTCACGATTCATCACGGGTAGCCGAACACCCAGAGATCTGGCCTACACTTGACTCCCACCTCCATCCTATTGATGTGATCTTAGTCCCACCCACCCAGCTATTGTGCTAGGGTCTGTGGGAGTAATGTATATACATGTATGTATGAAATCAAGGTGCTTTTGATGGATTTTCTCACTCAGCTGTAACTCTCTCCAGCTCAGTAATGTGCAAAATTAGAACACTTTTCAGAACCTTTCTCTCCATAGAATTTTCTCATCCCTGTGCATGACCTTTGCTGCAGGATTTTGTAAATGTTCTTAAATGAAAATAATTGTATTCTTTTATCTATTTGATTACTCTTTGAAGGCTCACTTTGATGCTTTCCCATGCACTTCTTCCATGCGGGAATCTCTGCCCCCGTGCAAAACTACTTAATTTTTCAAATATTATTATGGGATAGGGTTAGGGTTAGGATTAGGTGCGTGGGGTTAGGGTTAGTTTTAGGCTTAGATTTAGGCAAGGAGAGATGTCCCCTCTTGCAGAGTTTGTACACCTCAAAAGGACCTCATTTCTTGCACCATTCACTCTACACATGCGTCAAAGAATGTGATTCTGAATTTAATCAGCAATGGCTCATAATATGGCTTTCACAAATGTCAACTTGACCAAAGGATGCAATTTTACCACCATCCTGGAACTGGTCAGCACTTCTTGGACATCCTCTCCCCCATATCAAATATTTTCAGCACTTCTAATACAAACTTTGATGTGCAATTAATTGCAGTTTAAAGTGTCTGAGGCTTTCAAGTATATGACTGCAAGGTATTGGTCAGATTTCTATATAATTGTAATTTACCAAGTCTGACAGCAAAAAAGCGAAGCTTCATTTTCACTAAGCCAGCCCCTGTGACTGTCTGGGCCTCCAGCAGCTATCCTAGCTCTAATAATAAATACAGTGTAGCATCACCACGCTTCACTAAAGTGCTGCTCTGTAAACACCACATGCAATATTTATTCATTTCTTGATACTTCAGCCTCCTTGTTACCACTTCATAGTCTATTAATAAATGTATCAGTTCTGACTCGTTTTCTCCCAGCTTGGTGTTTGCAGATGACCTCAGGCTGCATAAGAATGCGTGCTAATTTGAGCAAGCCTCTCTGTGGCTTGCTTCCATTACAGAAGAGTTTATTAACTCTTGGATTTTTACTGACTGCAGAAGCTATGTGGGTCAATAAGAGAGAGGGATTTCATTAAGAGGCAAAAGAAGCAATATTTCTTTGCCTTCTCTGTTCATCTGTTACGCTGCGGCCAAAGACATGGTGCAGGAGGTGGGATCTTTTAATTATTCCAGTCACAGTGCGTATGGAGGTAACCCTAGCTGAGATTAAAGCAATACAGATAAAAGCCCAGTTCTTGGAAGCAATGACTGGTATAGAGACTGGGTAGCTCTGAAGGTTTTCAAATGACTTTTCATTAAATCATTCAAACCCTATAAATTCTAAAAAGCACTCTAAAAAAGTAGATATCAAAGAAAGGTGAAACTTAAAAATCCAGATTTCATCAAAACTTTAAAAAAATTGATTTTTTTTTTACATATGTAAAGCATACCCTCTTCCGAGAAAATAAATGAATGAACTGATGCTCATTTAACCCACACCAGCTCTTTTTACTGGCTATGGCACAACCTATTTGAAATTTTAATCAACAAGATCTGAATTCAAGAACTTGATTTATCTCCATTGAACCAAACATCAAATTAAATTCTCAAAATAAATATTAAGAGGCAGGTATAAAACAAATACAATACGACGTTTCTTCATAATTGAGCTGTAAAACATTCTTGTCTAGGAAACTTTAGATGGCAAAAATTCAGTGCGTCCAAATCAAAAGGGAGAATTGATGGAAGAAATATTTTTTCTAGAGCTAATATATATATGTTTATATGTCTAATTCAGATAGTCTCTGTGCCACAAACAGCTGGAAGCAGTCAGCATTTTAGGGTTCATCCTCAGCTCTTTTACCGGGTGGTATTTGCATAGTTTACATGTGTTATTTCCAATAAAATATTGAGAATAAAAGTTTTTACTGGGGATCAAATACATTTTCTGCATGTGCTTCTACTCACCTTTCAGTTCCAGTACAAGTAAGATCCACTGACGTACACAATCCTTTTAATTTTCAATATATTTTTAGAGCCCAGCTGTGCTATTTTAAATACAATTTACAGTACAATTTAAGTACAATTTAATGCAACAGAGCAAAATCCTGTGGTAAAATAACTTCTTTATGTCTCCTTTCTCAAGCTATCATTAGCATTATTTTTCTAAAATGTATTTGGCCTGACTAATAAAACACTTTACAAATGTTTGGTAGACAACAGGGACATTTCTTTAACACTTCGGTAAATGTTCCCTGCTTTCAGATTAAACCAATTGCTAAAATACTACTGTGTACTACTAGTACAGCACTACTGTGTGGAAGTGCTGGCTCAGAACTGTAGCTAGGAAAGGTCTCTGCACGCCTCATTGCTACAATTCATTCAGCCTCAACCAATCCTCCACCTGCTCTATCTGCAGCCTGCACGCCAGAATGTGATTTTGCCAATCACCTTGGAGTAGGGAATCACACCTTCCCAGGAGCAGCCAGGCAAGAAACTGCAGTCAAGCTCCTCCTGGGCTGCCTACTTAACCCGAGACATTTATCACCCTGAGCTGGAATTCTCCACTTGCCAATGCAAACAGAGCCCAGAGATAACAGACAGCACAAAATTTATGACATTTACTATGCACTGGCTTTCTGAAAACGTGCAGATTTTTTTGAGGCAGGTCTGACTGTGACAATACCCACATGCTAAGTCATGGTCATTATTGCAAAAGGAAGTTTGCCATTCACTGGAGAGCAGGAATTTGGCTGGAGCTGTGCTGAAATGAACATGCCAGAAAGTACCATAACCATTCTCTAGAAGTCTGGTGAAGATATGATTAAATACCACACTTCTTATAGCCCGCTGTACTGCACACTTAATTCCAAGTAGGTTTTGAACTCCTATTCAAATATGCCTTTGGAACCCGTATAGCCTGTCCCGTATCTCAGGATAATACAAAATACTCTGTCTTACCTAACTGCTCTAACTATATTCACCTGAAAGCTAGATCACTCCTTATCATAGTAAGAGTAGCTGGAGGATGAGGATTTCCAGCTGATAAACTAGGGACCTAACAGTTTTCTCTCTGTCGCCCAAAACACAGCTCCTGAACCAAGCTGCAGAATGGAAGCTCCAGGCCAAAATGTTAAAGGAGCAAGAGACTGTCCTACAGGCACAGGTGACGTAGGAGAGGTGATTGCATGGTGTGCCTTTGTTTGCCAGTTTTTAACCCATGAGGCACATTCCAGGTAAAGTATCCAAACTACTCTCTGTGTATTCCTTCTAGCCTCATTCTACATCCCATAGACTATTGCAAAGGAAGCAGGTTATTTTCAAGCCAACTGTAAGGTAATGCCCATACTGCAAATCATACTCTGACAAGTGGGTTGTTTAGTCTAAAGAAGAGAAGAGAAGGCCCAGGGGAGACCCTTTTGCAATTTTTTGCTATTTAAAAGAGGTTTATAATGATGGAGAGAGACTATTTGCCAGAGCATGTGATAGGACAAGACGTAACAGTTTTGAAGTGAAAGAAGAGAGATTTATATTAGATATGAGGAAGAAATGCATTGCTGGGAGGATGGTGAGACACTGGAAAAGGCTGTCCAGAGAAGCTGTGGATTCCCCATCCCTGGTAGTGTACAAGGCTGTCTGGATGGGGCTTGAAGCAACCTGATCAGTGAAAAGTGTCCCTGCCTAAGGCAGGAGGACTGAACTATGTGATCTTTAAAGGTCCCTTCCGACCCTAATCATTCTATGTGCTATGATTTATGAGTGTATATAGTACTCAACCACAGAACAACGTGTGTGCCTCAATTATTCACCATAACTACCCTTCAGGCAGGTTTCTAATACAGCAAATCACTGAAGCACATATGAATCAGGAAACATGTTTACCAAACTGGAGCTGCTGTGTCCATATGCTTTTATGGACTGGGGTGCAAAAGCATCATTTTCACTAACTTTAACAGGAATTCTGTCTACTAAGGGCTTATAGAAAGGGGTCTCTAGAATTTCAGTGCTTAATTGTAATTTGAAACTTTCAATAAAATAAAATTACTCACCAAAATTACACCAGCAGTCAAGCTGGAGTGAAAGACAGTAAAACCAAGAAATAGGCAGAATATACTACACTTTGGGAGCAATGCAACAATCAACCTTGAATAGTCAAGTGAGACCTTGAATCGATGAATGAGAACACTAGATGACATTAAAAGGAGAGAGTATCAGTAGATTTTTCTAGATTTAAGAAACACTTATGTAGATTTATCTTCCTTGACCTGTCTGTGAGAAAGATTCCCCTCTAGCAGAACCTTGAGGGAGGTGGTGTCAGTCCATCAGCCCCTCTTGCAGCTGCCAATCTCCTCACCCATCAAGAAGCACCCTCCTAGCCCTTGCTCACAGTTAATCATACAGGCAAGTTGTCCCAGCTTTTCCCTTGCAGATGGTCTAATTGTTACCTGTTGAGCAGCCAAGAAATACTGGTGTTAAACTGATAACTTGGAAACATGTTAAGAGGGGTTTTGTTTTTCACATGTTTATTCAATGGCTGAGATAAGCCAGTGGCACACTGAAGAACATCATATAAACTGCTGCTGACAATAGATTGACAGGTCCTGCAATCAAACCTCAAAGGCAATCAAACCTCAAACTGAGTCTGTCCCGACTGCAAACCTGCTCCTGATTTTCTCAGAGTGGTTTTAATTAAACTTTCATGTTCAACCAGAAGAAAAAAAAAAAATATGCAGGCAGACCTCTGTAGCCAGTTTAATGAAACTGGAGGTATTGATAAAGACTAGAATATATTAGGCACACATTTGAAACAGAAAAAGTGTTTTCAGAAAAACCTAGTCAAGTAAGTCTGTAAAGGCATTGAGAATACACGTGCCCCTTGCAGACTTGTACAGACAAAAATTAGGTGATTCACTTCCTGAAATGAAACATGCAGTTAGGTGTGTTGCTCAAGTGTGAGAGCTCTGTCACTTACACCTCAGCTGGGAATAATAACATTATTAGTATTATATTTTTAAATTTTTATTATTTCCTCTATGGTAGCACCAAAGGACCTCCCTCATGGACCAGATGCTATCATGCAGGGTGTTGTGCAAGTGCAGAACAGAAAGAGCATAAAGAGTTCCTTGATGCAAACAACACAAAACAATAAATAGATATTATGTGCCATCCCTGGAAGTGTTCCAGGACAGGTAGGATGGGACACTGAGCAACCTGGTCTAGTGGAAGGTGTCCCTGCCCATTGCAGGGATGGTCTTTGGGGTCCCTTCCAACACAAGACTTTCTATGATTTCTATGATTCCATGAGGAACAGATGCATGGAAATTTAAGAGAAGACAGTGGGTCAGTGAGATAGGGAGAAGCCATAACATAACCTTCACAGTGAGATATTACTCTGTTTCAGAGGAGGTGATGAACACCCACTGCTTCCTTGAGCTGGAAAGAACTGGGGACATCCTGTTCATGCCAGCCTGTCTCTGGGTGGCACAATGTGCCTGAGAGAGCCAAATCTGGCGCTCCAAATGGTGACAGGGATCTGGCACTATCTGAGGGGGTACACCCAAACTGTGGTGCTGCTTCCCAGGATGCTGCATGCTCTCCCCAGGCATGATGCTTAGGCAGACTATTTTAGCTTCACACACTGGAACAAAATAAAAATATAAAAGTCAGTCGAGACCTTTAGTGCAACCACTAGGCCATGGCAACCAAGAAGAACATAACAAGGCCAAAGGGGTGTCCCCACTGTAGCACCCTCTCAGCATGGCAATGCTGAGGTGCCCCCACTTCCCAAGGCCTTGCACTCACAGCTGTGCTGCCTCTGCCCTCCCTGCCCACACAGTCCTGCTGGATGCAGCAAGGGGGTCCTCATCTCCCTGACCTCGGAGCACAGGTACATGCTCCTAGTGAGAGACATCTCTCACAGCCTGTTCCCAGACACTATGAAAATATTCCTTTATTATTCAGCTTTAAATTGCAGAAGCTGTTCTTGGTGCTATGGTGCTGCCTAGGGCCCCAGCTGAGGTCAGAGCTTGCCCTGTTCAAACGTTAAAGGTTTTTGACCTAATTAAACAATACGCAAAAATTGGAAGGGAAAGCAGAGACAGAATTGAGGTGAGTTTTTTTAAAACAGACCTGGGCTAGGAGCCTCAGTTGTCTGACTCCCACCCCTGCTCCATCACCTGGCTTTGGGATGCTCAGGCATTTCTCCTTAGAGCTATGACATCTCTTCCAAATGTCAGTGTTCCACTGATACACTTGGTATCAGTGTCCCACTTAGGCTGTGGAACTTGGGCTGCTAAGACAAATCCCTCTGAGTTTTTGTTTGTGCCTAGGTCACAGCTCTGGCTACAGCCTTGTATAAATTCAGACAGGCAAGCTCCACACCAGCTAGCTCTGATATTGGCACCACCGAGCACTCCGTATGGGTTAACCTATATGAAGACCATAAGTCTTCACCCAGCTCCATGGGGTAGGGTGAAGCCAGAGCCCTCCTCACAGCCTCCAAAGCCCTTACAACCCAGGTTGTACTTAGCTAGAACACATCCACTGTACTTTGCATTGGGGCACCATAACAACTATCTTGAACGAACATGATACATAATTGATGATACCTAATTTCAAAATCAGAATTAAAGCCACCCCACTATTAGCAGCATTCTGTAAATCTTCTTTTCCTCAGTAACTGCACAGAAGTATGAGAGGAGGGGGTGAGTTAGCTGGCACCACACTAAAGAAAAGCTTCTAGATAATCCTTTATCCAGCTCCCTGCTGGTGTGGAGAGAGAGGGCAACCAGCTTCCACCCACACACCGGAATACTGCAGGCTGCTCTTGAACCTCCCAATGCTCTGCACCCACCCTGCCTCAGCCACCACATGTGACACCATTACTTTCCCTAAGAGCTCCCAGGCTGGATAGATTAAATGTCTGATCACCTAAACACTGCTGGGACCAGAAGGTTCCGACCACTGTTCTGGCACCAGAAGGAAGGGAACAAGCTGGAGCTGGTCTTCTTTTCCAAAGGAAGAAAAACCACCAAACAAACAAACAAACAAAAAAGCCCCACCAAACAAAAAAAAAAAAAAAACAAAAACCAAACCAACCAAACAAACAAAACAACCAGAAAAAGTTGAAAACAAGAAAATCTTACAGAAAAACTAACCTCAGATCTTTAGAACATTTGTTCCCCCAAAACCATCTGATGATTTTAGATACAAAAAAAAAAGTAATAATGACAAAATACAGCCACAGATGAACTTTCACAGGGCTGCCAGGTATAAACTGATAGCAAAATATGGAGCTCTGGTAGTCTGAAATGCTGCCACATTGCAACAGAACTTTCTTCTGCTCTGCTTCATGAAGTGAAACTGGCAGAAGAGGCTGGCTGTGGATGGCTTTCTCTGTCTTTGTTGGCCTTGCCTACAGCTGCAGTCCAAAACAGAGCTGACAAGGTGCTCTCTCAGCTCACTCAGGCTGTGGTGCAGGGATGCATCTTGAAGGAATCCAGTGCAGAGTCACTGTGGTGTGAAAGTGAAGGGTGGGCTTTGCTTACATGCCAGATAACATAGAAAGACACTCCTCTTGAACAGGGGAGTCCAGTGAAGCACATCAAGCACTGCCTGTGCAGCTCCTGGCCACAGCCGGAGCCATCAGGTGGAAAGATGGAAGAGCGGGACGGCAGCGTGATGTGGGGATGCCTCTCCCCCAGCTCACTTGGACATCAAAAGCATCATAGCCAGGGTAGCACCCAGCTCCCAGCCTGGCTGGAGGAGTAATCCACAAGGCAGGTGAACAGCCAGGTAGCCAGGCAGTATTGAGATCCTCTGTCCGGGCTGAAACCCCCAGGTTAAAGCTGGGGTTTGGGGATGTCTGCATGGTGAAGCAAGGCTTAGAGCTCAGGCACAGCTCTGCTCACGCTGGCTCCCACCTTGAGTTAATCCCACTGAATGGTCCTGCATAGCATCAGTGGTTGGACCAGCTCAGATTAGTCCTTGCCCATGGAAGTGGGCCAGGGATCAAACCAAGGAAAATGTTTTCAGAAGTCTTGATATCTACAGAATTACTTTTTTTTTGGGCACTCTGTATAGAGACACCACAGCTGCAACATTCAGGAGAACAGGGCATCCATAATTCCCAGGTACTTTTAAAATCACTTGCCTGGCTCTTTCTATTCTTACTCAGTTTACCTTTCTGCAGTAGAGGAATCATAGTAGTTTGCAACCATAAAAAAATGCATAGAGTTTCTCTTCCCTGATGTTTGTGCTTCATGGTCTCCAAACAGAAGCTAATTTCCATGTCCAAACACAATACTTATTTTATTATCTTCTACCAAAGTAGAAGTTCACCATCCTGGATGTTCTGAAATTACTGAGTGATTTTTTTTTTTTCTCTCTGTTAATACAGATCACTCTCTACTCTGAAAGGTTTGAAGAATTTCAGAAAACATTGACCAAAAGCAATGAAGTGTTTGCCACATTCAAACAGGAGATGGAAAAAGTGAGTAGGAGCTCATGCTTAAACTCTGTAATTGATAGTTTGTTTTTAGATTCTGATATTTCTTACTGTAATAATTCTATCTGAGATGGGACCATTTCTGCACATTTTGAAGAATAATCTCATCAACATTGAAATAAGATTTAGGACACACTCAGCCACAAGTGACAGCAGGTTAGATTTCAGCTCTGCAAGCTGAACAGCAGAAAGGAGCACAGAAAGCTCTCCGTTTTAGCTAAAACTGAAAATGCCTGGAAGAATAAACATTTTACATAAAATCTAATGTGGTGGTTGGGTACAGATCCCTAAGACATACCAGAGGGGGAGTCTGGAGCCACATTTATCAGACCATGTTCCCAGGAGTGAACTTCTGGATGACTGACACTGGTACAGAGAGTTTGACATAGGCTACATATCTTTCTACCTGAGTGTGTAGGCAGAGCTGAAGCCCACCAACCCCTTTCCACCATATGGAAACAGTCCAACAAACAGTTTCCTTGGAGCTGGGGTTCTTATTTCCTGTGATGAATGGGAGTTAAAACCCCATTCCCATCCACATGTTGTACCTGCTTTCATAATTAACAGCGTTCTGCTCTGCCACCAAGGCTCAAAATCCTCATGCCCTGATCCCGGCAGCCTCTAATGATTCTTCACAGAGAGTTCTGTCTGCAGAAAACAGAAGGGAAAATGGTGCTATTTAGCTAGTGGTGTGTTTTGGAGGTAGTATAGAGGGGTGCCTAATCCAGGGGGAACTTGCCTGGCCTCGATGGCTCAGAAGAGCCCATCTTTAACTTCCCAGCAATCTAACACTGTGGTTGGGTAAAGAGACGAAGATTCCACCATTGCTTTGCCTTTTGTTTTTGTGGTAGTTTGTATGCTGGAAGTTGGCTATAATCAGTTGGTTCTACTTTTGGGACTACAGACTAGAGGCTGAAAGTTATATAGCAGCTACTTAAAATGAAATCCATCCCTTAACATAAATTATTACTTAGCACAGACACTACAGCTGCTGGTAGAAGAGTTATGAGTAGGGCCAAAGACTTGAATAAAGGGGCTGCCCTAATTTCATCTGCACCATGGAATTTCTGTTGTGATTCAGCTTTTCTTCCTGATTCTATAGATGACAAAGAAAATGAAGAAGCTGGAAAAGGATACTGCTACATGGAAATCCAGGTTTGAGAACTGTAACAGAGCATTACTGGACATGATTGAAGAGGTGAGCAGTCTTTCCCATATCAAGATGCATCCTTTTCCCCACATAAAGCTTTAACCAGGAGATGAGATAACCTGAAACTGCCAGAAGTCAGTGAAAAGTTTCTTCTTGAATGTAAGGATCTCTCTTTCAAGCTACCTTGACAATTGGATGTCTTTAAGGAAAAAGACAATCCCAGCTGCTAGGGCTTTTAAATTGTGCAGGCATTCACTACATCCATGATAAACTGAATTATGTAACTCTGAATTTTAAGTGCTCTAAAAATGGGTGATTCTTAATGCTCTCCCATAGAAGCAAATTGGCATTAGTTCACTTCATGCTACTTTCTGCATAAGAGCATCTACCCAGGGAATTAATGTGTTCTAGCTAATGAACTTTAAAATCATGCCTTTCATTAACTTCCTGTGTAGTCAAACTCAAAGAGTCAAAAGCAAGTATTGTGTCTCACCATACCTTTAAATGTGCCGTCCCAGGGGCATTGCAAAGGAAGTTCATAAGCACATTGGAACTCATTCAAAGAAGGTAAGAGGCTGCCTGAAATTTCACCCCAAACATATGCTGAACTTGGACCAGATCTTTCTGGTTAGCTTTGTAGCTCTGTGCTATTGCTACTTCGATTTCTGTATCTCTTGTTTCCTCACTGGGTGTAGAAAATGCTTCAATTCAGGATGCTCTCACAGAACCCAGAAGCAAGATAAACAAAAAATATAAAGCAGCTTGTTTTTCTCCAAATTCACACACACACCTACCAAAAGTCCAAGTAGGCTTTTGGATGCTTATCTGTATGGACATCCACTATGCTTTTCCATCTCTCCACATCATCAGTAGGTATTCCTGCAAATGTATTTGAGTGAAATTGATCTGAATATGTATGCAGAATGTTAATACACTGTAGTTACAGGGATGAATTTCCTCTTGAAGCTTTCCAAAAGACCAGAGTTATTGAAGAGCAGTTGGTGAAAGCCAGCCACCTGGCAGCATCCTCTGAGGGCTGCTTAGATCTCAAATTATTTCCTAATTGCCAGTTCCACTAATGAATTGTATGCACCCAAACTGAGCCTGTACCTTTGCCTGATGTCTTTGTCTACAGAAAGCCATGAGGTCCAAGGAATATGAGTGCTTCGTGCTGAAAATCCAGAGGCTAGAGAACCTTTGCCGTGCTCTGCAGGAAGAGAGGAATGAATTGTACAAAAAAATAAAGCAAGCACAGTTCCCAGAAGAGGTGAATGGAAACAGCATCTTAGAAGAAGAAGAAGATGATGACACTGATACAACCCCTTCCTCCTCTGAGCAGGCAAGCATTGAGCTGCATGAGAGTGACAAGAGGATGCTGAAGCAGCTGGCTGAAGCTTTCAGGGTGTCCCACAAGGCAGAGGAGTCCCTCCCAAGCAACAGCAGCAATCCAGAGACCTGTGACACTCAAACATGCAGTGCCATCCTGCTGCCAGAATCCCCTGCTCTTCTCCTTCCACATTCAGAGGCTGGGAATCACTGTGAGCAGCCCAGCACAAGCACACCAACACCCACTGAACGCACACCAGCACCCACTGAAAGTATGACAGAGGCCACCAAGGATGTGTCAAAGCCCACCAAAAGCATGCCCTCACTTCCAGACAGGGTGCTAACACCCACAGAAAGTGTGCCAATGCCTCCCGAGAGTGTGCTAGTACCCACTGGGAATATGCCAACACCCACTGAAAGCATGCCAGCAACCCCCGAAAACGTACCAACACCCACACAAAGCACACCCACTCCCCTTGAGAATACGCCAGGACCCATTCATTGTCCACCAAAAGCTGCAGAATGTGCAGATGACCCAGGAGATACAGCTGTCCAAGGTCAGTCTGCAGAGCAAACAGGGGACACAGACATGGAAGCAGTGGACTGAAGACACCATGTTTCCAGGATTGTCTTCTGTAAACCAGAGCTCTGCTTTGTCCTCTAAATTGAGACCTTTTTTTTTTTTAAAGAAACAAAAATTGGTTCCTAAAACACACTCATGTATCTGTATGCAAATGTAATGCACTTCTCTTTGCTACCACTATCCAGTAATAATGGTCTGCCAATTTTGCAGTCCTTCATCTGCTTGAAGTATAATATTTTCTTAATGACATGAAAATACAATGAAATCACAGGATCTTTTTTTCCCAGGCATGATGAGTCATCTCATTCAGCAAAATAATTTTAGTGTTGCAGTACCATGTTTCCAAAACCATTGCAATTCTCATCCATATATTTAAAGACTCACGATTAATTCTATTTGTTTTGACATTGCATAAAAGATGGCCTACTTGGACACACAAGTGATTTTAGTAAATGAGGTGAAATGAATCTGTAATTACAAAGTAAAATAGTGAAAGTATAAATGTGGTCAGCCATATCCACGGAGCAGTTCAACAACCAGAGGTGAATTTTCGGGCAAGGAAATGACCACTCAGCACTGTAGCCTAAATACCCACAAGCTTTCAGCCTTACCTTCCATTGGTCTTTCCTGCTCAGTGTTCTAGAATAGGTTTTGTTTTCAACAGAACTACAGGGAAAGGAAAAAGATCTTTTCTAGATTCCCATAAAATAACTGAAAATAACATCAATTTCCAAACTGATAGCAATTTCCAAGGTAGGGGGTCACAACTCTCTGTCTCATCCAATAAAAAACTGCTACACTGTCATACTGTTTGGAATCACAAGCCCAACAGTGGTGATCATGCCTGTTTCCAGCTCACAAATGAGATTAGAAATTCAGAAGTTGGTTGCAGATCCCAGTTTCTAGGCAAGGAGCAGAAAGCAGAGGGGAAGGTACCAGGATGTATTCCAGAAGAATAATCCTGAGATCATGCTTCTGGATGGTGCAGTCCCTCCCAGTTACAGCCACATGAACCACAGCTTCCTCCTGGCACTGCTGCATGTGCTAATGCTCCCAGCAGAAGGATGAGAACACTTGCCTGTCACCCCATTCTAGAAGCAGAGCACAAGTCAATAACCCAGAAGCAAAGAGGAACCAGGAAAGTAGAAATATCTCTCACAGACACCTCCAGGGGCTGGCTATATTCTCATCCCCTTATCTTGTCTAACCGGCTCTTCCCATCTGCCTGCCAACAACTCTTGCTTAATAATGTAGCCACCTTGCCAGAAACTGGTTTATTCTGGTGCCAAGAACAGAGATGAAGAAGGAAGGAGGAAAGAGAGGGTACCTACCCAGACAGCTCTACTGTCTCAAGCAAGGAGAGTAAGGAGGCTTTTAGAAAGAAAGTTTTAAAAATCCTGTGGACACATTCCTTGTTTCTCATCTCCTTCCTCTGAATTCCATCCAGGCCTTTCAGAGTCTCAGCTGGATAGCTTAAGAATTTGAAAAGGGCAATTAAACTCTTGTTTAAAGATGTTTAGAAGTTGAAAAGGGAAATATTAAAATCAAAGAAACCCATGCTTATAGACCGATCCCAAGAAGACCCTGAAGACGAAGTGACTCATTCAAGCCAAAGTTGAAATACACATGAACCATGAGGAAAGATGTCATTTTTGGCAGACCATGGGAAACAGTGGCCATAGAGTCCTTCCAGCATGCCACCCTCCTAAAATGGGGTTTGAATCTTTGCTTACTGCCAACATGGTTCCTACTCTGGTTAAATATGCATGTGCACTGTTTGGTCCAGCCTTTTCCAGAGCTAACTCTTGGAGTATACAGAGTGTAAGTTGTCACACTGTGTTTGGATATGGCCTGTAGCTATTATCGGTACAGTTTTCAAGTGTGAATGCTTTATGTTAGATAACAAGACCTGCAGGATTTATCTCATGTCTTTAATCATCTGAAAGTAGATAATGTGAGTCGTAGTTATCTTAAGCTCCTTTTATAAGCCTTTTACAGTGAAGAAGAAAAAGCATCTTTTGAGGACAAGTTATCTCATGGTAAGACTGGCAGCCAAGTCAGAAGGAATTACTTTCTCTCTGAAGACGATATTTCTCTTCAGATTCTAGAGCCAGCCTAACACAACAAATTTAAATTTAATATGCCTACTGTTAGGTATCTAAATTAGGCAACATGAATCCCATCAAATATCCAGATTCAAAGCCCTAAGCGAATGGCCATCTCTAAAAACCAAGCCAGTTATGTGCCTGTGAAAACATTAATCTGTAACAAATCTTTATCCTAAGATAAAAAGTTATACTCACCTGATACACTTTTTTTAGTTTCCATTGACTGAAGTTGGTAGAAATATAGTTTCCATTACAAGTTTTGTTTGTTGTTAGGGTGACTTTTAAAATTGATGCAATTTATGTACTTGTTAATGTTTTGGGGGTTTTAATTCTTGATCTTGTTTGATTCTGTTGCCATTTTAGTAACTACCTGCATGAAACCAACTTATTTTTCTTTAAATAGGCCCTTCTTTTTCTTCAAATAGTCTTCAGTTGTTGATGTTTTCTTATACATTCAAATGTTCAATAATAATGGCCTTGCAACTTTAGATTGGTTCCATTTTGCATAATCATTATGGTCACATCTTTAATTATGTAACTGATGTCTCATACCTTCCAACTTCAGCGAGCAGGGAGACAAGGATCCTGCAGATAAAAACTTCCTACATAGTTATGATTTATTCTTACAGCATCATTCCTCATGAATAAATACATAGTCTTCTGGGAAAATTACTCCCCCTCTATTCCACCTTCCTCATTTTTGCCCTTGTAATTCTAACACTGCACTCACATACTTGCAATTCCTATTACTATGAGTTTCTCTCACATACCTGTTGCTTCTCTTCTTTAATACCATGTACCAACTGCATTTTATCCCAGCAGTTTCCTGCTCATTTTCAGTGCACACATACAACACTGAAAGCACAGGAGAGTGACCTTTATACCTTTTAGTTTCAGGATTTGGTTTCATGTGTTTACAAGGAATAGGAATTGTAGGGAAAATTCTGGCTGATCCCAGGCTGCAAAGAGCATTTAGAGTCAAACTGTGGGGATGGTTTATGTATAATCTCACAGCCTGTAGAGCTGTGGAAGGCTGTAGTACCCTCATAGTGGTGGAAAATCTGTAAAATTTAACCAAGCACCTGTTAATCATCCACTGCATCAGACTGGAAGATTAAATCACCATCACCATGACAGGTTCCTGTGTGCTAACCTTCATTTTCTCATTCTTCTTCAACATTAATTCCTGGCCTCCCTTGCTCTTTTCTTCCACTGTACCCTATATAAAACTGACTCTGCACAGTATCGGTGTCCTTGTGAAAAGCCTTTGGGATGGCAGTCTGCACAACAGCTCTGCTGCACTTCCCTCAAGGTGCCTCTGCACTCAAGGCACAGAAACCCACAACACTTCTGTGGTCATCTGGAGGCAGCAAGTGGCAGTGAGACGTGTCTCCCCAGTGTTCATCATTATCATCATTATTCTACTAATCTGGTAGTCTCACCAGTCCTGGTGTGTTCTGTGATTGCCTCCTTCAGTTTTGCTTTTATTTCACACAGTTACTCCCTTACCATCAGGCACAGATTTGGGGGTGAGGAGAGGTGGTGATGGTAGCTATTTCTTCCTTACTAAACCCATCCATTGCTGCACTGCTTCCAAACCAGCAATAGTCCTTATTGGCAAAAGTTGCAAGGAAAACACAAAAATATTTTGCCTTTATGCATGTCTGACCTTTTGTCACCTCAAAAATATAACAGCTCCCCTGCTGAATATGTAAAATACGACATTTTTCAATAATCAAGGGTTTTTCCAAATGTGAGGGAATTTTCATGATAACTACTAAAATCACATTCATTATGTTAACATGACACTCTCACCTAATTTCTGATCCCCATAGCAGACCACAACACCAATAAATCTTGTTGATGAGAGGTTAGTAAGAAACAGATGATTTGTTTCAGCTTAACTTCCCCCACAAAAGCGATCAGAAGTAGACACAGGCATGGAATATACAATCCAGATGACAGAACTGCAGCAATAGTGCAAGTGTGCACACTCCTGATATTTGGAGATGGTCTGAAAGAAAGGGCACAGGAAGAGCCAAAAGAGGTAATGGTTCAGAAATAAGAATAGTATATTTTACAATATCTACATCACATGTATTTGAACAAGGGTATAGAGGGAACACTCTTTGGTCCTACTCACAGGAGCCAAATGCTGTAAGCATGCCCGGACAGAGCAACTGAACTCCTGCATCCAGACTAAGCCAGTCCTGAGTTTATCCAGAGGATGCTAAGCCAGTCCTGAGTTTATCCAGAGGATGCTACAAAGGGATGCATGTACGCCCACTCATGTTGCCTCATGACATATGTGCTCTGTCCCATTAAGGAGGGAACAACCCCATTATTCTCCCTGTCACAACTACTTGCAGCCCTGTCTGGAAGACTGGAAAAAGCTTAACATTTCATTGTATTTGGATACTAACTGTTGGGGTTTTTTTCTTTATGCATCTCTTATTTGAGATTATTTTCTCTGTTTATCCCATTTAAAATATTTTTATGCTTTAAAAAAAAAAGGTAAAGGCTTAAGTGTGAGCCAAAGTTAGTTAGATTCAGCTATGACGTGCAGATAAAATATCTGTAATCCAGACTGTAAGAAAAGCAGCCTTCGCAAAATACTCTATGTTTAGCACCAAAAAAAGCATTCTAAGGTTGTACTAAAATATTGCACCTTGTGGCCATGAGACAAAGAAGAGACGAAGAAAATAATCTCATGTTCTCAGATCAAGAAAACAAGTTCCATATTAGTAGATTTTTTTTTTTCCCTGGGAAAAATAATATAGAAAAAAAAGAGGATAAAAAAGGATATAGAGGAAGCCCCCTTGAATTTTGCATGAATCATTTTATACACTGATTATCAAAATCACCACAGAATGTGCTTTCAGAGTATCCCAGAATGCTTGTCAAGCTGATTTACCGCAGGCCTGGTTCCTACGGTATATCACCATGTCCCGCAGCTATAGGGAGGAGGAGGAGAAGAAGATCCAGCAGGCAGGAATTGTGCAGCAAGACTGATTTATTTAATTATTTTAAAAACTCTTTTATAGACCTTTTTCTTCATAGTCTAATTGGACAAAGGACCAGCCACCCCTTGGGGGTGACGGGCCAAAATCCTAAAACATCCATTATCAAAATATTTTCTACTATACCATAAACAAGACTTTTCAAGGTTGCAGGTGGTTTGGTTGTTTACATTCCCTGCTACCTCTTCTGTGAGAGAGAAAAATCTCTCACGGACTTAGAAAATAACAAGAAGTCCTCGCTAACAGCATTTTTGTACCTACAAAGCTGTAAGTGTTAAGGAATGACTTATGACCTTACTCTGGGCTGAGGGCCACATGCTTTGGGTTGTAATGCAACAGTAATACACTGCAGAAATACAGAAAGCATGTCACTAGGAATAAACCTTAAGAGGAGAATCCAGACAGAATCTGGTAGGAATTAAACCTTTCAGTGATGAGTTTATTCCCTAATTGCTTATTTTTTCATACTTTCCCCTGACAATTCTGGCACTGCCACCAGCGGAAGATAAAGGTCCAGCTATCTGCAGGTGTAAATAAGAGGAGCTGCTTTGGAGCCAGCTGAGGTCCACACATTGGCTCCAATGAGAATCCCATCCAAAAGGCTGAATTACTGGGCCAGTCCTCTATTCCTGTGAAGTGAACATTTTACCCAGGCAATACTTCAGGGGCCCTGCCAGAGACAGAATGGATTTCCTCCATTAGAATTTAGCCAATACTTGCATTAATGAAGCTATGCTTAGAAAAAGTGCAGAAAAGAAATTTTTATTGCTCACAAGGGGTCACAGCCTCCATTTTGCAGCTCATCCAAACACCAAGTGCTGCCCTGCTCCAGATCACATTCTCTCCTCAGAAAGGATGGAAGGCAGAGCACCATCTTGCCTATGAAGACAGGCTGAGAGTGTGGGGATTGTTCAGCCTGAAGTAAAGGCAGCTGCCAGAGGACCTTGTAGCAGCCTTCCAGTACCTAAAGGTGGCTTATAAAATAAAAATGGAGACTTTTTACAAGGACAGGTGGTGATAGTAAAAAGGGGAACAGTTGTGAACTGAGAGTAGGTTTAGACTAGATATGAAAAAGAAATTCTTTCCCATGAGGGTGCTGAGGTACTGGAACAGGTTTCCCAGAGAAGCTGTGGGTGCCCCATCCCTTCAAGTGTTCAAGGCCAGGTTGGATGGGGCTTTGAGCAACCTGGTCTAGTGGAAAGTGTCCCTGCCCATGGCAGAGGGATTGAAACGAGATGATCTTTATGGTTCCTTCCAACATGCAGCATTGTATGATTCTATGATTTCTTTAACCAGTTCACTGACTTCCTGCAGCTCTTCATTCTTTCTCACATTTCTCCCACCTAATGGCTGGTCTAAACCTATGCTGCATGCTGCAGCTTGCTGGACAGACTTTGTTAAAAATAGAACAAAATATGATTAGATTCAGGTTTCATTTAACATGAGATCTAGGTCAGGGCTGACAATACTGTTTGAGCTACTCCAACAGCTCTGTCTCTACACCAGGGGATGTCCTGCTCCTTTCACAAGCTTATGGCTCTACCCTCCTCTGTGCTGGCTCTGGCCCTTGTCAGGCTCTCTGATGAACTGATCTAACTCAATAGCCCAACAGAAAATTTATTCAACTAAGAAAAAAAGGATTATTTTCCCTTTTGTTAGAGGGCTGACAGATAAAGTGGGAATAGTCCTTCTGGCAGCAGCAAGCTGCTAGGTCAACTCAGGGGCACCAAAGTTGTGCTCACTTGCTACCTAAACACAGCACTGCCTAAAGCGTGACTCTCCTACTGCCACAGACAGAGACAGAATACAGGACTAGGTGAACTACTGTTGTGAGCAGCAGGATATTTGTTATTTCTTGAAGTCTAGCTACCACCAAAGGACTTCTCCCACTTCTGCTGGGTGTCACTGTCTTCTCTCCTATTTGGGCATTGGTACCTCTTGACCCAGCTCTGGGATGGTTTAAGGTTTAACCTGGTGGAAAACTGATATTGCAAAAGAAGAAAAACCTCAACATTTTTTTGCTGCAGTGGGTCTCAAAACTGCCCTACTATGGGGTTGTGGTGCTATTGCTTCACCCAGTTCAGAAACTGAGAGGAGCAGAAGGCTTTTGAGCATCCGTATGTCCCTGCACATCAGCAACACTCAGGCCATGAAAAGCTCCTCTGGCAGATGACTCTTAAGCAGCACTTCCGGTTTGCAAAGCTGGGCAGTTTTCTAGGCCAAAAAAAAGCTACCTCAAATGGCAGGCTGTGGCAGCATCTGACTTTGCAGCCCAGAGATAAAAGACACACTGTGTGTAACACTGTGAACCCCTTAAAGAAAGGGTTATGTTTCAGACACCAGGGGGCTGGAAAGATCTCTGAGGCCCAATCCCCATGTGCCAGTCCAGTGAGATGTGCTGTGGACACAGAGCTAGGAACCCTTACGAAGTAACAGGGCTATGAGAGCTGGCCTGCGTGACCTGGGCACGGGGACCGCAACAGATCTCACCCAGACAGGGAATCTTTCAAGGTCCCTCCTAGCTTTATCATTCCATGATTTTTTCAGATGTCAGCAATATTAAAGTTGGGCACTGTGATGTCCAGACCCTATTTCAATCCATCCCTTGGGAAGCATTATTAAAAACAACAATAACAAAAAAGAAAAGCAACAGCTTTTTTAAAATCAGCATTTGCTGGCATTCATTTGGTTTCTGGAATTTCTGTTTCTCAGTTTAAGTGCCCTATGACTGACACTGGAAAGCTTCATACTGCACACAGCCAGCTAGCTCAGGTTCTGAAAAAACAAAGTTGCAAGCTGAGCACACCTCCAGTGTCACAGCCAAACATACTCAGGAAAAAACCTTAAGTCCCAAGGGGAGAGTGAAGTGGTACTAGTCATCATGCTATCTGTTCCCGTGTGTTTCCACCAATTTCCAGAGAAATAAAAATAAAATGCCAGCTCTGGCAGAAACATGAGTTACAGCTTGTTCCCCCGTGCCCCCATTCAAGGCATCACTCCCCCTCAGATGCTGCACCCGCTGCCCTCACCAGTGTGCTCCTGCACGGCTGCATTTGAACTGGGTCACTCAAACAATTCAGGTTAAAAATACACCACCACAATCACCAAGAAGAGCTAATTTTAACTCAGATCATTGCAGTGATCCCGTTGGGTTTTTGTTCTGACGGTATCTCTGGAAACATGACCTCAATTCTGGTCACCATAACTGCTAATTGAACTCCACCCATCCTTTGCTCATAAAGGAATCCACAAATTTGGATGTTAACTCTGGAGTATAATGCTGTTCTCAGAGTTAATGGTAGCCTTTGCATTGACTATTTTAACAGACATTTCCTGGACCAAATACAGAATTTGGAAAGTTGTATTTTAAATCTCAGTCTGACCCCTAACACAAAAAGACGGGGAAGACACACTATCCAACACACAATGATAATGACCAGCTGCAGCCTTCGGAACTGCACACAGAGAAAGCTCTCACACACCATACAGACACCCTGGGATCTCATAGAGGAGAACAGGTCAAGTGCCAGCAGCAGGGTGATCACTCAAACTTCAAGGATCACGTCTCTGCTCCCAGTCAGTGTGGTAGAGGCTAACTGGCAAAATGACTCAGCAATATGCATGTACTAAGTTTCTTTCTTGCTCTTTTTTTATTCCTTTCTTTTTATTTTTCTTTCTTTCTTTATCTTTCTTTCTCCTTCCTTCCTGCTTTTCTTTTCTTTTTTCTTTTTTCTTTTATTACAAAATCTCATTAAATCAGTATTTATAAACCACAGCATCCCAGAACACAAGACTCTGCTTCTGTTACACTGGAAGCTGAATGAAATGTCAAAAGAATGAGGCATTTTTTTCACAGAAGGAAGAAAAGCAGTGAAGTCCATGTCATTTTTACTGGAAGCAGCCTCTGTGGGTTGGTAATGCAGTGTTACCTCCTGAAATCCAGGGTCACATTTGAATTACATCAACTGGAGACAGTTTCAAGTTTGTGCTTCTAGACCATCGCTAGACTGCCAGACCATGGCACAAACCCACAGCTTTAACTGGTGCTATTCTGCACAGCTAGAGAGTCTGTTCAGAAAAGTCTTAATGACAGAAATAGGCTTGACACAGGGTCGGAAGGAGATGAACCTGCCACCATGAGAGATGTCTTAGCAGCAGCTCTCTGCACCTGCCTTGGTCAACCCATTTCTCTCACTTGTCATCTTCTGCATCATTAAATACACCCACAACACTTTAGGTGAAAATAACTGCAGTTTACAAGCATGGTACACAACAGCATGGTACGTTCAGATGGCTCCTCAGGAAGGTGCCATGGTTTAACCCCAGCTGGCAATTAAAAACCATGTAACCACACCTTCACTACCCTCATCCCCACAGTGGGATGGAGAGGAAAATCAGAAAAGGTAAAACCCATAGACTGGGATAAGAACGCTTTAACAACTGGAATAGATTAAAACACAATAATAATAATAATAATAATAATAGTGATGAAACAGGAGATAACAAGTGTGAGAGAGGAAGAAACCCAAGAAAGATGAGTGATGCACAGTTCAGTTGATCACCATCCACTGACTGATGCCCAGCCCATCCCTGAGCAGCAACCAGCAGCTCCTGGCCCACTCCCCACAGTTCATATACTGCGCATTTGACTCTGAGGTGTGAAATACCCCTTTGGACAGCTGTCCTGGCCATGTCACCTCCCGGCTTCTTGTGCACCTGCTTGCTGACAGAGCATGGAAAACTGAGAATTCCTTGACTTAGAATAAAAACTACTACTACTTAGAGCAACTAAAGCATCAGTGTATTATCAACATTGTTTTCATACTGAATCCAAAACGCAGCACTGTACCAGCTACTAGGAAGAAAATTAACCCTATTCCAGACAAAGTGAGGACAAAAGTAGATTGAATTTCTCCTTCTGTAGAAGGTCACAGTGACCTTTGTGTGTGCAGAACAGCTGCTGACATTAACCCACCCAGGACTTCCACATCTTTAGTTTATTATGTTTGCTGTTATCTATTTCTATGTCTCTGTTACACACATAACAATACAGATTCTCAAACACAGCTTAAGCCACAGTTACCGGTGAACTGACATATACTGACATCTTACTTATTAATGTAACATCTTGAATGATGCAGCATGTTCTGTTACAGACCTGCAGAGTTGTAGAAAGACATTTTAGTGGTGTAAGCTTTGTAGCACCACAGCTGCAGGGACACTGCTGCTCTGCTTGGTGCCCTTCTACCCTGTGGAGGACCTGAGTTCCTTGACGCACCCTGGAGAATCCCACAGGCACCAGTGGATAGCAGGGGGAGACACAGAATGCAGACACCACGTGGTGCATCTGGAACTCTGTAAATATTGCATCATGATCTCTATACTTGGGACCCTGCCTGAATGATCTTTCTGCCTCATATTGCTGCTTGTAAAATGTGGGTAGTAAATGTGGTTGTGAATTATTTTGAGTGCAAGTAACATTTACTGCTCAGTAGGACCAATTGCTTTCATCTAATTTAAGATGCTCTTAAAAATTATAATCATGTAATATCTTACATTGGTAGGGAACTCTAGAGATCACCTCCCCTTCCTCAGGGAAGCAGGACCAATTTTTAAGCTACATCAGGTTGCTCAGGTCCTGTTAGTTTTGAGTATTTCCAAAGATAGAGACTGAGTGTCTCTGGATACTTGTTCCCATATTTGATTTTTCTTCAAAGTGGATTATTTTCTTCTGTCTAATCTTCCTTGGTGCAGCCCATGTCCTTGGCCTCTCTCCTTGCCATTATGCATCACTGTCTTCTCTATAGCCTCCCATCATTAGTTTAAGATTTCCTCTGAGCCTTCTCCAGGCTGGACAAAACCAGTTCTTGAGATGGCACGGGACATTCTCGTTTCATAACAAGAGAACCCACGTACGTACATGTTTAAGTGCAGCAGTGCGTTCCCTGCCTGTTCACCCTGCTGCTATCCAAGTAAAGCAGCCACCAGTCCCCAGTCATCCACCAGTCTTCCCAGTATCTCACCACGAACTCCATCACAGCAGAAATCCTCACCATTTTTTTCAGCATAGCAGCTCAAGTGATCATTTTCTAACCCAACCTGGTGAAAATGCCTCAGGCAGCTTTAGATTTAGTTATGAAAATGCTCAAGCAAACCAAATCATTTTGACCTGGCTTTTCTCAGGGTATGACTTTGTAGGCAACTGTGTCAGATGACCAGGGAAAAACTGTTGGCCAGCAGGTGGGTTCATCCAGGTCCATTGGGAACACAAAATTCTCATCCTTCTGCAACTGCAGCTCCCACAGGATGTGTGGTACAGCAACAGCTACTTGAGCACTAATTCCCATAGGCTCAGGTCCCTGTGCTTGATAGAGTTTTTCTCCTGAGGTTTTGCCAAAACTTTCTGAGTCCTCAGCAGAGCAGTAATTGTAAACAATAACATTTACACAGGTGTATGAACTTTCCACATGTACTGTTCCTGCTTGCCAAGCAAAGTGTAACAAGGATCAAGAAGAAAAATGCAGCAGCACAAGAACTTGGTTAAAGCACATCCAGGCATGCCATGTTCAAACAGAGAAAGCAAAACAAGCAAAAATCTTTTCTAATCCTTAAAGGTTAAGAAGCTTAAGTCAGTCTTGTAAAGACATTTTATCTTGTCATTACAGCCTGTTACTGACAAGCCACTCTAGAGTAGAATAGCATAGAATAGAACAGTTCAGTTGGAAGGGACCTACAATGATCATCTAGTCCAACTGCCTGACCACTTCAGGGACAACCAAAAATTGAAGCATTTTGTTAATGGCACTATCCAAATGTCTCTTAGGCACTGACAGTTTTAGGCCATCAACCACTTCTCTAGAAGCCTGTTCCAGTGCTTGATCACCCTCTTGATAAAAAAAAATGCTTTCTAATGCCCAGTCTGAACCTCCTCTGTTGCATCTTTGAACCATTCCCATGCATCCTATCACTGGATTCCAGTGAGAAGAGATCAGCACCTCCCTCTCCATGTCCCCTCCTCAGGAAGCTACAGAGAGCATCAAGGTCAAAATTCAGCCTCTTTTTCTCCAAACTAGACAAACCCCAAGTCCTCCTCCACTCCTCACAGGACATGCCTTCCAGCCCTTCCACCAGCTTTGTTGCCCTCTTCTGGATGCATTCAAGGACCTTCACATCCTCCTTAAATTGTGGGCCCCAGAACAGGTGAGGCTGCACCAACATCAAATACAGCAAGATAATCCCTTCTTTGGACCAGCTGGTGATGCTGTGTCTGATGCCCCCCAGGATGCACTGGCCCTCCTGGCTGTCTGGGCACACACTGCTCACTCGCACTGAGCTGCTGCCTGCCAACACCCCCAGATCCCTCTTGGCACAGCTGCTCTCCAGACACTCCTGTCCCCATTTCTACTTGTACCTGATGTTGCTCCATCCCAGCCAGGTGCAGAATCCAGCATTTGGACTTGTTGAGTGTCAACCCATGAATCATTGCCCAGTACTCCAATCTACCTAGATCCCTCTGCAAGGCCTCTCCTCCCTCCAGAGTCATCAGCACCTCCCAGCTGAGTACTATCAGCAAATCTGCCAGCAGGATATTCAACTGCTGCATCCAGATCATTTTAAATACATTAAACAGAAACATACCCTACAGGGCATCCCCCAGAGGTTCTCCAACCACCAAAGTCTGAACAATGTACGTGTGTGATAACCCTTTTGAAGTCTGTTGGATATATATTTTTATTTTGAAAACTTCCGCTCAATCAACTTAGCTAATAGTCACAATGATGAACTACATAACTGCGAGGACTCGTGAGGCATTAGCTTGGTCCCAAAGACAGAGGCAAAGTTGAGACTATATGATGAAGGTCTCACATGGTCTGTGGCCTAGCACTACTGATTCCAGGACTTAAAAGCCTGTCTGAAATATCCTCCCCTGTGCTGCTGCAGTGTGCACCTACAGCAGTCAGAGGGAGCAACAGTACAGTGGAGGAAAGGCAGACTTATTTTGGGGTCCTCATTGCCACACTGCAGGTTTCCAAAAGTGCAGTACTGACATTTCTGGGTCTTGTACCTTTTCAAAGTGACACAGTTAAACCACTGTAAGTTCCCACATGCACATTTATCATGCCTTGGCCTCCATCAAAAGAATGAGAAGAAAATGAGAGTTCACAGTTACACAGTATTTTTTCTGAAGACTATACACACCTAATTTAAAACTTGGCCTACTGTCTCTGGCTTATCTCGCAAAACTAAGTTTCCACTAATCAGCAGCTGAGCACAGAGGGAAGAGAATATTCAGTAGTAAACTGACCTGGAAAGTCCAAATGCTTTAGGTGTAGATGTGTGTTTGTGCCGAGGTGGCAGCTGAGTGGTCAAGAGACAACAGGGCAGCCTTGCTCTCAACCCAGGAGCAGAGCTGTGCCCTCCAGTGCTCCTCTCCTGCCAGCAAATTTTCATCAGAGGCTAGGCATGAATCATGTGAAGCACATCAAAATCTACACAAATAACAAAACTCCAGTAAGGCCCTGACAACCCTGCAGAGGAGAGTGCCAGCATGCAGACACCATCCTCAGCAAAAGCTGACTGCAACCCACAAACTCCCCTCCCACGGTGTCCTTGCCTTGGGCTGTGACCACTGCTAAGGGTGTTAACTCCCACCAGCTCTAGTGACCTTAATGACAAGACAGAGACCAGAGGAAGTCCTTTGTATTTGACAGCGGTTTCTCACCAGCTAAATTTTATATTGCAAATAAACTGAGTCATCAAACAGCTTGAGTGAAGCTCTCCTACTCTTCACCAGAGTGCGAATTCCACCTCTCCCCCAGTCTGTTGAGTCAGAACGTTTCTCCCTCCAGCCCTGCTCTGCTGCACATGTTCCAGAGAGGAACTGCAATGTTAATTCTCCCATCACCTTTTTCATGCCTTCAGCTAAATGTCCTCACCTTACCATATGAGTCAGATTTCTGATTCTTTTCTTCCTGTGAAAGGGATTTAGCAGATAAACCCTCATTAATATTAAAATTCTTATTAAGAATTCCTTGCTAATGAGATCTGAGAAACACACGACTAGACTAATTTGTACAGTGCTTATTCTCAGTACCTGTACTCTGAAGTTCCAATGTCCATCAATTATCCAAAGCACTAGTACAAATCTTCTGGCATAAACAGGCACAATCCCATTTCCACAGACTTCAGGAGACAGAGGACAATTACATTGCCAAAATCCTGTCCTGGCTTCCTAGATCTGCTGCAAGCTACTCATTTCTCATTTTTTCCAGCCACAAACAGGCAGCTGCTGAATCCTACTTCTATTAGGATCTTCCCAGAAAGCAGAAAGATGGGTGGGCAATCCTGCTCCACCTGCTGCAGAGCTGGGCCCCCACCTCTCCATGAGCACTAAGCAGTCACACACACCATGGTAGTGACAGTGGGCTCCCACCAATCTTTCAGTGCATGACTAATGAAGCAAGGACCCTCTCCAGATGTCTGTGTGGTAAAAGGGAACTTGAGCAGGCTCATGATGCTTTAGGTTCCCTGCACAACATGTCTCACATCACTGACACACAGCAACAGGGACAGCTAAGTGCTACTCCTTTTTGCCTTGCTTTTCCATGACAGCCTTTTAGATAAATCGTTCTCAGAAGGTCACAAGTGTATCAGAGATGACAGAGACAGATGGCAGAAGCAAAACAATTCAGCCCAGTCATATCCATGCTGGCCCTCTGCAGGGCTTCCAACTCTTCACACTGCATCTTGTACCTGCAAGCACCACGGTGCACAGAGCCAAGGTCAGTGGGTCAGCAAGGAGCCAGGTCCATGATCTCTCCCTGCTGTGAGCATCCCTTCAGCTCCAGCAGGAGTGGGATGGCAGAGGTAATGGAGTGGAACAGGGACTCTTAAAAGCCAGAGGAAGTTAAACTCAACAAGGCACAAGTATTGCCAATTTTTAAGTAAGGACAAAATCATCAGGAAGAATTGCCTTAAAACTTCTGACTGGAAACAGCCCGTACTCTGTAGTTTTTACTCCAACCAACCTGGCTGCCGCACTGCCTGAAGCAGTGGATTACACTTTGTGTTACTGTTCTCCCAACCATTCCGTTTCCATGTTCCACCCAGCCATATGCCGGGGTCTGCAGCCTGATCCCCTTTTGCCATCAACCTGGCAGCCAATCCAGTGGTGACTGCGCCAAATGGAGAGGCTGTCCAATGGCAAGGAAAGACTTCCACACAGTTGAATATATTTTTCGGCAGAAAACAGATTTAAAAGCAGGATAAATTCAATCATTATTTGTGCAACTGGAATATCCTGATGACAGTGCTTGTAACCATAGCAATCACTTAATGCTTTAAAGAAAATATTACCTCGTTATTAAAATATTGATTTTAGATTCTGATTCAGTTTCTCAATCTTCCTCTTGTTTCTGATCTTAAGAGGTGCTGTCTGCCTCCAGGTCTTACAAAATATATGGAAGAGGAAGAACTCAGCTCAGAGCCACCAAGTATCCTCAACTAGTACTTGTGCCTTGTGCCAATAGAATGATGCTTCCTAAATATACAAATACAAAAGGATTAGGTTGTCACGTGGGGATTGGGAGGTTTGCAAACATTATACAAGTAATCAGCTAGCAGGGATGTTTCTCAGAACAAGTCTCAGGCAATTACACTAAGCCTACATTAATCACATTTCAAACACTTCTTCATTTGAAGACAGACATTTAAAAGTTCAGGCACTGGGAAAAAAAAAGAAAATTAGGGGAAATAAACACTGAAATACTTGGCAATTGGCAATATATATTATTATTATTACTTAAGTCCCCTTGGTATTATGGCCAGATTATCTTCCATCTCCACAGACTCCATTCCACAGTTATGACTCCAGTAAGAGTCATGCAGCATTGCACAAAGGCAGCATTGATTTGTTATTCTGTATGCTCTATCTGGAAAACCAAGGAGAATTTTATTTTTAAAAGATCTAGCTGGAGCTTTTTATTTTTTTCAGCTGCCTATTAAATGAGCAGGTAACCAGGAAAATGGGACAGAGAAACCATAAGATGGATGTGATCTGCACATGTGTTTTTCTCACAAGAAAACAAGTGCAGTGCATATTTAACAAAAGGGAGTAGCTTCAGGGTTACATTACATAATGGAGCTGAATGCAAACTCTTGCATATACAGCACTTCAGGAATGTACATTAAGAGAGGTACAAAAAGGAAAGTATTTTCTTCACGGGAGGAAGGAGAAAATTTCTTCTTGAAACATGACTTGAGAGTCCCTCCTGGATGCCACCACAGTTGGTTTAGCTCTGCGCACTAGCCCATGTGAGCTTCAGATCAGGTGGTCTGTGGATTAAGGAGCTATACCAGCTGCTTTAGCTTCTCTCCACATCCCATTGATGGTGGTTGGACATCACTGAATGAAAAGCAAACATGCAGGAAGCGCAGTGACTAACAGACGTATTTAAGACCAAAATATATTCATGTACCAAGTCAATGACAAAACACTGCAGCAGCAGCTGTTTTGGAAAGCAGGTTTTGTTTTACATGGCCAGGTTCAGAATGAACAGAAATTGTTTCACAGAATACTGTCAGAATAGAAATCAAATACAAATTTCTCTGTGTGAAACCTGGACATGTATTTTTAGGTGCACACACCCACACACATATGCAGCCTGAATAGTTCATTCCCCTCCTCTGACATAATCAGGGATGCCTTTAAGAGGAAAATGAGCCCAGGCATGCTCTTAATCCAATCTGCCTGTGCCACCCCTATTTTAACTACATACTGTATCATGTAATGGCTTGAAAAGATTTTATTTCCCTTTTTCCCTTCTCTACATTCTCACAATGCTATTTAGTTTCTTCTAGCAACACAGTAACACAGCAGATCAGACCTGAAATAATGCAGTTTAGTGCTCAGTACCAAAGACTGCAGTAATTAGACTAGGGGAACAGTCTCCCTAAAATACTAGTTCTCATTTAGTTTTCCCTTTGCTTAAGGCTTAAACATTGGCTTAAGGCTTACACCATGACCCAAGATCCTTTCCGTAAAACACCAACATGGAATCACTGCAGTCACTTGCAATTAGCTGATGGCAGCTTATTCACATTCCCATCTCATGAACAGATACTCGTATTTTAAGCAGCAATTATCCAGAAGGCTTTTCACAATTAACACACAGGTTGTCAGTTTCAAGGTTATTCAAACCAGCTACAGTATCTGCTTCCAAAATTAAACCTGCACAGCTACAGTGGGCTCTTTAGAGTGTGTTTCCAAATCTCCAAATCCCACCTCATGTCTCCTGAGCTGCAGCACTCCTTCCCTCCCAGCAGTATTTGCTTTACCTTTTTTATGTCCAGATGGCCTTGATCACTTGCATCCCACCTGAACTTCTCTGTGGTAACATGTAAAGGCTGAAAAATCATGCTATAAGCATATGGAGCAAGGTTTACTAAAATGGATGATTTCATTATTAGTTAAGACTGCTGAAAAAACTTAGCCAGGAAGCAAAGATTTGCAGCTGGGCTCCCGAGATGAGGTGTTCTGTTATGATGTGGGAAACCCTCTTGCCCTAGTGCTACCCTGTTGTGTTCTCCCCTCCAGAAGCTCTTCTGACATTTCTCAGACACCAGAGGGCACATTTCCATTAACAGACTCCACCAGAAGTGAAGGATTCAGCACTCCGTCCTCCATGCAGCCCCACAGGCAGCAGCTGGCACAGCAGACAGGAGTTCCTGAAGCTGCTCCTGCAGGACACACTGCGCTACAGAAGGATCATTTCTGACGTCAACAAAGTGAACAGCACTTCAGTTTGGCAAGGTGAGACATCACACACACCCCACCACTACCCCTGTAGTACAAGACGGTTCAAAACGACAACAACAAAGCTTCACTTTAACTGACACCAAAAACCTGGTTTTACTCTGCCCTTTAAACTTAAGGCAACTGAAGTAATTCTATAAAGGGCAGGTGTAAGAAACTACTCCAGAGAACGGGGAAAGAAGAACCCACACCATTAGCTGTCTGGTATTTATTACTTTTTAATACAGAGAACTCACAACAAAATATTCTCTAACAACACACATAAATGATATCATAACCAATTATTTTAATTTCATCAACATTCATTTGCTATGTACATATTCTTCCATCTGCAAAAGTGCAATCCAAGAATGTCTCAACAAGAAACCTTTATGGACAAGTATATTTTTGAGGGGTTTTCTCACCAGTGGCCTTACAACGTGTTTGTCCTTGGTTACTCAGTACAGCAAAATGAGGAATACATGAGGGGAGGGGGGAAAAAAAGGAACGAAGAAAGAAATTGGGCTAGATGCCTCCCTTACAGGAATATTCCTTAATTTTCCAATTAAACTCATTATGAATACACTGCTCATTACTGGAGATGTTAATGTAAATAGACTATAGGATAGTCTATGGTCTGGCTATAAAACTGTGATTTTAATGACTCTGCAGCATTAGACAGAACAACAATTTCAGGCTGTTAACATTGATAAATGTCAAATTACACATCAGCATGTAAAAGATGTCCACATTGTTAGTTATGATTATCAAAATTTATTTGTAGACATCTTACTGATGGATGAGATCATTTTCACACATCCAAAATATGAAGTCTACCTAAATGCAAGTCTCTCCTATGGAAAGGAGAGTTAACTACTGGAAAGAAAAGCATTTGCACATGCAACTCCTATTACTATCACAAGGAGTATCGTGCACTTGAGTAGAATGAACCTCCAGATCCAGAGGACTGCATTCTCATTTACAAAACACATTTCAGGCAAATTTAATCTGACCATGGGCCAGCTTAAAAAGAACACACAGCATCAGAAAAACAAAAGGTAATGAAAAATAAACTAGCTAAATAACCAAAGCAAGCAGCTCCCTAGCTAGGGAGGTAATTTCCCTTATGATGCATTTATAAGCTCATGACTACTTCCAGTGCTTGTCAAGACAGAAAGCAGAGCAACTGTGGTCTAGTTTAACCTCCAAAGTAGCCAGCAGGCCCCAAAGAAGTTACATTTGAGCTTCTGCTTCTGCAAAGCCCAGGAAACTCTCACGGCCAAAGGTGAGGGCTGACTGCTTGATTGGAATCTGCATGTTACAGAAAATACTGCATTTTGCAGTAACACAAGAGCAGCTTTCAGTACCAACAAGAAGCAGGGAAAGCCTCCACAAATTAGGGATAATTTACTTTGGAGTGAAAGTTCAGAGGAATCTTTCTGTAGCTCAGCTGGTTTCCACTGAGGATCATTTTTACAGTGCTACGTGTGCTGCTAGCCTCCAGTTGAGAGATGTGTTTTACAAGAAAATAGGCATTTCCTCATAAGACTCACTTAACAGCAGAATTAAAAGGAAAAGCTGGCAAAGAACTAAATTGTTTTCTTGGATAAATCTGTATGTAATTCCTTGTCAGGGTTAAGGC
This sequence comes from Corvus kubaryi, assembly GCF_017639235.1. Lineage (NCBI taxonomy): Eukaryota > Metazoa > Chordata > Aves > Passeriformes > Corvidae > Corvus > Corvus kubaryi. The sequence goes on from NW_024582091.1 coordinate 43,251,473, forward strand.
TTTAAATATGCTTTCCTCTTCCCATTTTCTCAGTCTGCTCCATTCCTGGTTTTGACTTGGATGTATTGTACAACCTCTCATACACTTGTTTTTAAAGCTGGCTATATTCCCTTTATTCCACATCTACTCATTTTTGATTGTCACACATACAGGTCTAGAGAGGCATCCAAGAACTTAAAGGGCAGAATTGTAAATTAAGCTACTCTAAGTGAAGAAAGCGAACAAGTATCTAGGACAACTCCAGATCCCACTTCTCCCCTACCATGTGCATTGCACAGTGACACCTCCCCTCACCACTGCACAAAAAAGTGGGCACAAAATGCCATGTATCCCATGTGGGAACTGACACCCCAGATTCATGACTGGCACTCAAGACCAAAGCTATAATAAGAGATGTATGCTTTAATTGCTCTCATTAGAGGAGCTGTGTCTTTGCTGCATGATTTCAGGCTGCTGGGACAGCCACTGTTGTCTGTCTGGTCTGGTTCTCATGGTACTGCCAGGCAACACAACTCCAACCTTGTTAGCCACTCTATCAGGTTGCTCAACACAGCATCAAAGCTGAAGGGCTCATCCTTCTGGAGAAATTAATCCAAATTATCATTTGATTGCTCTCCACAAGGGCAGTCTACACCGCACAGCTAATTAGGTTTTATCTGCTAGAAACCTCCTTCCTGCCCAAGTACGCCCAGGCCAGGTCCTGCTCCTATGGACAATGGTTACAGTGCTGGTCCCACTGTAACTGGGCTTGGTGTAACTTCATGGTAGCCACGAAAGGACAGCGTCAGAAGTCTCCCAAAGTCCTTCCCATAACTCTCCTGGAAGAAGACACAGTTTTTCCCAAAACTGTTGCAAACAGGACAACTGCACAAAACCCCAAGAATGTGCTCCAAACCCAAAACCAAGCCCAGGAACACGGACAGAAGAGATGAGGACCAGTGGTGAAGGCTATCACAGCCTGCTAACACAGCTGCTCAGACCAGCGCTGGACCACACGAGCTGGGTGGCACCTAAGGACACTGCCCCTCGAACCAGCAGTAGGTCACCTGTGCCAACATAAGCACTCTGTGCAGCTTGAGTATTACTGGAAGGGTAGCTAATGCTAAAAGGAGCTAATTCTGCAGTGACAACACTCAGGAAATAAAACTCTGAACTCGGCATTTTTACACACAAAGAAACATGGATATTCACCTCGAGTTTTAATTCAGCAGAAAGTGTAATTCTCAGTCCAACATAGGAAAAAAAACCACTATTTTGGCTTCTAACGTTTTGTTTTCTTTCCCAGGGTGCCAGACTATCAGGGCCATTTTCAAGACCGTGATTTCAACAGATACACTCTAAAAAGATTCTGATTTGGAAAACCAAAAGACTTTAGAAGAAACAAAAAATAATCCCACCATGTAAACAGAAACAAAACCCACACTTCCCAAGTGGACAAACACTTCATAAATATACTATCGAGAAAAGCAAAAAAACCAAACGTCCCCTAAATCTCAACTGATTTGAGAAACCAAGCAAAAGATTAATGACCTATTTAAAAATTTTTATTTAGGGAAGGGAGAAATGGGAATCAAGAAACAAGAACTGCAGAGTCTACAGGGCCAAGCTCTCTGATACAAATTCACTGCTTAATGCAGTCTATTCTGTACAGCACAGAGGCATGTAGAAAGTAAATATGCTTTCTTAAAATATCTCCGTGTTTTTAGATCCTAGACTGAACACAATTTTGAAAGACGAAGGTGCAGCAATTAATTGTTTTAAAAAGTGATGATGTTTTGTACTCAGTACCTCTCAGCTCTGACAGGTCTGAGGGCCCAGATCCTACTTCATGGTTCTCCTTCCACACCAGTCACAGCAGCCTGCAGCAGGCAGCAAAGCCTCAGCCCCAGCAGGCACATACAAACACATCCCCATTCAGCTCAGCCAGTTCCTTCCCTAAAATGTCTGTTAAGAAACACCTTCAAATAAAGCATTTTAAGATCTCCAGCTTCTTCTGGTATGAACAGATGACCCAGCTGGGCACATGACAGCCCTGTTGGAAGTAGCACTATTGCCTGCACTATAACTCAGTGAGGGCAATGCACATCAAACATACATGGCAGGAAGACGTGATGCCAGAAGAATTCATTCAAGATTGCATTTTCTGGCACATATTTACATTCACTTGTCATGATACCTTAGTTTGCCCTGGTCATGGGAAATCTGAAAGAAAGCCTGCTGAGGGGACTAGCAACACTGGGCCAGCTCTTGGGCCCCTGGGAACCAATGCAAAAGGCTGAATGAATTCAACAGTAACAGATTCGTTTCTTTCCAAGGATTTCCCATTTCCACCAAGCTGGAGGAACAACCCTATGCAATTACCCATTTTCCAACTGGACATATTTCTCTGTCCTGTATGTCTCCCCACACCCTTCGTACAAACTGTATTACAATTATACAAAAAATAAACCCAAATCATTTTTAGCTGAACTTTACCCCACACATGGGATAAATTGAAAGGCCATTAAATTGGCTAGCCTCCAACCTTCACAGAGATCTTGTCAGGAGGATTCTGGTTTTAACAACATGTATATATACATATTAATATGTACACTGACAAAGAAGCTGCTCTTTCAGTTAGAAAAGAAATTAGATTTCATCACAGAATGAATCCTATAAAAAGATATGTAATAAAGTTGAAATACCCATAAAATAGCTATTACTAAAGCAAAGCTTTCGTCAATAAGCCTCCAAAACTTTAAATGAAGAAAATGGCTTCACGAAGTGGTAGTCTAGATTCCCACAGTGAGGACACTGCTGGACGTTGCTGTATTCAGAGAAATACTGCATGCCAATCCGCACATCTATTACTGGCTTCCCACAGTGCTTACAGTTCAGTCGAGCCTGGAAAAAACAAAGAAACAAACAAAAAAAACGTTTTGAAATAACCACACTCCCCTCAGCTCCTCACCTCTAGAAAAGAAGGTGCCAAAGGCAGTGCCCTGTCCTCCCCAGCAGGAGAAGGGGTCAGTCACAAAACTGGCAGTAATGGGATGTGCTGGTAAGGACACTCCTCACCTGGACTGGGAACGCGCAGGCACACACCATGCCTTTCAGATTAAAGACCACCACCGAATTCTGGGAAGTGGGTCACCTCCCACTCTGACTGATGGAAGGTAGAGAATATCAAGGTTTTGTGCTGCTTAATCTCTGAATCAATTCCTCAATCCCCAGCACAAGGAGTGCTGTCTCAATAAATCATTAATGAAGCCCCGAAGAGAGAAATTATGTATTTGTGCCATGCAATTCAACCGTTCAGGTTGACATTTGAACATCATCTGTCTACAAAATATACCAGCATTTTAATCTTTTGACTTAAAAATGCATAATTCGATCTACTTTATCAGCACAACATGGTATTGTGTCACTTTAAGTGTCTATTTAAACATTTATAATACAAATCAGGTTATACAAACTAAACATCACTTCAACACAAACTATTCTACAAAATCCAGCTGAGAAAGAAGCAACATTAACTGGGTGGATATGAGAAATAATTCAAGGTCATAGGTGAGGACAGACAGAGCTATTAATATTCAGCTGTTACACAAAAGTGAGTCTTCAGAAGAAATCTAGCTGAAAAACACAGCCCATCTGATACAAAGAAAGCAACAGGCAGCATGAAAGCTCAGCAAGCCCTTTGGAATACTCAAGAGAAGCAGAAGGGATTTGAGACTGTAAAGGAGTTAAAGAGCAAAGGTGGCAAATGAGCAGTGAGGGCCTGAGCTGCACTGTAGTTTAACCTCACAGCCCAGTACACGAATGAAAGCTTCAGCTCTCCACTGAAAAGAACAAAAAGTATTGTCTAGGCCACCTTGATTTAAGGGATTTTCCTGGATGAGGAGAGCAGGAAATTATTAAAGTACTATCCCTGCTGAGACCAGACTCAAAAAGAAATAAATCAACAGCTTCATTGCCATCTGCTCTGCTTGAAAAGCAGAAATTTTAAGAAATACAATCTACTGGTTTATGAATTTTTATGGAATTCTTAACCAAAGTGTTTTCTCCTTTTCTACTGTCCAGCACATCAGCTAAGTGTTAGTAATTTGACAATGGCTGCAGTTCGTTATTCTACATGCGAATTTGTGATGGAGAACTAAATATTTTGAAGTAAGGCATGAAATTATTCAAAATAAAACCAGAAAGGCAATTTGGATTTATATTATATACCATATTTAAATGTCATTCTTCTGTATGCACAGAATCATCTGTAACAATCATGGTGAAACAATAATGCTTATTATCTGGAAATCACAGTCACTGCAGCTAATGATTTTATAGGCAGTTCTTATATACCATGTACTGTCACACTGTCCATTAATCATGTAATTAAGGCTCTTGTATAATGAGCTCTTAAATCTTGTCTTGTACATTCAACAGAAGCAATTCAGATTTAAAGTTGCTGACTTCTACGAAGATAGCAAGTCAGTATCAGTGCTTTACCTTTAAAAGTTCCTGTTTTTTAAAAAAAGTTACAACCTCAAGAGACACTAAATTTGAAGGTAATATATCTGTCTGTAGCTATAATTGCTACCAATGTCACCTTAACCAGCAGCAGCAGTACTTGTCTTTTGAGCAACACATTTTGGTAAATATGCTAAATTTAAAATAAACTGGCATTCTGCATATTGACAAAATGGCATTTCATATGGCTTTAAAGTATGCACATTACCATGGAGTGATCCCAGTGTGAATGGGTGCATCTCTGCAAGGCTCCTGTCCTGACCTACTACCACCACCTGCGTGTCTGAGCATCTGGAGTGGAGCACTGAGTCATTCCCAGACAAATGTTTTTTTCACAGCTGTCTACCCCTACCTGCACAGCAGAAGTGCTCTGTCCATCACATGGACAATTAATTCCCTTGAATGCCAATAATCCTGCTGTCTCAGGCACACGTCTACTCTGGTGTAACCCCAAGCCTTGGATCTTCCACTCTCAAGGCATAGATTAGGCAAGTGTTTACTAACATGAAGTTGCTTCAGGCTGTGGTGGGTGAGTACCATCCCCAGGGTCAGCCACAGCAAAGATTAAGGAGAGCTGAGTAATCTCCGAGCACACTTTGAACCTTTCTGCTCCCTTGCCACCTCTTTGCTACAATTAGGATAAATCACAGTTTATGAACATGAAAACATGAAACATCTGATCAAAATGTGGACCTGTATCTGACACTAGTGATGCTAGTGATCAAGCATCAGATTTAATTACCAGTGCATTTAAAGGGAGCTTTATTTAAAAACATAAATGTATTAACCACTGACCATTGCAATGACTTTAGTCTAGCTAAAGGCCATTGTACCTCTTATGACAAAGGGACAGAGATCCATCAGCCCTCTTGTATTCCAATCATAGGTACAGGCTGGAAAAGAAGGATGGAAGGAGGAAAGGGAGAAGAGATACACAACCTTGACTTTATCTAATCAGTTGGAATTTCACCTTATGAGTCTTACTTATGTATGGTACTAACCTGACAACAGGGAGATGCTGCCAGAATATCGTAGGTATACATAGTTCCCAGCTGATGCCAGCTTCCATCCCATCGGGACTTGCACTTAATGCATATAATTTTGTGAACCCCTTCTAAGCAGTCTACACAAACAGCATAGAGGTGCATAAGCCTTCCTGTGGACAGAAAAGACACATCTTAAGGAGACTAGAAGAGAAGATTAAAACAAACATTTTCTGCAATGTGCTATCTGACCTTCAGTGATACAAATCACACATTATTTTTTTTTTTTTATAAATAGTGAATGATAAAGTAAAAACTGCTTCTCTATAGGAAATACACGGGGCTTGACTAAAGCTATGCAGAACTCATGAATTAGTCATCACCCTGCCCACTCTCCCTTACATCATTTGCTGGTAGATCTTAGCAAAATATTTTATAAAAGAAGTTGCTAAACCTCCAAGAAAAGATGCCAGGTTAAGCTGTAAGATCACTTGCTGTATTTCCAAAACCAGAATTTTGCCCTAGCTTCATCCCCACCTGACATAAGAAATGGAGAAGTGCTGAAGCTTAGTAACAAACTTGGTACAGATTCATTTAACAACTTGCCAGTATCTTCCAGCAAAGAAGGAAACAAGGACCTAACATTCCCCACAGAAAAAAAGCAACAGGAAGAAGAGCAAATTTTTTCATGTACTTCCTTCTGACTGTTCATTAACAACAAGTGTATTTTAAAACATTACATATTGCACATACAAAGACTTTAACATGCCATTCAGAACTCTGAATATATCGAGCTCTATCATGACCTTAGGCTCTGTATGCATAATGACTTTCAAAACCTGAGTTACATTTATTGTCATACAAATCAAGTGGCTCAGGCTTGGAAATCAAATATTTTCACTACATACATGTGATTAAATTTACCAATGCAAAATCTGAGACCAACTTTCACAAAAAACCAAAAATTCCTACACAAATTATAAGTACCTGGCACCCAGATTATGCCTGACTCATAGTGACTAAACTGATTTGCAGTTTAATAGCTGGCCATTAGAAGTGACCTGACACCGAGTACTTATCCTGTGACATACCAGATTTTGCCCTGCTATATAAGACAGAGCTAAGCAGTAGTGAAGTTACAGATCAGCAACAAACCAGGACTGTGTTTAACATGTGTTCACCTCAGACTGCAATTTGTGCTCTTTAGCATCAAAGCACCGAACACATCACAAACTGTAATTCAACAGACATACATCTTGTAACTCTTCTACACAAATGGGAACAAAATATTAATAATTTATGATTAGTCTATACCAGACACTTCTGAAATTAATAGTCTGTGTTTTAACTTGTTTTGGTTTTTAAGCCAACTATTTTAGAACAACAAGAAAAAATAGACTCTTCTTAAAATATACATACAAAATACACTTAACAGTATGAACTGGTAAAAATTGAGTTATTCTACACTGGCATGTTCAGCTCTAGAAAACACGATGGGATGAAACTAAAGTGAAAATATAATAAACTCTGGTCCTAAAGTGAACACTTGAGACTGGTGATGTTCAAACAACTCCACGCACAGAAGTTGTGTTGTGCAGGAAGATACATAACTGTCTCTGAAGCTCTGCACTGTTTGTGCACTTCATAAAAACTACATTGCCCCATCGCTAATTTTCAGGACATTTTTTGTACAGGAAATGGGGCACCTGGTATCTTAAACAAGCTTGAAATAAAATAAGTGATTTTCTGTTCTGAAAAGAAAATAACAGCCTGGAATAAGCTTAATTTCATTTCGAAGAGTATTTCTGGTAATAAACCATTTTACCCAGGACAAGGAAACAAAAATTTTAACAATTAATTATTCACAGCAACTTGTCCAAACAAGTTTTTCAGATATATCATCCAACAGTTAAGAAGCAATTAAGTTAAAAAAAAAATAATTTCACAGAGTTTCATTCTTAGTGGCAAATGTTAACAAATGACGAGTTTCACTATTACTAAACCAGCTTTCTGTACTGATAAAAATCACAAGCATATTGTGTGACTCCCCACCAAAGCAAATAAGCATAGTTAGCTCACAAATGTATATTCTGTTTATCCTGGAACTTTTCTGGCTTGTAGATTTGCCTATCACTTTTTCTCTTCCAAGTACATTAGGCAAGACAGAAACAATAATGTTAGCATGAATACAGTTTAGTGACTTAGTGCACAGTGATTCAAGGAAAGAAAAAAAAATAAAATACAAGGCTTACTTAGCAAAAGTATGTTACATAACACATATTATGACCACGCATGGCATACAATGTATTTTATTGAAAGGTGAGAAACTTGAATGTTAAAATACCTCTGGTTAATCCCTCACCAACACACTTTTCAACATGTAAATCTATACTTTTGACCACCAGACTAGGGATACTTTCTCTGACTTATTTTAGCCATGCTGGCTGCCAGCAGGCTGCAGGACAGGCACATCTAGCCATGTACCACCACCCTGAACACTTAAGTCTGGGCCACAGCTTTTGGGAAGCGCTAAAGCTCATGCTGGCCCACATTTACTTGTTTCTCTAGGAGGAAAAAAGAAACATATGCCTTGGCCTCAACTCATCTGAGAGCTAGGACATGATCAAGACATGCTCAAGCACGTTCAAGTTCCAAAATAAGTCTAAAACCTTCACTACTAGACTGCTGTTTAACACACCATATTAAAAGCTTACTCTTACTACATCCAGCCTCTCCAGGCCTATGTTAACACAGGTCAGACTAGAGTCTTCTCCATATTTAAAAAATACTACTTCACTATAAAACAAAACTGATACTCTCTAGTCTGAAAGCAGATGAGAGGTACCTCACCCTCATCAGTGGTGCAAATACAACTTTCACCTAGGCTGCAGCACAGTATGCTTAAATTTAAAAGGTTTAAAAGGTTGATGTGTATCTTGGGAGTAAAGCTCACAAGAGATAAATGAGCATGCACATGCTGCAGAACAGATTGGCTGGAAAACCTTCCCATGGTCTACCTAGAAATCAGATGAGAACGTGTTTAGCTGTAAGCCCAAACACAAGGCATGGATCTTTCTATACAGCATCTTTTTGTAATTCCTTCTAAGTGTTTCAATCTGATCCATGTGAGCATTTTGGACATTACTTCAAGCTTTATAGAACTTCTTAAAAATGCAGAATCGGGATGAAAATCTGTAATGGAAAGGACAGGGCACAGAAGGCAGTTCCATAATTTAATGAAACCTAGCATGACTGACAGACAACCTGTACCTTGAAGGTGACAGGGAACATCATATTCAATCTCATCATGTCTTGATGGGCTAAGGAACAGGGTCCCGTCCACCAGCGGAAACTGTTCAAACACTGGCAGCGCCCTGTGGCACAGAGCACAGTTTACAACGTTCCTGTGGCTGGCACTGAGAGCAGCAAGGATGAACTTCCGAAGGTCCTCCCCTTGGCCCACCTGGGCATCGTCTTCCATCCGCACATGGAAAGTATTCAATTTATGCCTGGGGATGTGAGTGAGCAGCTCAGACAGATCGAGCCTTCTCAGAAACTGCACAGGGGTATCAAAGTGTCCTGATCTATGTGCTTGCAAGCCAGCTGCCCCATAATCAAAATGTGCATTCCTGAACATGCCCCCACCAGCCATATTCTTCTTATGAGGCTCCAGGTGAATGGCATTCTTCAAAAACTCTCCCAAGTATCGCGAGGAACGCGGGCCACTGAAATGCGTGGGGGCGAGGATAGAGTAGCCGGTGGGCGGGGACTGGCCAGGAGAGACACAAGGTGAGCGAACAGCGTAGCTGCCACCCATGACACCCTTCTCCTGGGAGTTCTGCCTGTCCATAGAGTGCCTTCGCTGAAGGTCATTGCTCAAGCCTTTCTGAGGCTTGTTGGCTGGCCTGCCCTTTTTGGCCTCCTCTGCTGACTCTGTAATGGACCTTCCCGTACTCTTCTCCAACACTGATTTCTTCTTCTTGTCATCCTGCATTCGCTTCACCTGGTACCAGTCCGTGTCCTTCTTTAAATGACCCTGCCCACACCGACAGGAGCAAAACCGAAAAGCCAGGTCGTATCCCTTCTTGGTCCACATGTTTTGGCGACACTGCTTTTCATTCCAGCTCCTGGCTCTGCCAATGCAATTGAACTGGACAAGGATGCTGCTTTCCCACTCGTAGAAGCACTGAAGGTGCATCCAAGTGCTGTACGGACAATGCTCGTTGTTGCATATAACCTTCTGGTAGTCATCCTTCTCCAGGTCCACCGGCCTCCCGAAGCTACAGATCAGTGGAGTAGCACAAGGGGCTTCTGTAGAAGGTAAAACAAATACATTAATAACTTAATGGCCCATTTACTGCAGTACTTTCTTTAAACACTGTGACAAACACACACCAAGCTCTTACTAACAACCTGTATTACTAAAGGGCCTCAAGCACTAGCTCTGGGTCAGTGCAAAAAGCAGTATTTGCCAAAAAGAGATAAGCATGTGAAAAGAGATAAGGAAATGCACAAATAAAGAAACAAAATGACATTACAGCCTGTTTAATATTCAAAACCAAAGCACCTCAGAAGCGTTAGCCCTCCTCAAGCATCTGTGGATACTGTTGTAAGGCCTTAAGAAGCAAGGAGAAAGCTTTGTGAATGCTCCTGGAGGGCTGCTTTGAAGCCTGAGAGGCAACATGGGGAGAACACACACAAATGTTTGTTTGAAAAACAAGTAACCAATACAGCCCAGCTTCACAATCATGGGGAGAGGCAGGAATTGATCTATTCTTTGGGACTGAGCAAGAGACAACAGCTCGGGAGAGAAGGAGGAAGCATAGGACTTTGAAAAGCAAGACAAACAGCTTATGTTCCTAGTACAGAAAGGAGGGCCTTCACTACATTGCTTAGGCAAATAGAGACTATACTGATGCCTTAGGGTTTAGCTTTTATATTTTTCAGATCCTGTACTGCTTTAGTCTATAATTCTAACACTCCACAGCCTGTTAGCCACTGCTCTCCCATTCTGGTTAGACATAAATCCTCTCCGGGCCTGGACTCAAGAACACCTTGGTGTCCCAGGCCCCAAAATTTATAAACTGAGCCTCTGGACAGGGGGAGCAAACATGGGGTAATTACATCATTACCTGAAATTGTAATTGGAGAACTAACCCTGATATGCAAATGGACCAAACTTATAAAAGCGTGAAAAACCCATGACCCAGCGTCCATCTTGGGTGTAGCCCTAGGGCTCTGTACCCACAGTGTACCATTTATTGAAAGCCCTTCAATAAATACCTGCTTTTATTCTCTTACTCTTGTCTAGCCTCTGTTTTCAGGTAGCCACTCCAAGGCATCAATATCACTCACCACCACTGACATTCTGGATAGCTAAATTTCATAAACCAAACAGTTCTGCAGCACAGACAGGTGAAAAAATCCAAATGCAACATGGTATTTTATCAGCAAAGTAGCAGTTTTGCTATATCCTTGAGCAAAGAACAGTTTACTTCAATTATCTCCCAGCAACAATATCAGCTTCTACACAAAAAAATGTTCTACAATAAAACGTTCTGCATTTATGAACCAATGACGTTTTCCAGTTCCTCACCAAAGCACCACAGGCTACAGATGGCTCCCATTGCTGGCTGCTCTGTTGCAGCTGGGAGGCTCAAAAGGGATTGGAAATTTTCTACTGGAGTTTTTGTAAGAACTTTTTAGATGCTTACTCAAGTATTACAGATACTTCTCCGTATTTCTGTCTTCCTAATTCATCCACTTCCCTAGAAAGTACTGCTCCAACAGAACTGTCAGGCTGCCCTTTAACCTCTGTGTGACTGATTTCAAATACTAGCAGGCTTCTTCAGGGTCTTCTGTGGTCAAGTGCTGCCTCACCCCATCTAAAACACAGTTTCCTGAAGTTCCCCAGTCTTGGCCAGAGCCCCAGGACTTACGGCAGAGGTGCACAGAGCCTTGAGGAGAGAGGCTGCCATGATTGATGTTTTTTTCCCCTTAGGACTTTAAATTTCTATCTGATGAGCAGGTAAAAAAACCACCACTGAGTTGCATTGCTTTTCATTCATTCATTCTTATCACTGCTTGCACAAATAACACAACATAATTTGCAGTAGAATGAGAGGTTTTATGGTGCTACATGTACTTTGACTCCAACTCTCAGTAAGAGACACACTATCCATCATCATCAGTCTTACAGCAGCAATACACAAATCAGGTGCTCTACAACAACAGATCTTTGCCATGCTAGTGGTTTTGCCCTTTCCCAGCAAGTTTTTGGAAAAGGCTATAAACAAACAAAATCTTCAAGGCTACTTTCAGTAAATTCAAGATTACTGTAGTTCTTAAAACTTACTTATACAGAAGAAAAAGGCACAAATATCACAGAAAAACTTTCCTGAGCCATTCCCTGGAAGATGCCACATCCTTCACTTCATTTTTCTCTGTCTCAATAAGAATTCATCTGCAATACCTTTCCTTCAGGGAGTGGCCTATAAATTGCAACACGTTGCCAAAATCTTTCCTTTAAAGAAGAAAAAGCCTATTTCATTTCAAAATATGGACTTTTCAGTCACTAAAAACAAATTACCAAATTGAAGAGAACAGAGGTAAGAGAGGCTTTCCCTACAGATTCTTCGGACGTTCCTTCTATACATGTGACAAATATATTGTTATTGGTTGTCTTGCGTCTCTGAAAAGCCCACTAAGAACATGCAAGTTTTGAGATGTCTTTGAAAAGCACCAATTTTATTGGCTACCAGTGACTAATTTTTTTCTCCACTCTTTTAATGTGTATTATTGAGTATAATGTTGCTGGCCAAGAGCAGAAGTGAGTGATAACTTACCTGCTCTGAACCAAAACCTGTCAGTTTACCAGTTCAGAGAGTTTTCCCACCCATTCTCCCAGTCTTCGATTCAAGTCGCACTACCACAGCAAGCATCTCTGCAAAGTTTTTCTTTGTTGTCAGTCTTTCTTTCATCATATTTAAGGTCTGAAAGTATAGTTCACAATTATAGCATCCTTATGCAATTTACCTCAGAGAAGCCAGTTAAACTGAACCCGTGGAAGGCAAATCATCAGAAGGCATCTGTGAGGCAAGGTACTGGAGGCTCCAATATGAACAATTCTCACTTATGCATTTCCTGTATTCATCTATTTTGGTACATATTCCTTTCCACCACTGCAAGAAGGCAGCGAAAAAAAGAACATGCCAAAAATCCACTTATGCTCTCACTGTGCTGCAGAGAGTAAATGTTCTAACAGTTGCAGGTATAATTATAGCTGACAGCCAAGAAAGTACTACAGACAAGTCTAGAATTGAATAAAGACACTATACTTGTTCATCCATACTGGCATAGTTAACTGACTAAAAAAGGAAAACATTTCCTTGATTAGCCTCTGAACATGTTTTTGAGTTCATATGCAAAAATGTATGATCTCTAGCTCCCCAAGAAGTTTACAGACTCTTCACTATGCAGACAAAAACTGAAATTAATAAAATAAGTGACTGAAATACAAAAAATATCACCACAGCCCATGTATTCCACAGAATATGTGCGCAATTACTTAATTATGATCATGTACTGGGTGTCTAAAGGCTAAAATAAAGGCGACTTTCAACAGACTTTTTTTTCCCCCTTTTCCGTGTTGGTCAATGGAAGTACTGTGGAATGAGATCTTCTCCAGCTTCTCCTTAAGAACTTACAGATGCCAGATTACCTGAGGAACTTCCCATACAGCGTAACTATGAGCAAAAGACAAAGCTACGAATTCTGGACAGCCACGTCTTCTTCAACGTTTAAGTTCACTAGATGATTACGAAGTTTCCACACATTCTCTCATCTGATCTTCTATCTACACAGTGTGAATTGGCTGGTCACATGATCACCACAGCAAAAGCAGGTCTAGAACAGCTGAAGACAGCAACAGAATTAACCAAAGCCTTCCCTCATGCAAAAGACTCCAATGAACTGTTAAATGGTGCCACTGAGATTGCTCCAGAAAACATCATTGCCAGGAGGAGAAGCTGGTCTCTATGGATTTGTTCTGGGAACTCATCTGACATTTCACTACTGTCACTGTAGCTGCATAGGAAACACTCCAGAAAACTAACAGGTCTCTCTGCCACGTTGCTGTGCTCCACAGCATGGGTTATGCCATGCTAGTCAAAGCACATGCTTTCACTGATACAGATTTGCTATTATCAAGTCTGCTGGTTTGGAGAAGTCCTTGATTAAACTGCTGCAGTATTTCCACAACAGAAACTGAGAAGCCCAGCATGGCTAATTTAAGTTGTCTCGGTAGAAACTTCTACGCTTCTGTAGTTTTCCTGCATCTAAGAAAGCAGAAAACTCCACTACGGAAAAGCATACTGATGCCTTTTCCTGGTCTTAAAATCAAGACTCATACACGGTTAGAAGGGGAAAAGGGATTTTACCTTGGTATTTATTTTAAGGATCCTTAGGCGCACACGTCCAGGTCATATGCATCGAGATGCACCCAGCTGAGTATGCCCCAAAAAGATCGGGTATAACATTATAGGTTTTACTAATTAGCATATCTATCAAAGATTCCCCTATGAGAGGCTCGAGTGAGCCCCCCTCTCCCCAAGGAGCCCTCCCCTGGATGGCTCTAGCTTAGTTTACAAAATGTGTTCTGGAGAGGACCTTGGGGTCTGGGGCACACTGATCCCTAACTATGAAGCTTCTAAAATGTTTAGTCTCTTAGCTTGACAAACAAGTCCAAGAATGTAGGGAAAAAGCACTAAGAATACAGAAGTTACAAAAAGGTATAAAAGGGGTATAAAAGAAAAGGCAAAAATCTTCATGGCATCATACAAAAACCTCAAGCCAACATTTGGTTTTGCCTAACATTTCAAATTCCAGCAGGTGTATGTGTATAAAACAGACTGTGCAGGACCGAATACAGACTTCTCTGTACCCATGTCTCCTGCCAAACATAACCATGCCACATGTTCCTGCATAAAGAATAAATAAGAAGCAGAAAACAGCAATTTTTGTGCAATTTTGCCAGTTCTTGGCAACAGATATGCCTTAGGAACAAAAGAGACCACATTCAGATCAGTATGGGAGCCACATTTTAGGTAACGTGAAGAGTTCTTCCCATCAATTCACACCCTTGAAAGTGGTCTGGGTTATTTAATCACCATTTTATAAATGAGACAGAGCACTTATTTCAGTATTACAGAACTTCAAAAATTCTTGTTATCAAGCCCTTATGCTTCCTGTAATTAGAAATGCATTTTGAGATACTCTTCAAAAAGTCAGAGCTAGCTAGAATCATTGTCCTAATGTTTTATGATGACAGTGTTACCAATTGCTGTCAAGAGAGATTATGATGGGAAGTAAATAGAAATTACATGGCCAAACTGCCCCTCCACACCTGTAATCCCCAGCTGGTTTGTGCCCTAATTATAATTTGCTTCCAAGTAGCTAACAGCTCAACAGGTTTCTGGTTTCCAAAGCTATGAAACTGAAAACTTGAGGGAGAATGAAAGATTACATGATATCAGAGCAACACCCATTCTCCCAGCAGCCCCTTTCACAAGAATGCCAAAATAATGATAAAAGAACTTCTATTTAACTCTCAGTTTCAAGATGGGTTTCACAGCCTAAGAGAACAAAACAAGACAGCGTGCAGCTTTGTGTAGCAGAACAGCTTCAACGTAGGCTGTCAAGTTGCAACTACAAGCGCGTGCTGCTTCTTTCAAGACGTTATGTTTCCACATAAAAAAATAAATGTTTTCTCATATTCCTCTGTAGTGATTCGGAACAGTGATTCTGAAAATAGTTGGAAGGAGCAGTACATAAATGTCTTCTAAAACAGAAATAACATACAATATTCCAAACACATGCACATTTGTGCGAAGATAGCTCACTGTTTAAACAAGGCTGTGTTTTATGTTTGACAGAGCCACCATAAAATTAACTTTTCTTTCAAAAATGAGAATATGATGGAAGACTGCAAGGAAGCTGGATTGGGTTGTTTGGCTTTTTCTCCGTTTTTCTTTTCAGGTTTATAAACATCCATAAAAGCCAGGAACAGGAATAGAAACAGAACATCTGAGAAATACCTTTCAACAAAAAAAAAAATCCTCCCTCATGAACTGGTTCTACCTTTTTCATAAAAGAGAAAGGCAGTTCATGAAGACCATCCTTCCCATTTTATGACCCAAATGAAGGCAGCAGAACAACAGCTGCCTGAGGAACTTCCCTCTGGTGAAGTATACTGAGGAGAATGTTGTTTACTTGTTTACACACCCATCATAAAACCAAAGATGCACCCAGCAAGCCAAATGCAGTGATTCCATGGTTTCAGTTTTGTGACTGCTCTCATTTGTTCCAACTCCTCAATGCAGAAGCCTAAAGCAAAATTCGCTCTTCCCCTGCTATGTTCCCACATTATCCATTGTATTAAGCACCAGAGTTTTTCAGTCAGTGGACAGAAACAGATAATTATTTCCCGTACTCGTCAGCATAGGTTTCAGCTCACTGCACAGATTTGCCATCTCTGGTAAAACTCAAGGGAGGTGTTAAACATGTGAGGCTGGGGGCAGAGAAGAGGGAAGTGCGGTGGCGGCTGGAAGAGACAGCAGCCCTACTGTCATCTTAAAACAACTGTCAGGCAACAGTAGGTTGTTATGGATCTGGAAAAAGAAATTATCCCCAAGAAAGGGGTAAGGTCTTTGCACTGGATTGGTTGCAAGACACTTACTATGGCTTGTTCTTCATCTACTGTTACTCTAGCATCTCTTCATCTGTGCCAAGGACACACTAGTTGCCAGCACATTACTGAGACCAGAAGGGTTCCTGTGGGACACATACCTTGCAAATCAAGCACTTTAATCTCTACCCTGATTTCTCATGAAACTCATGAACTCTTCACAACCTTACACAGATAGGAACTGTTCACTCTGCCAGCCTGAACCAGAGCAGAGTCATTCCTGGGGAAGGCTACTCCATACCAACCATCTGCATGAATCTTCTGAATTTCCTCTGCCATCAGCATAGGTTATTTTAATTGAAGTCATACAATATTACTGCACTAATACTGTAATGCAGCTGTAGAAAATAAACCACCACCACAACAACAAAACAGACAGAAAGAGAAAACTTGAATTAATTGTCTGATGTATTTGCTTTGCTGAACCTTGTAATACAATCTAATATTCCAAAAATTACCAAGATGTGACAAAATGGTATTGTCATATTCATAACTGGTTAAACAGTACAAATAATATGGCAATACAGAAATGATCAGCCACCTTCCTAAGAGCCTAAGTGCATGCAATGAGAAAAAATACTTCACAAGTTGATCCAAAAGGCAGGCTTGGATCTTCAGTGCAGCAACAACAACAAATAACAGCTGACAAACAGTAAGAGAAGTCTTTCAAAACAGCTCAGCTCAGGGCTTATACTGGTTACACTCACAGATGATGACTGATATCTCTTCAAAACTTCTTAAGCAATCTTTGCTGAATGATCAAGATGAAAGCTTCCAGGAGGGAAGGGAAAAAACAAGACAGCAGTACCTGCTAATCCACCCTTAACAGGGGCTTTCTTCTGTGCCGTAAGACTCCCTCATGCTCTTGGAAAGAGAAGCCAAGGCCAGCAGTCCATTCTCAGTGAGCAACAGACAGAGCCACTGCCATTGCAAAGAGGAGCTGTCTGGAGCCAGTCTGGCTGACCACTTTACATCTATTATGCACCTGCACATGGACATTGTCAACAGGTGCCAACCTGGAGCCCACTCCTACCCCCCCAGCACCACGCAGCTGCAGGCAACACCTACTCTCAGAAGGCACTTAAGGAGAACAAAGCCATAAGCAGCCCAGTTCCCTCACATGCTTTACCCCATGTGCAAGATGTCACTAATTGTAATAACTGAGTAATAACATGAAGTGATCACCTTCCCCTAGAAAAGATTTCAGGTAATTAGGAGCTGCTAAACCCTGGTTCACCTGAGAATTCAGGATTCCCAGAGGGCTCAGTAGCTGCTAGGACTATCTCCATGCACTTCACTTACAGTAACTTCACACTTGACCTCCAAGGCAATCTCTTCACAATAAAAAAATAAGTTAAAAAAAACCACCTAGAAACTTCACAGCAGCAGGAAGATACGATGGAAATCATGAAGGCTTAACACATACCTGCCACATTAACACCTAACTAACAGCACAGTCTGAGCTAATGCCTGTTTATGAAATCAGCAACTAGCATGTGATACAGTTATCTGCAGCTCTCATTCAACCACCCACTCCCACCTCAACCATAACCTCACCAAAGTAAGGCAGAAAATCAAGATTGAAACTGTACAAACTAAGGAAAACAGGCACTTACATGTGCACAATAATTCTGTGGCTTGTTTACACAGCCATCTGTGCTCCAAGCTGAACCTACTGCCTACGCTGCTGAAACCCAGTATGAGAATTCACATGGTCTTGTAGAAGTCACCATAATCTGTACAATTATCATCTAGCCAACTTAGCCAGTTTCTTTCCATTTAATATGTGTTGTCCAAATACAGAAAACACCTCAGTCATCAGCTTTGGCTTTTGCTTGGGATGTACAGACTCTCTGAATAGGATCCATGTTGCCCTGACTTGTGCTGTAACACCTGAATCCAACTGGAAAGATCCCCAGAGAACAGGGCTAAGCCTCTACCTGTATCAGTGCCAGGACAACTATGCACCCCCATACTCTCAGGTGAACTCTGAATTGGTTTAACCAGCTCAGAAGACAATTGGTTCTCTGTGCCATAAGCGATCATGCCCCAGCTAAGAAGATTCCCCAGCATCATGTGGATTTTTCTGATGACCTCTATCATGGTGAATGCCAAGATTAGTGACTATCACAAGACTGGTGGGCCCTAATGTGTTCTGAACATTGGCTGTTGCTTAAGTCTGTACATGAATTGTCCCCACAGAAAAGCACTTCAACCATTAAATCCTCTCACTTTAGCCTTCCAAGAGCTTTTAATAACTTGAATTTCTACAGAGCACTAACCTTGGTGCTTCAAGAAACAGACATTCTAATAATAACTAAAGCAGACTCCACTGCACCTGCTCTAGCAAGTTTTCAGTGGCAAACTCCAGCTCAGGCTGGAAATAGAGATAACTGTGGCATGCAGTAGATGCCCTAATGCCAAGCACAGATGTAAACACTGCAGGCTGGACTTGCACAGGCTGAGAGCCAGCTAGCCACCAGACTCAGTCCAAACGTACAAGGCAAGAGAGAAAAGAAAACAGGGTAAATCAAGTGGTATCAGCACCTCTTACAGTTTCAGATCTAGGGATATTTGTGTCATTGGTCTATCCTTCCCAAGTTTCAGTGTGACAGACTGTATTTTCCACGCTAAAGGCTAAAGAAGCTGGTAAAAACTCAGTGGGAAACAGGAGATGCAGTACCCAGCATGTCTGCAAGACAGCAGCTCCTGAGTGTGGAGCTGTTGGTTCCCACAGACATCCCCCTCACGATGCCATGCTGGCTCCCAGCCCTGTCATGTACCATCTCTGGCATCTGTGTGGCACACAGAGACCTCAGTTGTACACTGCTCTCATAATGGGTATCGGCAGCACAGAAGTGGAGCTGGGGAGTGCCAGGCATACTCAATTGCCAGGCTCCAATATAAGCTACCTCCTCTCCCAGCAAGCATCCAGGATGGGAACAACAGCAATATCCCTCTCAAGCCCAGGAAGGAGGACTGACAGACTCTGAGAAACAAAGACATAAAGGTTGGAGTGAATGCTCTCAAGATAAATGTCACTAAAGTCTACCAGGAAATGCTAGTGCTCCACTTGAAATCCCACAAGCTTTCAAAATGGAATTACCCACTCCAGTGACTAGATTACTGCTTCAAGAGGCCTCTTTGAAATTACCTGATTTTCTATCAAAACAGTTTAAAGAAAGCCCATGCCCTACTAATTCTGTTGTAATTTAGACACCTTGAAGATTAGCTGTAGTATTTTACTCTGAGCTGAATGCAAGGTTTTCCTCTGGTTTTTTCCCTCACACATGCTGCAGGAAGAAAAGCAGGGAAGGATGGACGTCTGCCAGTCATGACAGTACTTTAATATCAAAGGATGTCTCAATACCCAAGGCTGTAAGCAAGGCTGAAGAAAACTTACAAATGTCTCCAAGGCCTAGAAATCATTTTGTCACTATTTGTTAGATCACTGGGAGTAAGATATGGGATGAGTACAGGCAAATCAAAGTGATCAGCTCAAAAACTGTATTTCCTTGTATGAAATAGAGTAAACAGCAAGCCTAAACCTTACTCATGAAAGCACGACACTTGAGCAATAACTAATCACACGAACACAGAATGCTGTCAGGGCACTGATAACCATTTTGATAGCAAGTAATTTAAAAAACCCAAACTTAAATGGGTGTGTACTTGCTTGCATGAAAGGATAGTATTTACTTTACTCAGTAACACCATGAACATGATTCTATTTGCAAAGATTTGCAGAACATGAACTGCATTTGCTACCAAAGCATGTAATTGTATGTTTTAAAAATCCTAAAACTAACATGAAAGTCCTTTTGAACGTGATTTGCATTGATAGAGACAGCGAAATTTGCATTCAATTGATTTCTGCAGTTAGAAGAACACAATGGTATTACGAGGCAAAATGATTTCCCCTTAGTAAATTAATAGGTATTAAATTTTGTAGTCACTGCAACAGAATAGAAACTTAATTTTCCAGGTGGTCTCACTGATACCAATGGGACTCCCTCAGGCTAAATAATCAGAAGGTGCCAATACTGAACATCACTAGAGTGCCAAACTGGAATTGGATGTTTTCTGCAGCAGGGAACATTTGACAGCAAATATTAATCCAGGCTTAAACACTACAACAAATCATTCTCTGAAAATACATTTTTAAATTAAACATTGCATTGACGCATTTTCTGTCCCTCTTTAACTATCCAACGTCCAGGATATAATTTGGTTTTTTTTTTTAGTAAATCATAATTGTTGGCCAGTCACAGCATTCAACACATTAGTCACTGTTGTGCTTACTGATTTCCCTCTCCATACACTTTTCCAACATTAGCATCTTTATTTGAAAATAAATCAGTCTTACAAATTCTTGAAACCCAGGTGAAGTGTTCAAAAGCACACAAATCTGACTGCCAGCAGCTCCACCTGCCAACCCACCAACTCGCCAGCTCTGCCACTTGTGCAGTTTAAGAGCTCACCCATAGCAAGGGGGCAAAAAATATGATCTTAAAACAGGTGGCCAGTACACTGTAGACAGTGATTTAGAGACAGTTATGCTGTGGAGGTTTTTTAGTTTAATTTGGCTGTCTTTAATGAATTCCATGTTAAAGGGAAAAAGCACAGCTAAGGAGATGCAGCTTTTTCTTTTCTCTAGTCTTCTCACAGCACCAATGCTGGAGAGACAGAGTGACAACGACAAGGGATGAAGCAGCAAGATGTTAAGTTAGAGGCCACCAAGCCAAAGAAGAGGACTTGGCTCTACTCATGAGATGAAGAATGGAAACAAGGCAAAGAAAATGAATAGAAAAAGGAATTTTAGGGTCCAAAACAACTGTATGTCGAGACTAGAGCAAGACATTCAGAGGATACAGGGATAAAACACCTGGAGCAGGGATCTGAAAGTGCCCAGCCTCAGCAAGGCAGAGACAGAACAGGAATTTCCTCCTCAGAGCCTCAGATCTAAAAATAAACCCCGTGGATTTTCCTCTTCTGATGATCTGGGCAAAGTATCCACAAGACATTACACTCTTTTATGTCTGCAGATGAAGGTAACCAACTACTGCCATGAGGAATACTGCCATCAATGGGGTAAGTGCAAAATCCCATGCAGCTGCTGGTATAATTTTATATGATGACAGCTCAGATTTTATGAAAAGTAACCCCAAAAACTAGCTAGAAAATTAGAAAATTAAAGTTTTTTTAGAAACATCACTCAATCACTCTGAAGACAGGTAATCTAAGAAATGAGGCTTTTGGTGACATCACATCTCAGTTTCCCTGTGCACTGTGATACTGTTAAACTAATCCACCCACATCCCATATCCCCCTCTCCATGACCTGTGCATCACTTAGTGCAGAAAATGGATGCACTTTGGTCAAGCAAGGATTAATCTATCATGTGGTCTGATGGAAGAGATAGGAATGGAGGACATAGCTAGGAACTGTGAATCCCCCTTGTAGGCATCATCTCAATACCTGCTGAGAAATTAAGAGTGCAAGGTGAGAAAAGCCATCACATCTGGTCAGTGGTTATGCTCTCTGCCTTCCTGATTCCCCTGTGGGAGTCTAAAACCTTCAAGCACAGTTTGAGCTCTGAACATGCAAAAATTGAAACACCACCAAAAAAAACCATAAACAAATGCCCTCCTGGGGCAGGAGAAAAGTCTGCTGACATTTCTCAGCCATCATGCCAAAAACTGACTGATAGTTTAAAGGGAAAATTGTGCAGGGATTGAGGCAAAATTTATCAAAATGTGAAAGTGAACAAGAACTTTCCACCATAAAGGGATGCTGTAATGGCAGTTCCCTATCACATGGCATAGCTAGTCAGGGCCGCACAGAGAAGCCCAGAGGAAATTTAAAACTGTTTCATTATACACATGTATGAGGGGCAGAAACAACACATGGAGCACATAAGGAAGTGTGAAGATTTAAAAAAAACCCGTATCTGAATCACTATCTCTTCGTGAGTGAAGTAGGGTCCTAATGTGACTGTGTAATTACACCATCATACTGACATCATGATGCAAAGCCAAGGCCTGCACAGATATTTTCAACTGTTAAATCTGCTGCTTTCACCTCCGCATACTTCTGTCTTGTCACATTAACGAAAGAAAACAGGTTATGTCATTATGATCATCCACTGCTTTTTCAGGGTACAGGTAGAGTAGGAGAGCAATAATACCAGACACACACAAATTATGCTAGGGCACCATACGGTGAGAGAGAAGAGAAGAAGAAGAGAGGAGAGAGGGAAGGAGAGAAGTCCATGGTCTCACAGGACCAGTGAGCCTGGGCAGCAGGAGTCACAGCACGCAGCTTCATGACCCAAAAGCAGCACAGCTAAGAGCTTCCCTGCACCCAGCAGACTTAATCCACAACTCAGATAGTCTCCTATGAACAGTCAAGACTTGACTGTGTACCTCAGAACTCTATTAACCCCACTGCTCACTGCAGCAGGCCACATCCTCCATAAACTGCTTAGTGATTAAGCAACCCTCAAGTGCACAGCTGCTTATAAATGTCTGGAGTCTAGTAATGGGCTACTTGCCTCCAGGGCTGTGGCTACACTACAGAGCTTCATGTCAGATCCACTGGGTTTGAAGATTTGCGGGAATCTGTTATCATTGTCTAATCTTTTCCCTGCACAAGAGCCAGATTCCCAATTCTGTAGCACAACCTGAACCAAAACTGTGGAAAGCTTTCCACTTACCAGTGACAATACAATTCACAAAACTTACATCTCAGGATTACCTGATGGGCAGTAGCCAGTGTAAAATAAAGCTAGCAACCACATCTACCCCTCCAGCCTTTATGATTATCAGAAAAGAAAGGTATGATGAGATGCAATGATCCTGTCAAAGCAAAGATCCGGTGTGCTGACCAGGCACTGTACAGCAAATGTTGAAGCCAAGGCTATACCTCTGTTGTGAGGGGGTAAAAAAAGGGGCAGTGAGGGATTTGGTGAAAGAGTCAAGGGATGTTTCTGACCACTGAAGTCATATGGAAGCAGGGAGAGAGAGGATAAAGCAGCGCCTCAGGTTAGATCTCACAAAGGCAGCCTCAACTTCTGAGGAAGCTGGCCAGCACAGGGGAAGGATATGCCAAGCATGTGGGACACACAGTCTTACAGCTGAAGAAGACTGATAACCTGTCCGGCTAGCAAGCTGTACCACTACCAGCATTCACTGGCATCACCTCCTGTGGCATCTGCAGATGGAGCACCACCTCATCATCCCAGGCAATACAGCCACACCAGAAACACACCGGTGCTGCCACTTATGCTTGAGCAAAAAAAAAAAAAAAAAAAACAAACATTCAAAACACTGTTTCTCCCCATCCACAGAAAAGCCAACATGCAATGTGGATGTTGGACATATTTCATTACCATACTGAAGTTAATGATAAAAATACTCTAGAAATATTCTAACTCATGTTAACCTCTTTTTTTTTCCTTGTTCACTCACTTAAAGCAAATAGTAAAGAAAAAACCTGAAACAAACCCAAAAAGGAAATTCTAATCATTCTCCATGATTCTCTGGAGAAATACTCTTAAAAAAGCAGTCTGGCAAAGACCTCATGAGCTGAAGTAATTCGTAATTAATTGATAATACTTCCAAGGAAAAGTTTCCATTAAATAATACATGGGAATCAGACATCTTGAAAACCAAACTAAGACACCTGGAACTGCGTTTCTAACAGCAGCAGGCAAAACTACCGCCACAAAGCATAATACCAGCTGTAGCCACCCTCCTACTTTTTGAAATGCATGGAGAGTAAGAAGCTGAAATCGAGCTTGGGAGAGGAAAAAACTGAAGAGTACGGACTCTGCACCGTAGTTTGTAAACCTAGAAGCAGACCTAAGAGGTGTGGTTGTTCGGCTTAGCAAAACCGAAATAAAATCTTTGCCTCCCTTTAGTTTTAGCCTGACACATCCTTTTGCAGCAAAAGAAACATGAATAGCAGTGCAAGTTTCTGCAAGACACCACCTTACCAAAACCGCTCCGAACCAAAATCCAACCCACGGACCAAAGGCAGCATAAAATGGTTGATGCGAAGTGAGCACGTTACCCTGACAAACCCAAGTGCTGTACAACGGCAAACAAAACTGACCGAAAAGCAGGACTCCATTTTTAATCGTGACGGAATAAAGTGGGGATTTTTCAAAGGAGCTCCGAATCAGCCGCGGCGCGGCCGCTGCCGGCGAGCGCTGCGCCTCCCGCCCGCCGGGGATGCGCTCTGCCCCCAGACCGCGCTCCCGGGCCGCCCGCAGCCACGGCACACGGGCGCCGCGGGGCAGGCGGGCTCCCGCCGCTCTCAGCATCGCCGCCGGGCGGCCCCCGCCCTGCAGCGGGTCACCGGGCGGGGACACCCCGACACGCAGCCGCTTCGGGGAGATCCCGCCGGCGGCAGCCGCGCAGGGCCCAGGCGACACCGACCCGCCGCCCCGGGCACCCGCCCGCACACCCCCTCTCTCCGGGCGCGCCCCCGCCGCACGGGTCCCCC